>NC_141047.1:1037500-1152500 GCF_041138505.1 Cibotium barometz | reverse complement strand
TTTCCCTATTTCTGCCCGTTGGAAGTAGCCGTTTTTCTGCCTGTTTTTTCTGACCGTTTTTTGTCCATTTTTTTGGCTGTTTTCCTTTCATCTCTCCTGAGTCCTTCTATAAAAGCCTCAAGGACCAAGCCTCTCCTCCATCTACTCCAAGCCTCTCCTCCACCACCCTCCATCTACTCCAAGCCTCTACTCCAAGCGGCAAGCCTCTCCTCCACCCTCCTCCAAACTCCTTCCATCCCACTTGAGCCTCTACTCCAAGTTCTCTTCCTCCAAGCTCTTCCCATAGTTCATCTTCTCTACGCTCTCTCCTCTACTCCACGCTTTACCCCTTCTCTTATCCATCATGCCTCGGGAGAAGCATGGGGCTTTTGATTTGCATTGCCTCAATCTGGAGAAGGACACCAAGAAGTCCAACTCCCATCATTGGACATGCCGATATTGCGGCAAGTCATACACCAGTGGTGCAACAAGGCTTCTCTAGCACCTTTCAAAGATTGGGGGACAAGTTGCCCCATGCAAGGAGATTCCGCAAAGCATTGCTGATGACATTTGCGGCGGCTGAAATTCAAGTAGAGGAGCATCATCACCACACGCACCGACACCACCACTAGCACCACCATCGGCACATGATGAAGCGGCCACCGACTCTTTCATTGGTGTATCCTCCACTGCCACTTCCACGGATTCACGGTCCGCCTCCGCACCGGGCAAAAGGCAAAGGGTGGTGGAGCGTGAAGAGGTGCAACCCTCTCTCCACCAAGTCATGGGTAGTGTGAGAGGTTCGGTTGCATTCCTTAAGGAACGACAACGCCTTGTGGAGATAGAGATTGCTCGCACCATTATTGAATGCAATCTTGCCTTCAATGTACTCCAAAAGGAGCAATGGAAGAAGATGGTGACGGCGATTGCGAATGTGGGCCCATGTGAGGGGTGGACGGGGGTCTCTTACACGGCTATGCGCACGAGGAAGATTGATGAAGAGAAGGAGAGAATTGATCGAGCCCTTGACCCGATTCGAGCCGCATGGACGAAGTATGGATGTTCTATTCTCACAGATGGATGGAGTGATCAAAGGAAGCGTGGCATTATCAACATCCTTGTGTCTTGCCCGCTTGGCACATACTTCTTGCGTGCGGTTGACACCGGGAGAAGGGGGAGAAAGACTACCGGGAGTTTCATCTACCGCCATATTAGGCAAGCGATCATAGAGGTAAGCATTATTTTACTTAAGTGTGGTTGATTTTGTCATTTGTGCAAAGCCCTCAACTCATATGATTTATCTACCATGTAGGTTGGGGCTCAAAACGTGGTGCAAGTCATCACCGACAATGCATCAAAACGTGCAAAGCCCTCAACTCATATGATTTATCTACCATGTAGGTTGGGGCTCAAAACGTGGTGCAAGTCATCACCGACAATGCATCAAATTGTCGACGCATGGGCCGCTTGCTTGAGGCAAAATTTCCCACCATTGTGTGGACTCCATGTGCGAGTCATTGCATTGACTTACTCATGGAGGATGTGGCGAAGCTCGGGTGGGTGAAGAGGATTGTGTAACAAGCTACATCTATTATCAACTTCTTCATGCTAAAGGTGAAGGTGCTTGCTATGTTTTGTGAGCATAGCAGGCTTGACTTGAAGAAGCCATCGGCCATCCGCTTTGCCTACATGTGGCTGGTTTTGGAGCGTCTATACGATGTGAGGCCCACCCTTCGCCAGACAGTTGTTTCCACCATGTGGAGCACGTCACTGAAGAGGCCAAAGCCATGCAACGCTTTTGCCTAGAGGAGAGATTTTGGACTAGAGTCCGAGCAATTGTCATTGCTATGACTCCATTCTATAGGCTCTTGCGGATTACAGATTGCGAGGGGTCCACCATGGGCCTTCTTGTCCACTTCTTTAGAGCTGCCCTTGTGGAGTTGGAGGCTTGCACAGACATTACATTTGACGAGCGAGCACAAATCATGGAGATTGCACAGAAAAGATGGAGGTGGATGCACAAACCAATCCACGGGTTTGCACCATTGGTACATCCAGCCTACAATTCTCCTACAAGTCTCAGTAGTTTGCACCGATAGGGAGCTTCGACAAGATCGGGATGCATATATGCTTCGAGCTGTGCCAGTTGATGAGCACAATGCCTTTCTAGAGGAGTTGGGCTGCTATGTTGTGATCAGAGAGGTCAAACCTCCTTTTCGTCTACCACTTTATAACCTCATGGTAGTCGTCCACAAGACAATAAACCATCAACTCCATCATGCATAGTATGGACTGGATACTACGACATCCCCATTAACGTCATCAGTGCCCAATAGTGGGTGTAGAACTTGGTATCAATATATGCTCCCACACACACACATCCCACGTGCACACACACACACACGTAAGAGCATACATTCATACAAAGATCTGTGTACAGAGTTTCTGTCAAAACTCCGGAGATACAGGGCAGACTCAGCCATAATGAAGCCTAGCACTAAAGATCATAAGTTATAACAAATAGAAAGAATTATTAAACAAAAAGGTAGTTGATAGGGCATATGCACCACTAAAGATAGAAAGAATTAACACAATATCAATTGCCTGCAACTTGGACGAAAATTGAAATTTGCATGTCCGCTAATACAGCATAAAGATATACCTAGATGAATCCAAGAACATGCCCGCCCCTCAAGAAGTAAATGGCATAACCCTTCTTGTCAACCACACATTTTACTCTGTTAGGATTTCTGACATCCTCTGGCTGCAATGATGTGACTGCGGTACTAAAAACTGCATCAGGAGCTGCCTGCAACATCAAACCATCTAGCAATGAATAGCAACCACTAACTTAATATCTCTAACTTCAAGACATGATATTGTAGGCATATGCTCACTTATGGTAGTGCTATGTGTGAACAGGGCTTAATCAAGGGCACTTTTTCGCATGTGGTTTTTCCCCTTGGAAATCAAGTGTGAAAGGACACTCTATCTGTATAATATTTTGTACTTCTATATTATATGGATGTGACACACATGCAAGGGTTGACTTGCATTTTGTGGCTACCACCTAATATGGAGGATTCTGTGTGTGAGTGTGTGAGTCCACCACCAACAATTGGTATCAGAGCTCCCTCTGGAAGTTCAGTCCTAGCCGACCAGAATTCTGACACTACAGCTGTCTTTTTCCGTCGACCAGAATAGTCCGTCTCTGGCAGTGCAGGTTCCGTCTGCCACTTCCGCCCAGTCCAGCCGGCGGTCTTACTGGAGAGTGCCACCTCCGCCCGTTCCCGCCTCCCAGGCTGGCGGCACTACAACGCAGCGCTCCGTCGCCGCCCCTTCGCACCTCCTGTTCTCGGCAGTGCTAGTGCGGCTAGCCCCGCCGCCGCCTCGCGCAGTGGTTGCGCCACCCTACCTATGCCCTCAGCCCTCACAGGGGTCTCCGCCCGTTGGTTGCGCCGGCTCCACCAAGCAGCTTCGCCCACGCTATGGCTCCGTCTCCACTCCGTCGTCTCTAGCATGGGGCTCTCTCCAACGTGCAGCTCCGCCTCCGTCGGGCGTTTAGCTCCTTGCAGCTTATAGCTCCGTCAGGTGGCCAGCTCCGTACAGCACACCGTTCCGACTGGCGGACGGTTCCGTACAGCGTAACCCTACTCACCATGGGCGTCTTCAGCCAAGGTCAATGTGTGCACCTGGTCGACTACTGCAGGTATTCAAAAATTATTATTTTTTTAAAAAAAATTGTTACACAAATCAATTTGCAGACATTTCAGTACAAGGTTCAGAGAATTTTGGGGGATTTCTCAATTTGATGCCAAATTGGAAAAATTGAACATGCTGCTTTGCTTAGAATTTAGGGGTTTTTCAAATTGAGGTCAAAATCAACAAATTGAGTCTCTTTCAATTGCAGAAATTTGGGGCTTTTATGAAAATTGGGCAATCGATTGCACATTGAAGCAATTGCAGTGCATAAAAATTGGGGCTTTTCAGATTGGAGCATGTAATTGGGGATTACAACGGTGATTTGTTGCATATGTATACACATTGTGTGTAATTGGACAATTTGGTGCAGGTTTATACTTGCTTCAGGTTACATGCAAACATTTGCACAGGACATTTAGTTGCCTAGTAGTGCACATTGGTGTTTGGTTTGCTTGCAGGTGTATTTTGTCGACATGGCTCAAAATGCTACAGATGTATTTGGTGTGCTCACCCAGGAGGACAAGTTGGATGGATCAAACTACTCCCTCTGGAGTTTCATGATCCGTAATTTGCTAGTAGCCAAAGGGCTTTAAATATCGTGTGTGGTGATGACACACGCCCACTTACCATACAGTCAGCAATGCCTCAAAGGGGAGGTGCAAGGCATTTACACAGCCAAGGATAAGGGTAAAGCAAAGAGCTTTAGGCATGGGGGACAAAAGTCTAGTAAGGCTGGTCATGGACAGCCCTCTTCTGGTGGTGAAAAGTCTGACAAAGGGGATGCAAATAAGCCTAAAAAGAAGGGCAAATGTCACTACTGCCATAAGCCTGGCCACTACATCAATGAATGTAGAAAGCGGATTGCAAAAGAGAAAAAGAAAGATGCAAGCAATGCAATAGCAAACTCTTCTGATGACAAAGCACAGTAATCGGCTAATGTAATTCAAGAAGAGTACACTTTTTTTGTCACATGCACTAGTGACACACCAAGTGCTTCAGACAATGATATGTCTTGCATTGCATCTGACAGACAGGATGTATCATGGTATTTTGATAGTGGTGCTTCGAGCCACATCACTTCATGCAAAGATGTATTTCAACACTTGGTTTATGCTTCAAATGGCCGCACTGTATCATGTGCAGATCATACCACATATCCAGTAAAGGGAATTGGCAATGTCATACTTATTGCAGCCAATGGAGGCAATATATGTATGAAAAATGTGTTGTATGTTCCAGGGATAAAGAAAAATCTGCTCTCCATCTCAGCCATAAACGACCATGGTTTAAAGGTTGAATTTGAAGATGGGAAGTGTTTGGTAAAAGATCCATCAAAGGGTTATGAAATAGTCACTTCTGGAACATGATACAAAGGCTTGTATAAGCTGGACAGCTATGACAAGCGTACTTATGATGCAAATACAGTGGTTGCCCACACTCTTGCTATGCATGATGTAGAGCATCATGTCATCGTCGTGTCTCTCCTACTATGGACTGCAAGAGTCTTGTCCAATAGCATCGAAAATACGTTCTACAATGCCAACATAAGTAGGATGATGTGTACAACATGCGACGCTCATAGCTACTAAGACATGGTGCAAGGGAATGAAACTATAGGTAGAACAAGTCCACAAAGATGGCTTCATAACATCGCTCCCCTAGTAGTGCATAAAAATAGCATACGTGGGTTTGGAAAAGAGGAATACTTAGTATCTCTTAGTAGTACCAATCCGAGTTCAGGATAGGATCACTCGTATCAATCCATGTTCACGGCTTGTAGTAATAGCAGAGTCGTACTTCATTCTCTTATTTTGACATGTGCTCTTTCTCATCGTCTTTTTTTAATTTTTATGGTTAGTCAAATTTTTAGTATGTGTATAGGTGCAATATTATTGTACATATTGGTATAAGCTATATTGTCATGGATTAGCTTTTTCCATCAAGCTCTCTCCTAATATGGACATGAAACTTATCGAGAAGCAAAACCTAGGAGGTAAAGATTTAAGCTTTATGAAAACACCTCCCTTCCTACTGCAGGTCATCCCTGGACTTCACGGAGACTTAAGTAAGCTTTCTGTAGCCATCCTCTCCAGCTTTTATCCACTTGGGACTCTTACTTTGGGGTGAATCTGATTGTTGTTGATAGTATGCTTTCATAAGCATGGATAGGACTTGCAGGTTCTTGGAAAGGTATTGACATTGATGCGAGAACTTGTTGAGTATCAAGCCTTTCCTCAAGTACTGGACCCTCTGAAGTACTTTTGAAAATGGAATCTGAGTAGGCGTTGAAGAACTTGTAGAGGCCTCATGGAAACTAGAGGCTTTGTCAAAGTCTTCTTTTCTTAAGGGACATGCCATCTTTTGAACAGTTTTCGGAATCCAAATCTTGTGGGATGTTGGCAATGAAGGTATATCAATTTGTTTTTCCTTGTCTGATCTGGCATTAGGGTTAGCAGAAATTGTGACTGGCCGGCAAATGTGCTTGTGAATGATGAGGCTATAGACATCAATGTCCTCTTCGGCACCCAAATCCGTGTTACCATCGTAGCAACCTTGAGCTTGAAGAAGACGAGTTGGAATCCATCGAGAGATAACCTATGGTTTGGATTGATTTTTGTTGCAATAGAGCCTTCTAGGTTTTTATATAGTGGGTTGGTGGTTAAGAACTAGTGGAGAGGCTTTAGGGACCCACTTAAGGGTAGGCTGTGGTTTTCTTTGATGATGCCCTATTGGTAGTTGGTTTGGTATGGAGATAGATGCAGATGTGCAACTTGAAGATGAAAGAACCTTGTGGTGGTAAAGTGGATGTCGATGGGGAGGGAACGACATTGGATCGTGTCGATATTGAGACTTTGTTAATGCGGCATTAAAATGCTTGTTACTGGTCCAATGCATTTTATATGGAGGATAGTTCTAAGCAAACCAAGTGCTTTGGTATTTTTGACACTTATACTCTCTATTCTCATGTTTGACTTTTCAAGTTGAGGTTTATCCAACTGCTTCCATGTAGCAAAGAAGAGTAGATTATGACTAGCACTCGTGTCAAGCATAGCATTATAGAACACTTTACCATAGGGACTAGGCAATTCAACGGGTGTTTTGAGAGCTAGGATGTGATCCTCCATGTTGTCGATTACCTCTCCAACATAAGCTTGTGCAGTAGGTTCAAGGTTTGCTTCCCGACATTGTTGAAGTTTTTCCCATCTTTCCCTTGCCTTCTATTGGGCTTGGATCTTCTTTTGAGCAGCCCTTTCCATGGCGGCTTTCTTCTCATGAGAAGCACGTAAGGATCCTTCGTAAGGAGTCCATAGGATTTTTAAAACTTACTACCATTAAGGAAACAAACAGTGTCAACTCCGCCAAGAGTCTCAATACGTATAGTACCTTGTGAAGAACTTCACAATCCCTAAATGGTCCCTTTCCAGTATATTTGAGCTTTTTCTTTTCACTACGGATCCCATACATAAAAGTATAAGATCTCCTACCTCGATCTCCTTGTCCTTGAGATTTTCATCAAACCACTTCTTTCTTCGGTCCTTTTATGTCAGCATGTTTTATATTGCAATTTGTCTTTCCTTGTTGGTAAGTTATTCTAAAACAAACAACCACTCAATCAATTCATTACCATCAAGCTTTTCATTTACAATTACCCTTAAGCTAGGGATCATGAACTCCCAAGACATTACTGCCTCACGTTCATACACCATCTTAAATGGCGTGCAACCAATTGCAACTTTGTATGATATGCGATAAGTCCATAAACCTGTTGTGAGCTTAGAATCCCAGTCAGTGCGTCGAGCCTCAACAGTCTCTGTCAATATTGAAATAAGAACCTTGTTCTCACTCTCTGCTTGGCCATTTGCATGTGGGTAATATGGCATTGATTTATGGTGTGCGATCATGAATGTGTTGGTGAGATTTTTTATAACATCGTTGATAAAACGCTTATCTTGATCACTCACTAGCTTAAATGGACATCCAAAACGGGTAATGATGTTCTCATAGAGAAACTTAGCAGTCGCCATGGCATCCGCTTTTCGTGAAGCTCTTGTTTCAACCCATTTGGTTAGATAATCTGTGGCAAAAATAATAAAGCGTGCTTGTGTGCCACATGTAACAAGACTAATAGGACCAATGAAATCTAAGCTCCATTTTTCAAAAGGCTCGTCGACTCTGACAAGATACAATGGCATCATGTTCTTCTTTTGTGGCTTGGCACAACGTTGGCACTCATCAAAACCTTTTACAAATAGCGCACAATGTTCACACTCATCACAAGCTTTTACAAATAGCGCACAGTTCTTAAAAAGTGTTGGCCACCAGTAACCCGACTGAAGCACTTTCCAGACTGAATTTCTGCCACAAAATGTCCACCTACTACCTCCTATTGTGCTTGTTCCATGATCATGAGGTATTCGTCCTCCCATGGACACCGTCTAAGAATATCGTACTTACCTCTTTTATAAAGAGTCCCTGTAATAAGTTGGTAAGACGCACTCTCTTTTAGCAACTTTCTTGCTAAATCTTTCCTTAGTTCCTTTTCTTCTAGAGAACCATTAGCTAAAAAGTTAACGATTTTCTCGCTCCACTCTGAAATAGTCTCAACCTTGAATAGTGTAGCATCCGGTAACTCGTTATCAACTCCGATTGGTGCTTCATCATTAGGTATGCGTGATAGATAATCCACCACATAGTGGTTGAGTACTTTAGGTACGGTGAGGTACGGTACTGTACGCGTACGAGTACGTAAAGTACGCATCGAGATGAGTACTTTAAGTACGTTTACTTTTTTTTTAATGTGTATATAAAAAAACACATATTATAAATCATTCATAATTTAGCAACACTGGTACACAAAGATGCAAAAAAAACAACTGAACATACTACAAAGCACAAAGGCCAATAGCCATATGGCCGGCTCTCACTCATCATCATCCAAACCTAAAGATGAGGATGATGAGTAGTCTCCATCAGGAGATTCCCATCAGAATCATGTAGTGACTCCCGCTCCTCCACATCACCTGGTATCTCCTCAACAATGATAGAGGTCCCAGGTATCTCATCTGGAAGAGTCTGCATCTGGTGCTCTGGACCACCTCTACTAATCACTCTAGCGGCTCTCCCTCTGGCATGTTCACCACGAGTATACACCTTGGTGCCTCTAGAGATGGAAGGACGACTCTGCTGAGCTGAAGAAGTGAGGGAGCTAGTAGAGAGAGCTCGAGACCGAGCTCGAGTGACTCGTCTATCAATGGCCTCGAAATCTCTGTGAAGCTATCTATATATCTCCTCTGGAAGAGTCTGCATCTGGTACTCTGGACCACCTCTACTGATCGCTCTAGCGGCTCTCCCTCTGGCATGTGCACCACGAGTATACACCATGGTGCCTCTACAAGTGGAAGGACGACTCTGCTGAGCTGAAGAAGTGAGGGAGCTGGTAGTGAGAGCTCGAGACCGAGCTCGAGTGACTCATCTATCAATGGCCTCGAGCTCTCTGTGAAGCTATCTGTATGTCTCCTCCTGCTCATTACATACTATGTCGCTCTCCTCAGCATGTTGCTGGCTGCGGTGCTCAAACTCCTCAATATCAACCTATGAAGCATGTATTCACTAGTAGTTATTAGTGACTAATCACTTTAAGCTTACTATGAACTTTGAAGTATATCAGTATGTTGTAAATTTTTTTACATGTTTTGGTCTATCCATCTTTCGAAGATTCCGAATTAGTTGAAGGTTGGCTCTACAAAACACCAACCTCTCTAGTTGTGCCGTACTCGAGCGGTTTCGAATCTTCATGTGGATAAGAGAGTAAGAACTCCAATTTCTCTCACAGGCTCCAGAGGAACAATCCTTAAATCCACGAAGATTCAAGTCTTAGTTATAACAAGACTGCACCCTACACTCGTGACTCCAAAGCCGAATTTTTTATCAATATGTATTTTGTATTATTACCTGAGATAATAGCCGAAGTGCAAGGGCTTTTAGTTGAGGCTAATGGTATCCATGTGTCTCCCACCAATCAAGAGGCGTCTTACGCACCTCTGGCAGCATAGAAACACCGCGCGACTAGAGAATTCTCCAAGGTTATTGGAGTATCCTATCATCTCTCGATCAATGTGTACCTGCTGCTCATCGATCAGTACATGAATCATGTGCTGATCTCTCATGGATACAAGCGTCGTGTCCATGAAAAGATCTACACTCTTGTAGAGAGGATGCATCTCGAACATCATATAAACGTTCAAACCAAATACATATAAGCGAATCTGGTCTTGGAGGATCATATGATATCTTTCACATTATGAAAGTGAAAAATAGCCAATTCCTAGTGCTTCTTTCTAAAGAAAGAAGCTATGCGTGTAACATCCTCGATGATGGGCTTCACCCAACTCAAGCTCCCAATATCCTCCATAAGAAGATCCAAGGGGTGTGCAGCACAAGGAGTCCACACAATGCTTGGAAACTCTTCCTCGATCAGCGCACCCATCCTCTTGCAGTTAGAGGCATTGTCTGTTACCACTTGCACCACATTCTCTACCCCCATCTCCACAATAGCTTGACAAATGTGGTGGTAGATAAAATCAACTGTGATCCGCTCCCCTGCCTTACCTACATCAACTGCACGTAAAAAATAGGTGCCAAGACATGAAGAGACCAAGATATTTATTATGTGGCGCCGCCTCATGTCACTCCAACCATTTGAAATGATGATGCAACCAAACTTCTTTCAACCTTCTGTGATAGGTTGGAGAGAAGTCTCAATCCTCTCCTTCTCTTCCTCCAACATAGTGGTCCTCATCTTATTGTGCTCTAAACCTGTCCACCCATCCACATTGCCTACTGCTGCAACAGCGACAATCATCCTCTTCCACTGGTCTGTGCGTAGCACATTGAAAGAGATAATACACTCAATGAGAGTGCGCTCTATCTCAATCTCTGCCCTACGTTGTGTCTCCTTGATCCATGACATGGAGTGCAAGGAGGAATCAATGTTGCATTTCCTAGAAGGCTGCCCAATAGGTGTAGAAGAAGCAGGCACTTCCTCATCCTCAGAATTCCTAGCCCTCTTCCTGCTAGGTGCTGCATCTGTAGGCAAAGGATCCAACAACACATTGTCATCAACGATAGTGCTATGAATCTCTCTACCATGTGGAAACTCCTTGGGGTTCTCCCTTATAATAGCATCAACCATCTCCTATGGAATACTTGGGCACCCACCAATTCCCTTGCCCCCCAACTTTGACATGTGGCAGATGACCTATGTGATCGAGCTAGACTACTACAAATTACAATAACGGCACTTCCAATGACGAGTGCCTGAACCTGCTGATGATGTGCTGTTAAGTATGATGGTGTGTGCAACCCAATAAGGATTTGGTGCCTTTGGCATCTTGGACAAGCTGCAATTTACAAAAATCAATATTAGAAGCCACATTAGTGGGGCTGAATTTCTGAAAATAGAGGAATTCGGGAATGAAGATTGGAAAAAATACATTAAAAAGGGATTGTTCAAGGAGCTGAATTTTCCTGAAAATAAAGGGAATGATTGGAAAAAAATAAAAATACATAATTAATAGAGGTAATTTTTGAAAATAGAGGGCTTAGGGAATGATTGAAAATAGAGGAAATTTCTAAAAATTGGAATTTCTTGCATTGGGAGTAATGATTAATCTATTGTAAAATTAACTTATTAAGGGTAGGATTAGTTTAATTAAGGGTTGAGAGAGAGAGAGAGAGAGAGAGAGAGAGAGAGAGAGAGAGAGAGTCTATGTGTCATCAATGATCATTCATGAGAGAGAGAGAGTCTAGAGAGTACTAAGTAGAGAGAGAGAGAGAGAGAGAGGGACACCTTAACTAATAAGGCTTAGCAACCCCTAGTACTGGACAGCAAACGGGCACTAGTACAAGACCCGGGAGCGCACAGTACAGTCATAGTTGTTTCTCGTACCGGTACGAACCCATTCATACTGTACGGTACAGTACAACATTGCAAAATTTTGGTGCAGTTTTTAATAGCAATTAATAGCTTGAAGATCTATTACAGAGTTGTTGCAATTAATTTTCTTGCAAATTTGAGTGCAGAATTCAAGACCAGTGTAGAGTTATTGTTGAAACTACAGTTTTATGCAGATTATAGTTCTGTGCAGATTATTGCAAAGTCATTGTGTAGATATACAGTTATGTTTAAGATTTTAACAAGTTTATGTTGTAGAATTATAAAGATTTCAAAGAAAAATTTATATTGGAACAATAACTATGTACTCTTTGAAACTTTGAAGAATCTTGGTGCAGATTTGTAAAGTTTACAAAGGTTTCATTAGATTTCAAATATTTGCCTAAAAGAGTGGACAACACTATTGTGGTGTAATTCTCATTTTAAGAAAGTGTATTGTTCTAAAGATCTTGTGTAAATCAAACCTATGGAGCAGATATTTGGAGTGCAAACATGGTGTAAATCTTTCAATCTTTTGCTGTTCTTGGTTAATTTTCTGTAAAAAACCAGTACTGTGCAAAGAAAGGATGCTAAGAAATAGATCAGAGTGAAGATTTCCTAAGCTGCTTGGTAAAGAAGTGTGTAGAGTTTAAATCTTTTGTAGAAGTGCAGTCTTATGTAGTTCTTATTGGAGTTTTGGAACACATCTTGGTGCAAGAGAGAGCAAGAAAAGCTATAGTTTCTAGAAGGCATTAGTATTTCAAGCTTGACAAGGATAATAAATGCAACAACATTCTACAAGTCAGCAATATAGGGAAGTTTGGGCCACTAGAAGAGAGTGATGTTGCTAAGTTTCATTGAGTATCACTCTGCAGAGGTCACCTTGATTTTCCATGCATCATCGCCTTGTTCATGTAAGGCTCAACCCTGAGAAAGACCTTTCACTGCAGTGGTCACTATCCACTATTTATTCATTTGGCATATTTTCAACCAAATCTTCATCTAGGTCATCAAACACCTTACCCTTCATCTGATGTTAAGGATGCAGCCTCATCTTCTAGCTTGTAAGTTTCCATAAACATAGCAGGCACAGAAGAAGGGAGTTTAGGGTCTAAGCATAGTTCAATGCTAGGCTCCTATACATCAACAACACTCAGCTCCTGGTTAGCTTTTGACCATCAAAGGAAGGTGGCTCAATGCCAGAGTCTTGGTTATCGTTGGGATAGGAGATGGCCTAGTGGCCACCTATTGTTCATTAAGCCCAATGCTCAACTATTGTTCATTAAGCTCAGTGCCCACCTGTTGTTCATCAGTGGAAGGCATCTCAGAAGATCGCGGACTGAAGGATAAGTTGAAGCGTTCTTTTGTTATCTCTGGCTATTGAGTGGAAATAGAACAACCTCCATAGTAAGCAAGCAAGAGTTCACTATGTTTAACTTAGCGTGCAAGCAAGCAAACATTCATTTCACCGAATTCAACTCAAGCAACAACAAGAAAACATTCATTTCACCAAACTCAGCTCGGCTACATTCATCATTGATAGTGGTCTCTCACACTTTCCCTTTGATCCAGGTGGGAGATTGCTTAGCTTCATCCTCATCAACAATGGGAGGCCCTCATCCTTTCCATTCGACCCTAGGGGGTCATACGCTTCATGTTATGGTATTTGGGTCTTCCATGACAGTGCCTTGGTCATGATTTTTGGCTTTCATAGCCTTTGTATATATTTGATTTTTTGTATGACCACCCTTTGATTTTGAGGACGTAATCATTATAGAAGGGGATGGTTTGTAATGAAGCAACAACTTTAGATTAGGTTTAGGACCTTGGTCATGGGCTTAAGTATAAAAGGGGGCTCATAGACCACTATTCTACCTTTTGATACTTTTGATCATATGACTCTTGGAATGTACTTTGGAGCCTAGAGCTACCATACCTTGGCTTATGGAAGGCTATTTCCATCCTTTGGTAAAAGGCTAAATCACTTAGGCATTGTATATGATTTCTTGCTAAATGCATGTAAATCAATATATTAATTTGTTTCAAATCTCAGCTTATGGTCACTTCATTTCAAATGCTCTCTCTCTCTCTCTCTCTCTCTCTCTCTCTCTCTCTGAAATAGGGTTAGTAGAACGCACACACACACAGTGTAGAAGCTCAAGGGAGCACACAGTGAGATGATAGATAGATAATGAAGGTGTGTTGTACAAAGATGATAACTATACCCCAAGATGGGTGTATATTAACACGGGAGAAAGGGAAAAAATACCCCGGCTAGTTCTAGTGTGTTCACACACATCACTACCAAATATGGCTACAAATCCCCCATGGAGTGATAATGTGATAAGGGGTGAGCTAACACTAGAAGTACAGAGATGTGCTAGGCTCTTTAGATTATGATAGGGAGCCCAGACTAGTCCCCAAAGGGAAGCAAGTTTAACGCTTTGCAAAAAGCTTCAAACTTTTCTCGTGAGAGAGCCTTCATGAACATTTGCCACGTTGTCCTGTGTTGGCACATAAGCTAAAAGCTGATTTCCTTTGCAAAGCATCTCTCCCTAACATAATGATAGTGCACCTCAATGTGCTTTGTGTGAGCATGAAAAATTGGATTCCTCTCGCAATTGCCATAGCGCTCTAACTGTCAGTGAAGATGGTAGTGGCTAAGGACTCGCTAATACTCAAATCAACAAAAAGTCACCTTTGCCAAACACACTTAGCCGTAGCTATATAAACGTTGCCCTGTACTCAGCTTCACAGCTAGAAGTGACCATAGTGGGTTGCTTATTGCTAAGCCATGATATACACGAATCACTAAGGTGAAAGCAAAAACCATTTGTGGACACTCGTGTGTCAGAACATCCAGCCTAGTTTGAGTCTATAAATGCATGCAACCGTGATTTACTCCCCTTGGGATAAAATAACCCAAAGTGCTTAGTGCCCTTTAGGTAATGGAATACCCGTTTTACAAAATACCAATGCTTTGTGCCTGGGCTATGCATAAATCTACTGAATATGGAGACCACATAATGAATGTCAAGCCTCGTGTTACACAAAAAGATAATGCATCCAATAGCTTCTTGATACAAGCTAGCATCAAAGGGTCACTTGCATCTTCAAGGCTTAGTTGTAAACTAGGCCGGCTTCACAGGTGTAGCCACATATTTACAGTCTTCAAGATTGAACCTCTTCAAAAATGCATCTATGTATTTTCTCTGTAGCATAATAATGCCATTATAAGGCTGCCAAAACTCAATGCCCAAATAATATTGCAATGGTCTAAGATCTAACATCTCAAATGACTTCTCTAAATTAGCTGTAAAAGCTAAAATATAATCATCATTAGGGCTTGTGAGCAACATGTCATCAATGTATAACACGATGACCAATAAAACATCCTTAGTCCTCTTAATATAGAGGGTACTGTCAATTGAGTTGTTACAAAAACCCTATGCAACTAAGTATGCATGTATCTTTTCGTACCGTGCTCTCTCGGAGCCAACTTAAGACCATATAAAGCTTTTAATCTGTATACTTTTGATTCCTAACTTTTATGAACAAAACCATGAGATTGAGATACATAGACCTCCTCATGCAAATCTCCATTCAAGAAGGCAGCTTTGATATTCAATTAACGTATATTGCAATCTTTATATGTTGCTAATGTGATGATACTCCGCATGGTAGTCATATGACATGTGGGTGAAAAGGTTTCACAATAATCAATGCATGTTTCCTATGCATAACCCTTTGCAAACAAGCCTTGCTTTGTATCGCTCACGACACTACCTTCAACTTTACGTTTAAGCTTGTAAACCCATTTTGTGCCAATGGCCTTGGTATGAGGCAAGTCTACCAAATCCCATGTATCATTTTTTAAGTATCGAATCATACTCAAATTGCATAGCATGCATCCAATTTTCAAATTCCTTTGTTTCATCAAAGGCGACATGTTCCTCTTCATTACATGTACCCCACAAAAATACATTTAACAGCCTTATTGTCAAGCTTGTTGTGAATTTCACTTAAGCACAAGTGCATGCGCAAGACAACTAAAAATGCGTAAGTGAGCCAAAGAGGGATTTGTGTCATTCCAAGCTTCAAAAGGTATATATGTTGCACACGTGACTGCTTTTAGAAAGAAACCATGAGGTAAGTCCTGACTTTTGACCATACAACGTGCCATCTCCATGATAGACCTATTTATGCGGTCAGCTCTCAATACATTGGTGTTTTATCCCCATGATTAATCATGTATGCATGAAACTCCTTAGACATATACTCCCCCCTCGATCAATACGCAGGGTACCAATCTTACATGTAGAAACATTTTCAACCATAGTAGCAAAAGTGCCTAAAGCACATAGAAACCACTGATTTCTGTTTCAATGGATATACCCAAGTATATCTAACATAATCATCAATAAATGTGACAAAATAGAGGTATTCCCCAATAGATGGTGTCCTCATAGGACCACGTGGATATATCAGTGTGGATAAGCTGTATTTGATAGGGGCTTCAAGATGTGGCAGCTTAGACATCATGTCATGCTTATACAAACCGCAACAAACTACGAAGTTCAAGTGACCAAAGCATGCATGCCATAGCTTAGCATCACCCATTTCCTTTGTGACAGAAACTATACATACACCATGATTGTTTGTCTTTGATATGCATCTAGCTATAAAGGCCATAAGAAGCAACAATTGTATTGTCGTTCACTGCGATCATAGAAAATACATTTGTCATCCACAAACTGAACCACTAAGCCAACATTAGTAATGGTAGAGATATATAACAAGTTCTACTTTATCCCTACTAGTACATATAATAAATTTGAAAGCATGATTGTTTCATCATTTACAACAATGAGAAAAATTTACCAACTCCTTTTACATGATATGAGGAGTTGTTTACACATGTTACAATGTCTTCCTGTGGAGCAAATTCAATTGATGAGAACAAACTTCGATGAGAAGTGATGTGCTTACTAGCACGATTGTCTAAATATAAGACGTGTATATTTGTAAAACACCCATGCATACATCCTTATGCAAAGGGCTCAAGACTGCATTGCACAATGAAATCCCAATCGCCATGTGCATAGTTTGTATATTCCTTGTTTTCTACATAAGATGTTGGTGCATCAGCTACAACCATACTTGAGTCTTTTTGTTTCTCCTTCTCTAGCTAATTCCTGCTCTCATTAATGTAGTGACCAGGTTTCCTACTATAGTTGCATTTGCCTTTTTTCTTTGACTTGTTGTCCTCCTTGTCTACAGTCTTGCCCGATAACCCTAATTTTGCCTTATAACTACCATGAGGAAAGGATTTACCTTTGCCTTTTTATTAGCTAGCAATCAAAAGCCTGATCTCCTATATGCATAATAGATCTGTTTTTCCTAGATTGCTCTTCTTGCAAGAGCATAGAAACCAACTCCTCAAACTTCAAGGCATTTGGATTACCTTTCATCTCATGAGTCTGATGGTAGAAGCAAAACCTTGATACGAGTCCAGCAACACATTCAAGACAGCAGGCACCGATGAACTATTAGGATATACTTCATCAACACTAGCCAACTGCTCCTTAAAATCCTTGATTTTTGTAAGGAAATTGTCCATAAAGTCTCCCTCATCCATATGCTTGCTTGCGTACGTAAGCAACGCGTGCTTCATTATGTACCTGGTACAATGACGTAAGTGCATCCCAAGCATGTTTACCAATCCTTTGCATGACCCAAAGTGAGGAATGATACTCCTCATAACTGACAAAGCAAGCAACACATGTGTCTGCACATCTCTTCCGTCCCACTTTGTTTGTTCCTACGTAGGACGTATGCAATGCTTTGGTAATGTACCATGTGAAACTAAGTCCGTTCCATGTCTGCAGATGTGCCTTCTACATCATGTTCATCACAGGAACCAAGACATTTCTTAGTACCAACCACAGCATTCCACAACCCTTTGGCTACACATGCCGCATCATATAGGACCATCATGGGTAGTTAGTCTGGTCAAGCTTATCCTCAATGGATAACATCTAAAATACATCAGTGTCTGCCATTTCTTATAATACCCAAGCAAGTAATCACACAACCAGCAAAGTACTGAGTGCTCCTTTGATTCAACCAAGGTGGCTGCTAAGAAGGCCGCGGATAATGGAGACCTGCAAGGTGTATGAAAGAAATGTAGAGTAAAGTGAGTAAAAATTTTACTCATAAGATGTAGAGATCGATGTCGCTAAAGTGTAGCCTGTAGACAAGATCCGTTGTGGTGAGTGTCCTAAAGAGGGAAAAAGTGCCTTGGTTGGGTCCTAGTGTGTTCACACACATCTCTACCAAATATGGCTACACTCTCTACATGTTGTGCCTCTTCAATTCAAGAAACCCACTCCACCTTGTCCCCATCAGCAGAGGCCTCAAATTTTAGCATAGATGATGGGGTCACCCTTTCGCAAGCTATGAGCAAATCCCTGAGTACAACAAGAACCAACTAAACCCTTTGACCCTTCTCCTTTAAAAAGAAAAAATACATGCTTACAAATTAAACTTTGCCTTGAAATACAACGCACTATGGGAATCTAATCACACGAATCAAAATCACAAATCTATGGTCTTATGTTTATTAGAACAAAAGTATTCTTCCCAAGAAAGACATGGTCCTTGGGTCTTGTAATTTTTGGAGAGGATGTGTACCAAATCTCCATCCAAATGAAAGTGTGGTTATATTATATGCATGTATTCATATATATAATTCTACACACATATTAATTATACCTATCCCCATAAGGAAGTGTGTATGCACTTTTGTTATCCATTAATGGAATTTGGGGATTACAAAGCTTTGAAATCTATTTGTTTAAATGAAACACACACACCACTAAACTCAAATTGTTGAATGCACATCTCTAATTATAATGACACGTCTATTGTTCAACATAACATTGCACGGTGCACTGGCTAACTAGCAAGTTCCCTCTTTTGGGGAGTGTGCTCTTGTGAATTTGACTGAAAGACCTCCATGGTCTTCATTTCGTGTGTTGTCTCATAGCTCATTTTGGTCATAAATAGACATTAAAATAAAGCGCTCTCTCTCTCTCATTTCATGTGCATGCTTGCATCACTCTTTTACTATGCTACCAATAGTATCATTCAAGTTTTGACAAGATTTCAACATATTTAAAATACTTATATCATGCCTTCATACCATAGACGTTAGAATGGATTTTCCACTAGATCAAATACTGACTATTTATGTCATTTAATTAGCTTTAGATACAATGAGAAAAGATTTACCTCGTAATTTATGGTTCAATTATTCTTCTATTGGTCATTCAATTGTAATAGTTTCGTTGGTTCAGCTTTGAAATCCAAGGATATGCTTTAAGAATGTGATATTCTAGCAAAGTGCTAAGACAAAAAAAAAATTTACATTATCCTATTTTCTAGGTATTTTTCAAAGGGGGGAGTTTCTTCACACTTAATGCTCGCTAAATCATGGGCACAGTAGGACAATATATATAGCCAGATGCATAAACTACTAAGCCATAGGACAGCACTGGACTTGTACCTGGGAGCTCCCAGTGAGGAGCCAGATGCATAAACTGCTATGCTATGTATATATATACATATATATATATACGTATATATATATATATATATATATATATAGAGAGAGAGAGAGAGAGAGAGAGAGAGAGAGAGAACAATTAAACGTAGGGACTAAGTTAATTTGATTAATGCTCACCTTTGCAACTTCCGAGTTTCCAGGACCATACTCTATATACCTGTTATTTCGGATTAGGCAGACTGCTCCAAATTTGTATCACTTTCACCCAGACGAGTGAGACCTTTTAGGGACATCCAGAGTTCCTATGTGAAGTGTAAGAGACTTCCAAAAAAGTTACAGCCCTACTGTTGCTGTACACAAAACAACGGAACAGCAGAATTCTAAATACTATTCTCTGACACAACGGACATGGCTAGCCAGCCGAAGAAATTGGAGAAGGTAAAGGAAGAAGCGAAGAGAGGAGGAGGAAGGGGGATACATGGGAAGGGACAGGACGGGAGGGGGGTGGGTTGTTGCAACAGTCAGGGTCGAAGGGTTCAAGAGCAAGCTAGGCAACTGAAAATAAATCCAAGCAAGGTAGGAAGAGAAGGAAAGGAACACTTCAAGTAACCGTATGTAAAATTACAGTGTGTGCGGTACATACTGCTCTGACTTCCTGTGCTCAAAATAAGTACGTCTGTGTACAAAGTGGTGATAATAACTACACAGCTGATACGCAAACCTACCCAAGAATTCTTACTCCTATGGAGAAAGAAGGAAAGCTGGGAAGCAAACAAGCAAAAGCTGCGTTCATATATTTGACAAAATCTGAGACGCTTGTTGTGCTTCCTCAGCACTGCCACATCTCTCGAACATATCAACTAAGGCCTTTCCTACAACTGAATTTGACTGCAGTCCGCAGTCCGTAATGTGGGCATGAATCTGTTCACCCAGTTCTAAATCTGTATTGCCAGAACATGCTTCTAGCATGCAAACAAATGTTTCCTCGGTTGGCTTGATACCCTCCTGAAGCATCTGTTTGAGAAGTACTAAGGCATCATGACCAAGTCTCTGATGAACATATCCACCAATAATATGATTCCACATCACTAAAGGCTTGCTTGTCCATTTGTCAAACACTCCGCGTGCCTCCTTAAGTTTGTTTAACTTACAATACACATCAATAAGGGCGCTTCCAATGAGGGGATCCAACTTCACGCTCCCCATAACACAGGCATGTATTCGCTTGGCCTCATTTAATGCTGACGTGCTACAGCATGCTTTCAGAAGTGGCACAAACACCTCACTGAGCCCAGTAGCTTCACGTTGCATTTCTGAAATTAGTTGAACACCGTTCAAACCATGCCCAAGTTGTGTGTATCCTGTGATGATAGCATTCCATGTCCCTCCATCTCGATGTCGCAATTTGTGAAACACGGAACGCAAGCCCTCCAGGCTTCCACATCTGGTGTACATGTCCATGAGTGCATTTGCAACAACCAAATTGGTGTCATACTGACTTTGGCTTGTCTGGGCATGAATCAGCTTGCCATGTTCTAGGTCCCCTGCATCAGTACATGCTTTCAGAATAGTCACAAATGTCACATCATTTGGCTTCAACCTATCCTGCTGGAGCACCTGGACAAGTCGTAATGCCTCTGGAATGCGCTTAAAATGAGCATACGAGGAAATCATCGAATTCCATACCACTAGTTCTCGCTTAGGCAACCTTTCAAACACCTTGCGAGCTTCCTCAAAATTCCCACATTTGGTATACATGTCAATAAGAGCACACCCAATATTGACATTGGTGGCAAGCCCATGATCCATGATGCATTTATGTATTCCCTTTCCCTCATCCAGAGATGGAATAGCAGCACATGCTTCAAGAGCGGCTACAAAAATATTTTCTTCTGGTTTCAAAGATGACTGCTGCAACATTTGATGATAAACTTTCAAACCATCTTCGCCTTTACCAAGCTTGGCATGTGCTGTAATCATTGCACTCCATGTGTAGACGCTTGGGTTTGGAACCTTGCCAAAGGCTTCAATCGCTTCTCCTAAGAGCCCACAAGTAGAATACAGCCGAATAAAGAAGGTCCCCAAAAAGGTATCTGACTCCAGATTATGATTCTTGGTCAAGCGATGTAATTCTCTTCCTTGTTTCAAGTCCTTCCTTTTGATAGCCTCCTGCAGGAGGCAAAGGAGAACATTGCTTGTTATTTCCATTCCTTGCCTGTCCATTTTATCCACTATCTCCATTGCCTCATCGAACCATCCCTCTTCGCGGAGTTTAGTCATAACTCCGATATTTCCAGAAGAGCCACTGTTGTTAATCCTGAAGAATATAGCAGAAATATAAGCTACTATACATAAGTAACAAAACAAATAAAGAAAAATCTACAAAACAGCCCATCCTGGATATGTGACTAGGAAAAACACCTGGGACGAGGGGTTCTTCTTGGAGAAACACAATTGACAACATCAAAATCTCGCATCAAAGATGCTGGCTGTGGTCGATGAGGGTAGGCCCCAGTATGATGCAAAGCAACTAGTTGTTCTCCCATTGAGAATCCATCGCTCCATGAAGCATGCTTTTCTCCACCCTGATTTTTGCAGCAAGCATGGATTAGCCTTAAAACCCCGCGCTATTGAGCTATGAATAGACTAAGTCAGTTACATAGCACTTTGAACAAATATATACACACAGTTTCTGCATTCAAATTGGATTACAAGGCATGCTAGAAAACTTGCGTATGTGTATCTTCACATGGCCGTTACATTCACGACACTTCCAACACATATACACACTAGGCATATGCATTCAAATGTCAAATGTGGTCACACAAGGCATGTAGCAAAAGTGAACCCACAGCTCCCCCCCTCCTCTTGATGAGATATGATGTATCCCACATACAAACTCAATGAAGACAGGACATAGAAGAAAAGAAAGGCTTACTTTCTGAGACAAGTTGTCCCACCATTGCAGAGGGTTTGTGATGAGCTTCAGCCATGATGACGAGTCTTCACATGTGGAATCCCTTTCTGCTGTGTGCAAGATAAATCTTTTAAACAGAAATTTCACTTCATTCGGGTTCCCTCTGAAGCCCATAAGAAAGAGGAGAAATGCGCTTACCTTGGCCTCTGTTAGAGATGGTGCTGCAGAGCTGCCGCCCGTGCTGGCTCACAACTGCAGAGCCCAGATCGTGCTGCTGGGCACAGTACAGGCGTGTTCGAAACCTCGTTCCGCCTCGTGCTGCATACATGTTGCCCTAGTCACTCACGTCCCGATAGCTGCAGCTCTAGGCAGTACTAAGGCCATGGATGATGGTTTTAGCTTCACAACCACTTTGGGGCATGAACATTTCCTTTCGTACATTTATTCTAAAGTTCATGTGAATCTCCGGGCATGGGCGACCCAAAGGTGGCCAGTTTGAACCCCACTAGAGATATAGAAATGAAGTTGTCTCAATAGACTTGGATGCAGAGTAGTGAGAGTTGTGCTTTGATCACGCCATCATACAGTATTATTAGAATGCTCCTTGAGCTCAAGAGAACACGGACACAGTCAACTGTAACGGCATTGAACTAAGAACTCCCTCGGTAGCTACACCTTACCTCGTCGATGCTAGAGCATGAACCATGAACACAGTTGTCAACACCCAAGGGTATAACCAAGGCCATGGTTACAAAAACCCAAGGTGTAAACAAGGAGAGTGTCATCGGGGGGTGTGAGTGGGGTTCAAACTGGCCACCTTTGGGTTGCAAATTGAACGCTCTACCATTGGAGACATGGGAATAAAGTCGACTCCTTACTCATTTAATAGACTTGGTCACAAACCAGTGAGAGTTGTCCTTTGATCCTTCGCCACGCTCATCAGATACTATTATTAGAATGCTGCTTTGAGCTGGAGAGAACACAGACATAGTCAACTCTGCAAACGACATTGAACTACAAACTCCTGGTAGCTACACACCTTACCTCGTTGATGCTAGAGCACAAACCATGGACAAAATTGACAACACCCAAGGTTGTAACCAAGGCCATGAACACCCAAGGTGTAACCAAGGAGGGTATCATAGGGGAGTGTGAGTGCAGTTCAAACTAGCCACCTTTGGATCACAAATTGAACACTCTACCACTGGAGACATGGGAATGAAGTCGTCTCCTTGCTCAGTTAATAAACTTGGACACAAAGCAGTGAGAGTTGTCTTTTGATCCTTCACCACGCTCATCAGACCCTATTATTAGAATGCTCCTTGTGTCCCCTTCATATCATCCTTCATATCATCAACAACATGTGCTTCACGATTGAAATACCTCCTCACATTAGACTCCATAAAGAAAATGTTCCAAACATCTCGATATTTAATCAAGTTTGGTAGCTTTATTGCTTTCCAAATAGCACAGGTGTTGATCCCACTTTGGATTAACAAAGATGCTCTTCCATTTGAGGACATTAATAAGTGTTATGCAATGGCACTATAAAGGTTGTACATTATGAGATACTGGCCAGCCAAGGCTTTAGTTAGTAAGTTTTGAATGCCCAAGTATGAATAAGGGCCAGCTGTATATAAGGCAATTTCTCATAATGGAAAGACGCAATCCCCCTTTGTGCTTTGAGAGCCCTTGTCTTATCTTGTGTAAGAGAGAGAGAGAGAGAGAGAGAGAGAGAGAGAGAGAGAGTGTGTGTGTGTGTGTGTACTCCAGTGCATGTGCCTCTTCTATGCTTGTGTGTGGGAGTGTGAGAGGACGATTGCCTTGCATTGTGGTGTGAGTTCGCGGCGGTGACAGAGTGAAGGTGGAGATTGGAGGATTGGAGCTTCTACAAGAGCGAGCTTGGAGAGCCTCAAGGGACACGAGCTTGGAGCATTGTAAGTACCCTATGATGGTTGTTGTCTATTGCTTATTCCATTGGTGAATATATGGAGTTCTCTAGGGAGATGCAGTAGGTCATAACATTTTTGGCGCACAACATTATTTCTTCCATCTTCTTACAATTCCAGCTCCCACTATGCAAGATTCAATGTTGCCTTTACATTCTGGAAGTGCATTGTGAAAAACCGTGTGGATAAGGTTTGTGTGGAAGAGAGCAAATTAGATTAGTTGTGAAATTTTGTATTTATTAAAGTGTGTGTGAGTACTTGGTAATACTTGGAGAAAATCTACACTTGGATTTCTTTTTATTTTGTTGTTTTTGTCACCGATATCGTGGTGAGTTAGCAATGGTGACACTCTTTTTTTTTGTTTTTTTTAATCACGAAAATCTAAAAAATAAGGAGCCATTGGTTGTGTGGGTGACTTGCATTACATTCCTTTTGCTAGACACAATCATTGTGGATTCATTGGGCAGGAAAATTACACTCCAAATCACGATGTTGGTTCGACTAACAAACGTGTGAAATTGTAGGAAAGCATTTCACGACGTGAAACGTACTTGCATTTCACGACATGAAATCCTACTCGACTTTTCGCTGAAAATCTCAAGATTGCCTTACTATAAAGTTAGTGCATCTTATCCTGACACGACTAACACAAGGAAATAGGAAAGTCTTATCTCATGAAAGTGCAGGAAAGCATTTCCTGGTGTGAAATGCATTTGCATTTCACAACATGAAACACAGTATGTCATTTCACGACGTGAAACACAGTTTGCTATTTCACAAAGAACTGCCATTTCACAACGTGAAATGTTTGTTCACTCACGGATTGAAGGATTGTCAGATCAGAGGTAAGAGAGAGTTGTACGTGCACTATAGTAGTCTCCCCAACTTAGAATAATGCAATTCTAACCTAAATTTCAAGGTGTGAAACACAAGCTGTTCATGACATGAAACACATCTCATGACGTGAAACATCAGTTCGACAAATACCCGAGCAAAAGAGTTGGAGTAGTGAGCTTGCCTGTTGAACTTTTTTCTTTCATGTACTTGAGGTCAAGAAAACTTATTGGAGATGATCCTACCCCTGTGAGACGACAGTGCATCTAACCACCCAGGATCTTCCTACCAGAAAAGTGTTGGTTCAGGTCGCTCAGCAAGCACTTAATTGAGTGTTGCAGCTTGAAGAAATCTGACCACTATAGAAACTAGTAGTGAAGAATCCATGGAAGAAGGGCTAAGGTTCTCCAAACTGGGAGAGGAAGGGAATCCCGCTTCTCCTGCGAAGTCCAGCAGAATCTTTGATATGGCTAGGGGATTCTTTGGTCTCCAAATCGGCACAGAGGATGAGACTCAATCTGTAGCAAGCAAGGGTCCGTCAAAACTAGCGCGGGACATGGTCCAAGATCGGACTTAACAATATCAACAACCCAAATGTTCGGCCCCAAGCATACCAACACCTTGATACTTAGTGGAATGACTCCTAAGGTTAGGCAAGATAAGGAAAATGCTCCCAAGACGTGTCAAATCTTCTTCCCCACATCTGAGGAAGTGGACATTGATATGAAGCTAGTTGAAGGTGGAGCATCAATTGCATCTTCTTAGTGTAAAAAGGCAAGAGCTCGATACACAAAGAATGATGGCAGAACAGAGAGAAATTGATAATTTGAATCTGTTATATAAACAACTAGAGATGCCACAGATAGCATGGGGTTGGAATGACAGAAGGAGGGATACCAGCACTAGAACCCATAAATGAGGAACCCAAATCTAAGGAAGACCTCGAATTTCAAGAAGAAGTAGACAATCAATCTAGGGCATCTTGCGGAGGAGAGGATTGACTCTGCACTAGGGAGGAGATATATGAAATGATCAATAATCCCACATTTTTACAGAGCATGGAACTCTTAATTCAACAAAGACGGGCTAAGGCCACTAATGATGAGCCAGGTGAGGAGGAATTGCCTAGACCCAAATTGGATAGAAGGACCTATGTAGGCAGAGGAATTGCCTAAACCCAGTTGTAGACTCAAATTGGATAGAAGGCCCTATGTAGGCAGAGGACAAGGTCTAGCTAGGGTGGGGATAGCTCCTCGGAGGTCAATAGTGGATCCCCACGCAGATCTAAATGCAGTCACAAGGGAGGATTTGTTGAATATAGCCGCAAAAATCGATAGAGGCATGGTTAGGGAACTGGGGACTGCCCTTGAATCTAGACCATCTCAAATGAAGCCACACATCATTTCAAAACTCATGCAAAAGTTCTCAGGTGATGGAGATCCAATCCAACACTTAGAAATTTTTAAGTCAACATGTGAAACCTATGGGCTAGTAAATGATATGACCATGATACATGCCTTTTATCTAACTCTAGAAGGGAAATCCCACCAATGGTATCAAACCTTAAAGTGCTGGTCAAACTCAGCCTATAGCAGTGCTGGTCAAACTCAGCCTATAGCAGTGTAGACCAATGCTATGCCAACTCTTTCATGTGTTAAGTTTGGTGTTGATCATCTGATCAGGGAATGCCCATATTGCGCCAATGGCAATGCTTCTACATCTAACCATGCCACCATCAGGACTACAAGTGTGTGTCTAGCCTAGAAATATCATGCTAGTAAATGTCTTGACACGCACACAAATGAAATAGGTGAAAGATGGGAAAAACCAAGAGGTAGTACAACTTCTAAGACTGGGAAAAGGAAAAGAGCAAAAAAGGTGGGCAAGGGTGACACCTTGGTCATAATTCAGGATGGATCCATCGGCTCCAACCAGTCAGAGGAAGGCGGTGATCAAGTGCCAAAACCAAATGAGCAGGCATAAGAAACCGCAAGGGAGAGACCTACAACCCCCAAGGGTGTTATAGAATATATAAATACAGAGGAGGATATAAGAAAGCTCGAAGAAGCTAAGACACTTGTAGAGGTGTGTCAACGCAACCATGAAGCCAAATTGAGAGCTACCAAGGCTAGGGATACATCGTATCCACGGAATGAGTTGCTAAAAGAAAGAAAGTTGGATCTGCCTACTCCAATTCCAAAAGAGTCCGAGGAAGGGGCTCATGGTGATCTGATGGCAAAAATGTTTGCAGAGGCAGATCAAGAATTGTCGATCCATTCATTCCCTAGGATTGAATATGAGACAAACACGTGGAAGGAGCCCTCACTTTCCAAAGAACCTAGAGATATAGGCAGTCTCTCAGCAACACTGTTTGTCTACAACTAACAAAATGTGGCTTGGACCATTGCTACGCACCACGCCGACATTGTGGGTGATGTCAAGGATTGGGTAGAAGGAAGAATGAACCCAATGGCCACCACAGAGGAGAGCCAGACACCTCTGGTAGAGAAAAACCAAGTACCTGAGGAAGGGGAGCACCCAAATTTATCCAAATACATGTCAACCGATTGGGGAGGTATTATGAGAGCGATGACACAAACGCCACAATTCCAACCCATCATAACGGGTACCAAGCACTTGCTATCCTAGATGGAGGTACGGGTGTGAGCATTATCACCAAGCGATGTTGGGAAAACTGGGGAAAACCAGAGTTAGAAAGGGTAGACCTAATCGTTAAGATGGCAGATGGAACATCCTCAATGCCAATGGGGTTATTGAAAAACGTTAAGCTTAAGGTCTTTTCGTTTTGTTACCATCATGCATTTGTTATAATGGACTTTTTGTGCCAACCAGATTCATACGATATTATCTTGGGTAGACCCTTCATAGGGGAAGCCAAGGTGGTGCACAATTGGGCATTAGACCAAGTGCATATACAAAAGGATTCATAAATTTTGAAGATTGATCTCCATACGTGGAAGACACACTCCATGGAAGAGACATTGTTTGGAGATGATTCAGTCACAATGAAACAAATCACATCCTTACAAGTCTGCCAACCAATTAATGAACACTCATGGGAAGAGGAAGAGAACGAGATGTACACATTGCTTCCACCTCCGGACTTTAGTGAAAACTGGATGCATGTACTTGCCACCATAGATGTGATGCCCCCCCAGAGGAACAAAGTATGTTGAATCGAGAACGATTCCCACTACCTCAGTGCACATGGTAAATGTGCAACTCATGGAGGAGGAAACAGAGGATGAAGCCTCAAGCACAGAAGTGCCTAGACCGCATGGTCACAACAGCACTCAATGCCTAGAAAGTGGTGGAAACAGAAGAGGTATATAGCTTGATGCAATGCCCTGTTACAAAGTAAACCCATGAACACCCAATGGCTACGATATCTCGAGGTCACTAAGGTGCACGATGAGTTCTCTAAGAACTAGGGTGAGGAGTTGAGTAAGATCACTTTTTGGAAGGAAAACGAGAAGAGAAAACTACTCTTCAAGAGCCTGATCCACCTAAACTCACTAAGGCAGGAAAAAGAAAACAAAATAAGGCTATGGCTGAAGCTGAGCGAGAGGCAAGGAAGGCAATGGTTTAAAATGATAATGAGGATGACGATGATCTAGATCTACACCCAGTGCAGGATCATTTCAAAACCTACACCATCCGATGAGCAAAAAGTGGTCCAACTAACTGCCAAAAGAGTGAAGGAGAATGGCCACCAGTCTAGGTCTTATGATGGGCCAGCACAAGTTAAGGAGGTAGATATTACAGAACCAGGGGATGATCCTAAACCTGTCTACATTGCTAATGACTTAACTATTACTAAAGAAAAAGAGCTCATTGCTCTTTTAAAAGAATTCAATGATTGTTTTGCTTAGAAATATAATGAAATCAAGGGTGTACCACGTAAGGTGGTTCAACACACTATTCTGATGACCATGGAGGATCGAGACCATCTAGGCAAAACTCTTATTAAATGAATCCTAAATACGTAGCTATTGTAAAGGAGGAAATCGATAAACTCATAGCTGTAGATTTTATCTATGAGACTGAGCACACAAATTGGCTATCACCAATCTTGATCATGCTTAAAAAGAATGGGAAACTAAGAGTTTGTGTTGATCTCAAAAAGTTTAATGCAACTATCATGAAAGACTACTACCCATTACCATACACGGAGCATGTATTAAAAAACGGGTAGCAGGTGAAGAAGCCTATAGCTTCTTAGACGAGTTTTCAAGCTACAATCAAGTGTCCATTGCACCAGAGGTTGCACCAGAGGACCAACACAAGACGGTCTTCAACACGATGTGGGGGACCTATGCTTATAAGGTTATGCCTTTTGGCCTCACTAATGCCCCTATAACTTTCCAACAAGGATTGATGTGCACAGCCTTTAAGGACTTGAAAAAGTGACTTGAGGTATTCATTGACGATCTTTGTGCACACTCACAATGGACGAAACATCTGGCTTGCTTAAAGAAGGTGTTTGAGAGATGTCGATTATATTGCATATCCTTAAACCATCTAAAATGTCAATTTTGGGTTTGTGTAATGCTCCTTGCATCAATAGCTTGAGGACTTGTAAGGCTATAACTTTTATTCTCCACCCAACCATAATTGTATGTACTATTTTCTTTATGTCAAATGATGGTATGTACTATTTTCTTTGTGCCAATGGAATTACTAAAAATCTATCACATGTGATCTATGTTCTAGATATCAAAAGGAATCCGTTATCTTTTGCTGGTAATTATTGGCCACAACTTCATGGTTCACTTTGACAAGAGTGGTGCAAAAATCTTAGATTGTGATAAAGTAGTTGTTGGGAGGGAAACTAGAAATAACAATTTATATCAGCTTACAGCTTACATCACAACAAATGCTGGAGTGAGCATAAGCAAGCTATGGCATGAAAGTTTTGGTCATCTTAGCCTTGTTGTCTTGAAGGGGATGTATAAATCTGGGATGGTGGCAGATCTACCAACTTTATCAAATTTGCTAGATGCATGTGAAGCTTGCATAATGGGCAAGCAACATCGATAGCCCTTTCCATTGGAAGCAAGTAGAGAACAAGCTCCTGTACAACTTGTTCATATAGATCTCTGTGGGAAGGGATATGATGACCCTCATCTAGAGTGCCACATTCATGACACGACAAGATACAAGCCAATTCTCCAATTGGTGGCTTTAGGAATGGAGCAAAACATCAACACCATCAGGACAAGACCACCCCTCTAGTGCTATCATTGTAAGGGTCCACATTGGATAGCGGAGTATCACATTAAGTTGGCCCAAATGCAACCCGCAATGATTGAAAAATCCACTTGTGGTCACATGTGATCATTCAACTATGATCACTTGATTCTAGGGACAGTCTTGAAACTCCACTTCTGGTCACGTGTGATTGCTATGGGGGCGGCTATGATTACTTGATTCAATATTGGCCTTACAAAGCAAGAGGAAAATCAAGACCCACCATCACCCCCCTCAACATGGTCACGTGTGATTGCTATGGGCGGCTATGATTACTTGATTCAATATTGGCCTTACAAAGCAAGAGGAAACGCTAAGCTTGAATCAAGACCCACCATCACCCCCCTCAACATGATGAATTTTAAACAAACTGTTATGAGATTGACAGGAAACACTATAAGGTAAGACTAGAAAAGATTATTTATATATAAAAGGTTTGCATATAAATAAGGTTTAGGGGATTTCAAATTGTAAATACCTAAAGCAATGGTTAATAGAAATTAAGATTAATGTAAAAGGAATGTAGATGGTGCATAAGGGAAGTCCAAAGGCCACAGAAGTAGGCGCCCCCTTCTAGGGGGAGTTGAGGAGGCATTGGATAGTGAAAACTAGCCATTGAAAGGTCAAGGGGCTGAAGTTGGAAGGTCATGCATCACCTAGGCCTATATAACCATGTGTTTTAGGGTCCATTTAGGATATGGTTGGGTGGAGAATCAAAGTTCTAATCTTACAAGTTCTCAAGCTATTGATGCAATGAGCATTGCATTGGTATCAGAGCTAAGTTCTTTCTTTTCCATGTTTTAATTGAGCTACTCATTGCTAACTCTAATCTTTACTCCTTAATCTATTCTCTATTTATTTCCATAATCTAATCCTTAATCTCTTCTTTATTCATTTCCATAATCCTATATTTCTCAAATTTTCTCCATACAAATACTTATTCCATAAGCTAATCCTTAATCTTTACTCCTTAATCTCTTCTTTATTCATTTCCATAATCCTATATTTCTCAAATTTTCTCCATACAAATACTTATTGCTTAATAGATTGGGCATACCTCTTGCTTAATTGATTGAGCATTACGTCTTGCCTAATAAATTGGGCATACTTTGGAGATTCTACATGAAGCAAGTGGAGTACATGACAACCTTGAAGAATCATTGAAGCAAATATCAACAAGGAGGAATTAACGTAATTGTTCTTCACATCATTAGAGACAATTCATAATTACCCAACCAAGTAAGGTCATTGTGTTGCATCTTTTTTTTTGCTTTGTAAAAATAAGGAACTTCCCATTTTGCTTATTTATTAGAGTAAATGGCTTCTCAAAGTGGGAAGAATGAAAATGGGGATAAGGGGAAAACCAAATGTCCTCTTTCCACATGGAAGAGGATATTACAAAAACAAATGAAATAGATATGTAAGATTTTTGCCGCCATCGCCAACAGAGTAGCTATGTTGGGACCTATCCCAATCCAGAGTCTACCACCCTTACCATCAATTTTTTGAGTCTTAGAAACTACAGCTGAATCCCCATATTTCACCTATGTGGACCGCTCTACCCTTATATGTCATAGTCGAGCTTAGGAATTTCCCTTCATGAGACAAATATGACTAATTATATTAGTCTCAGATCTTGGTAATAAAACTTGTCCTTGTAAATATTTGGAAATAAAATGATTTCAATGTTTTACTCTCAAAAAAAGCTTAAGCATTGTGTAAAGTATGAATCTTGTAATCTTAATTTTTTTTACAATGATGGCCAGGAGACGATTAGACTCCACTTCCCAATGCGCTTTACACTGATATCCAGGAGAAGAAGCTCTTGCTTAAGCAGATGCAACTTCCCTCCTTTCAAGGAGAAGGTTCAAAGATTCAGAAGGATGCTGAAGTCTAGATTGAAGCGATGGACGATTATTTTTCTGCTGCTGGTATTGGAGCAGTAAATCAATCTATGCTTGCACGGTTTCGCCTCACCGTAGATGCTAAACTCTGGTGGAAATAGTGGTGCCATGACAAGGGAGTCACCGAGCATTCTCAAATGTGGGAAGACATCAAGCAGGCCGTGAAGGAAAGATATCTTCCCCCATCCCATGAATCCATAAAGATGAATGAGTTTTGTAGTCTTAGGCAGTGGAGCTTAACTCTTGAGGACTACTATTCCAAATTTATCACTCTTCGAAAGTATGCCCGAGCTATGACTATTTCTCACCAGCAAGTGGCTCGTTTTTGCCAAGGGTTAAATGAACCCTTAGATTCCCTCCTTGAAGCAATGAGGCCAAGCACGTTACAGGATGTTCTCATACGAGCAAAGCCCCTTGTGAAAGAAATAGATTTTTAGTAATACCATCATTTTACACAAAGGAAATAGTACATAAGCCTTTAGCTGGGCATTTGGCATTGTTTTCCATGGCTACCAAGATGTCATCTCCTATAGGATGTAGCAAGGAATACCAATCTTTATGACTCTTCATGTGCTGCGTCACACCATTGTCAATTATCCAATGACCGTTTGCTCTAGTTAAGTGAATTGCTTTTGCATAGACCTCTTCGATCATAACCCACAGTTCAAGCTCATCTTGAGCATTGTTAACTCCTTCTTGGCTAGTGTTGAGGACTTCTCCATGCCGTTCTTCTCATCTACAACTTTCTTTCAACATTCACTTTGAATGTGTCAAGCTTTCTTACAATAGAAGCATTCCATCTTTTTATCTTTCGTAAAAGAAGAGGAGTTACCAGAGTCCTTGGCTTTGCCTTTTTTGAAACCTACAAAGAAAGCTACATCATCTCCCTACTATTGCCTTACGTTTTGATGTAGTTCTTCTTCTTGCAATATGGAAAAAAAGTTCTAAAAAGTGAGTGGGGTTCTCTTACTTAAGTGTTTAGAGTAGTGACTAGAAGATCATACTTTGGTGGACGAATCCGAATGCATCTCCTCGCAAGTTTTTTACTTGGAATAGAAATTCCAATATTTGGTCTCTCAAATCCTTCACCCTTGTGATGAAATTTTCCACAAACTTTGTCTTGGACATCCTCCTTTTAGCATATTTAGAGTCCAATCTCTGATACCATATAAGCATTATAAGCAACAAAAATTTGTAAATAAGAGAAACACATAGAATATGGAGAATCTTTGTAAATAAGAGAAACACATAGAATATGGAGAATCTTTGTAAATAAGAGAAACACAAAGAATATGGAGAATTGATTTATTTATTACTGTATGTGATTACAATAGATAGCAATCTCCCAGCTATGTGCTTTGGTAAGAAGCTTTGATAGTTGAATGGAAACAATAGAGAGCAAAGGTTGAATCCTTGAGTACAAGGGTTAAAAAGCTACTAAGAAAACCAATGGCAAATAAGTGACCATATTAGGCACAAGCGAGTAGTCATCGCCTAATATATCCGTCATGCATGCCTTTCAGGTGTTCTATATTTTAGAGACCACCCCTTTAAGCACCTAACACATGCAAGAATATTATAGGCAATATTCTTGCACGAAATGGTTCAACCAAAGCAACGGCTACCCGTAAAGCTGATGCGCGCTCTATTGCAAAATTCCTGTGTGAATTAATAATCACACACTTCGGATGCCCCTTCGGATTGTGAGCAACAATGGAACACACTTTATTAATAAGGTAATCTAATTCCTCTTACAAGAGTTCCTTGTGTCACTTATAAGAAATCTTCCCCATATCAAGCTAATGGCCAAGCAGAAAGCACCAACAAAGTTCTATGTGCCATTCTCACCAAAACGGTTGAGGCCATCCACAACGATCTTGTTTTGATGCAAAGAGATATACCTTCCTCTTCTCATGCCTCTACCTGTGCTTGAACCTCTCCGTCTATAAGATTGATAACTATCTTTCCCAAAAGGTTGCATATTTTTCGTTACCACCTAATTTACTTAAGTTTCTCTATTTTTGGGGTTGTAGTGACAATTCCAAGTGTTGTGATTCTAGGGGATGTACACTTTTCCTTTAGGTGCCCTTCTTGCCAACATTGGGAGTAATACACATTTTCTATGTAGCCTTTTGCTTTTTAACAACCATTATAGCCAACATCTGTTGCATTTTTGCTAGGAGGCTCTTTGTTTCTTTATGTTCTTTATTTCTTGTTTTTAAACTCTTAATTTTCTTCTTAGTTTTCTTGTGCTTGCCTTTTCTTCATTAGAACTCTCATCTTCTAATTATATTGATTCTAGGGGATGTAGACTTTTCCTTTAGGTGCCCTTCTTGCCAACATTGGGAGTAATACACATTTTCTATGTAGCCTTTTGCTTTTTAACAACCATTTTAGCCAACATCTGTTGCATTTTTGCTAAGAGGCTCTTTGTTTCTTTATGTTCTTTATTTCTTGTTTTTAAACTCTTAATTTTCTTCTTAGTTTTCTTGTGCTTGCCTTTTCTTCATTAGAACTCTCATCTTCTAATTATATTGATTCTAACTCAAAGGATAATGCCTCTCTTTTGCTTTTCTTCTTTTTCTATTATAAAACTCATGCCTTAAGGTTTGTTCTTCAGCCTTTTTTCGAAGATTCACTAGTTCTTGAAGCGCTATGTCTAAGTAGACATCGATGTTTGGAGTCTAAGATTTAATCCTTCAATAAAACTCTCACCCATCTGCTCATTTATGGGTCTCTATTGTTCATCCATTTTGCTTCTTAGATTCAAAATTTTTGTGGCATATGCTTCCACATCCGAGCCATCTTCTGTAAGATCACAAAGGATACTTGTTAGTTTTTTTGTCATCATTACCTTTCTAAATCTCTTTAAAAATTCTCTTTTTAATGTATTAAAGGTCAAAAAGTGATTTTTTGAAAACTAGGCAAAACACTCCATGGGACCAACTTCAAAGGTATGAGCAAAAGTGGCCTCTTGGTTGACTATCTTTCCAAGCGTACTCAAACCTCTTCATATGAAGGTCTGAATATTGGCCTTTCTTTCCTTTTGAATATTGGAAAGTTTCTAAGGTTAATGTTCAAGGATGTTGCAGGAGGCATGTTTTCTTCTCCTTTATACAAGCTATACTCTTTAGAACTTTCTTGTTGTGTTAAGCACATCTCTTCCTTCTTAGTGTCATTATGGTCTTCTTCTTTAAGACTTGTTAGCTATGCTTATGATAGCACATCTTCTATTGCAACCATATCTCCTTCCAAGATAAAGTTAGACTCCCCATGGTATGACTTGTGGACTCTTCACTCTCCCCTTGCTTGTTAGGGATTAAGCCTACTACTGCTTGTTGCCATGCCTTGATTTCTTCTTCTGAGTTGATGTGCTCTAAGATGCTAAGTGCAGATTGGTCCCAAAACTTTCTTATTACTTCTATGAAAGCCAATGTTATTAGTGTTGGCAAACTCTCTACACATTATACTCATACATGTCTATAGGATGTTCCATTCCTACACAATTTGGTTGGCCACAATACTACTTGCCTAGTAGCAGGATTGCCAAAAGTGTTGGGAATCAACCAAAACAACAAGGTAGCATGCTCTTAATAGAGAGTACACTATCAATGCTTAAATGCCCAAGATACAAATGTGGAACGATCGTACCAAACCCATAAAAAAATCCACAACCGTTTCACATTTGCCACAACTGTACCAACCTAAAGCCACGGGCATACGCTTATAAGCGTACGGCCGTACCCAAAAAAATATTTTGAAAAAACTATTTTTTTTAAACCATGTCTGTGTACCAACCTAAAGCCATGAAGGCAACACACACTTATGGCTCTCCAAGCCACAATCAAAAGCCTCACCTCTACATTGACAACCACATCATAGCTCAAAGCCTCATTGACAAGAAAACCAAGAAGTCTCGACAACCACGGACCTTGAACACTCGGCAGCGTTGGGTGCCCAAATGTCTCCTTGAAGCCCAAGACTTCCATGATGACAATTCTCTTATTTGGCTCCCAAGGCATACCCCTCTACAGTTTGCCCAAACCACACCTACCATGCCAGTACCTATCTAATCGACAAAGATGGTTTGATAACCAATAGACAAGCAAGTCCCCTCCTTCTTGTCGATAACATCCTACAAACTTGCCCACATCCAACCCATGGGAACTCCAAAGCTTAATTCGCCCAACCCTTTTTCCCAATGCAGCCTCCCATGAAGCTCCACCCCGCCCCTCGACTTCGTCTCACCAAACCACAGGGTAGTGCTACAAATGAATGAGCTTTTCCAACCACTCAAAGATAAACTTAAAGGTAAGCTCACAAATCTAGCCACATGGGCCACCATTATAAAACCCTCTTTAGGGGTGCTGATCTCAATAAACCCATTTTAAAAGAAAGTCTCTAGGTGATTAGGACCATGGGCATACCTTTTGCCCTTGCCCATGCATGACACGTACGAATCTCACTAGGCTCTATCCTATGCACACACACTGCACAAAGCTTCATCATCTCAATAGCCATCCAGGTACATCTCTAGATGGGGGGAGGTGCAAGCCTAGCCAATGGTACGACCCATCGTCTGGATCTTCTTAATCACCCTAGCTTCACCCAAATAACTATGCTTCATGTCTAATCCATCCTACCCTTAACTTCTTCTTCTTCAGCTCCACATGTTTGGATCCTTGCCAATCTACTACCACTCCTATCACCACAAGATCCTAGAGATCCAATGACAGAAGAAGAAAACCTACAAAAAGAAAGAGTGAACACCGCAAACCGATACCTCCACGGGAGCCAAGATACCCATTGTGGTGTCTTGATAAAGATGCTAGTGCTTCATGAACATCGCCATCGACATACAACATCTTAGAGCACAAACAGTCTCCATTCATGTTACCTCCTTGTCCCTCTGGAATCCCCCCTCGCCACTTGCTTACTAACCCCATTGTTTTACTAACTCCTCTTTAATCATACCAATTGCTGGGATACTTGTCATTAAGTATTCCATGTGAGTCTACTCATTCAAGTACTCTGACTCCTCTAATGAGGATGTCTTGTCCCCCCCCGCAAAGGTGGTTTAAAAAACACACAAAAAATAGAAAAATAAAGAGTACACTAGGCACATCCAAAAAGCACCCATCAAACTAGCTGGATACTTCATCGTCACCCCAGTACTCCACTAACTTCTTTCTATCTTACTAACTCCCCCACCCCCTCTCATTTTCGGAGAGACAAGAGAACCAACCAAGTGTGACACTTCCCTATGTGCCTCAATAACCCCTCACTGATCATCACGAGAACGTAATCGACTTTAGGACGGGGAGTATGTTAACCCCATATTGGTTAACACATTCCTACGATAACTATGTCCGCGCACTTATGTAATGGGCACCGACATTATATATTGTAAATCCCGTCATTTGATGAGGACAACGTCCTAAAGATGCTCCCAAGTATTAAGCTTCAAAGGAGAGACAAGAGGATCTTGGTCAGTTGGCCAAACCATAGAGAAAAGCCTTGTAACTATGTTTTGGGTGCCTCGGGTCACTCACTCCCGGGCGACCGAGTGGAAAAAGGCTTGGAACTATAAAAGCCAATTTCTCTTGTTTGTAACTCATTGTCCCATTTGTGCAATAGAAGTGGAGTGTTCTCTCTCTCTTCCCTCTCTCTTGCAACTCTAATCTAGCATGTGTGGTGTGCTTAGGGTCAAGGTTTGGGAGTGATTAGTGCTAATCACTTGTTCCCTCTTGCTCTCTCTCTCTCTCTCTCTCTCTCTCTCTCTCTCTCTCTCTCTCTCTCTCTCTCTCTCCGTGATTAGGCTAACAAACACAATCCTCTTCCATGGAGATCCCACACGATCTTCACAAGAGAGCTTGCATCACCCATAGGATTAGAGCAACTGCCTCGATGTGACAATGAGTGTGGGAGGACAGCGACAAGTGGCTATAGTGGAGCTCTTGAGTCATGCTCAAGCTTGGTGGATAGGCAACTTCCCATGACACGTTAGGGTGGGGTTCCCTTAACACTACTCACCCTTATCTCACATGTGTGGCAGAACACCCATTTTTCAGCCTTCAAATTCATCCTACTATATAGCTCATCAGGAATGTGTATGTATCAAGCGTAACAAATCTAGTTTTTTGCTAGTATACTTCTCATCTAGAGTCACCCCATGCACTACTATTGTTCCTATTCATAATGTAAACTATAGTCTCGCAAACTACTTCAGCCACTAATGGTGAGGCATACTCTTCTCGCTCATCAATGTATAAGTAACCTATGAAATGTGCCTACTCTTCCCTCTCAACAACATTATTTTTCTATAGAGTGTAACTACATATGAATTGCCTCTAAATTCCATGCTTTCTCAACTACTCACTAAACTCATTGGAGTACTCTCCCCCTCCATTTAACCTTAAGCACTTGACCTACAAACCTGTTTGCTTTTCAACCAACATTCTAAAATTTTAAAAGTAAGTAAACACTTCACTTTTTTCTTTCATGAAATAGACCTACTTTTCTTATATGGTCATCAATGAAAGATACACAATAATGACATTCTCCCATTGATGCCATCTTTATCAACCCTTTTCATCTGAGTGCACTACATCAAGTTCTCTCTTACTACTTACATTCTCGTCATATGAAAATACATTCTTTGTTTGCTTTCCAAACTGACATGCTTCACATACCTTATGCATTCCATCCACCTTAAAATTTGGAAAACCTGTAAACAATTTTAAAAATTCTACACGGACTTCAATCAACTGAGATGCTTCACATACTTATGCATTCCATCCACCTTAAAATTTGGAAAACCTGTAAACAATTTCAAAATTCTACACGGACTTTAATCATCTTTGCTTCTCTTTCACGTGACCAATATGTTTGTGCTAGATATCTGTGTCGGCCATAAGACCTGTACCTTGTGTAAATATAGCAGCTTTCACCTGTACCTTATGCAAATATAACAGCTTTCACCCCAGGCATGATTACATCTAAAGTAAACATTCTGCCTTCTCTCTTGCCCTTTGTAACTAAATGACATTTGTTGTTAAATTCCTCAACATAGAAATCCTTAGGATTAAAGCATTCCTGCAAATCCTACTCAATTATCTACCTAATAGAAACCAAATCCTTTGCTATGGTGGGCACATAATGTACATCAGCTAAGTACTTTATCTTGCCATCTTGCATAGGTAATGGCACATTACTAATGTAAGAAATAGGACAAGCCATATCATCTTCTATCTCTATAAAACTTAGTTTTTCTATTATTTTCACATCTCTAAACCACTCTCCATGACTAGTCATGTGGTTAGAGGCTCTAGAATCTACATACCATATATCATCACCATTTGTGGATACATCTACACTCACTGAATTCAACATGTGTTATATAACAAACAAATGCTCACATTTATCTTTAGCCTGCTTACTTAAAGGTGTGTAATTATTTTGTGCAATTTGCCATTTTTATGTCACTCTATTTCTTATAACATTTTGCTACAAAATGACTTGGTTCGCCACAATAAAAGCAATCATTTGGACCTGATCTTGATTACTCTCTTTACCAACTTTCTCAGCCTCTTTGGCTCCCCCTGCCTTGACAGTGGCCTCTTCCACTTGTGTGTGTCATTGCTACTACTGTGAATAATTGGACTACTACCGTCCATAATTCTGATTTCCAAAATAGTCTCATCTCCTTGGCCTCGACCATGACCTCTACCTCTGCCTCTACTTGAATTTGAGTAGATTGTTATTTCTCTTTAGGAAGAAAAGTCTTCACCTAAAGACTTCTCTTATATGATTAACATAGAAACTAGATCCCAAAAGCTAGAAACATTCTCTCTTACAGTAAATAAAGGTTTTAAATGACTCATATTCTTTACCAAGCCCATTCAAATAAAAGCTCACCAAGTCGTTGTCTTCCACCAAGACATTCATAGATCCAAGGGATTTAATAATACCCTTGATCTTCAATGCATACTTATTTATGGATATGTTCTTCTTCTCCACTGTATGCAACTCTTGTTTTAACTTCCTTACCTTTGTGCTTGTTTGGAACATCTTCACACGAGTTTTTACCATGCAAGTGCTACTAAAATCTTCTTCTCCACTGTATGCAACTCTTGTTTTAACTTCCTTACCTTTGTGCTTGTCTGGAACATCTTCACACGAGTTTTTGCCATGCAAGTGCTACTAAAATCTTCGCATCATGTATATGCCCTATCATAGTGTCCAATCTGTCACATTGATTAAAAGCCAATAGATAACTTTTCTTGCACCCTATTTCCAATCTTTGAATGCATTTATCTATGTTAGAGTAGCATTATCTTCAGGAAATTCCGAAGGATCTTCATTATATCCTTCAATATAGTCCCCCAAAGTCCTTTTGCAATCAAGAAATTATTCATTCTAAACATCCATGCATGGAAGTTTTTCTTGTCTAGCTTCTTGTTGACTATCTGATTGAGTTCATTCAGTTAGATTTGTTTACATCAACCAGAAATCTATAAACCTGTTCACACCTAGATGGCCATGGGGGAAAACTAGTGGAACAAAAGTTCCCATGGCATAAATGCATGACCTCACAAAGTAGTACCACCAAATACCTAACATTGAGCTTCCAATAGCTTTGTTGGGATCCATCAAGGTGTTGCTTATTGGGGTGGCTTTAGGAACTGGGAGTGTCACTTAAATCTTTTTAGTTTAGGGGATAGGAAGGTTTTGGAGACCCAACAAAAGGGTTTTCCTTGTAGAAGTATTAAGCTCCTAACTCCTTGATTAGGATCTAACAATTGGGCTTAGGTTAAGAGTATAACATCTTTGCTATCTTTGCTTAAGGTGGTTTATCTCACTTGGCAAATTTATACTCATAGGTAGGCTTTTGAAATGGTTACGAGTATAACCTCTTTGTTATCTTTGTTTAAGGTGGTTCATCTCACTTGGTAGATTTATGCTCATAGGTAGGCTTTGGACCAAATGGTGGTGGGCTGCTAGATCTTTGTTTTAGCATCGTGTACATGCCTTGGCTATCCAAGGTACTCTTGGTGGGTACCCACTCCTTAGTGACCTATCTCATTGAGATTGATGTTTGGGGGGTGGTCTTCATCTTTGTCATACTAGCTGTGAGACCCCCACCCCTCCGAGAATGCGCAGACAGCAAAAGCAACCCCTCACTGGCACAAGCATCAAGAACACTGACAATAGTGACCTTGTTTGTTGCCACTACTTCCTACTTCATATGGTGGAAAAGTTGCAATGCCTCCTTGCCATGCTCATGTTGGGCATACATTGCAATCATAACATTCCATGTCACCACATTACGTACAGGCATTTGGTCAAAAAGTTACCGTGTGCCTGTTTTAGTAGGCTACTGCACTTGTCGTACATGTTGGCAAGAGCAGTAGCAACAACAACGTTCCTCTCTAACTCCTCACATTGTAAGGAAACAAGGATCCGCTTGCCATAAATAGATGCTGTAGGCTTTGCAAAAGCACAAAGTACATTGACAAAAGTGACCTTGTTGGGAAGAAAAGCTTCCTGATGGAGTTGTTCAAATGTGTGAAAAGCCTCCTTATCTTGCCCTTGTTGTGTATAGGCTACAATCAAGGCATTCCAAGATACCAGATCTTGTTCTGGCATGCTCTCAAAAGTGCTCCATGCAAGGTTTTGTATCTCCGTTGTGGGTTGAGGGTGTGTCTGACACATGGAGGCAAGAGGATTGTCGAGTGTTGAGTGTTACAAGCTACCCTAAGATGAGATGGTTTATACTTGGATGATGAGGATTAGTAGATGAGATGGTGTGTACTTGGATGATGAGGATTAGTAAATTAGATGGTGTGTACTTGGATGATGAGGATTAGTAGATTAGATGGTGTGTACTTGGATGCTGAGGCTTGAAATGTTGAAGGGTTTGGGATGTCCTTGTTTACCAAGGGTATGATAACCCTTCCGTGTGGAAGCTCGAATGTCATGGTCCTTCCTCAGCTGACTACACAATGTCAATGATGGGGCTATAAGATACAAGGATAATGCATTCTTTAACTATCCCTATACGGGGCCCACAACATAAAACTTGCAAATTTAGGATTAGATCCAATGAAAAACTTTACTTTAAAATTATTGACAGCATCGTGTGGTGAGAGTAGTTGTGGATGGTGAGAGGGATGGTGAGAGTAGTTGTGGATGGTGAGAGTAGTTGTGGATGGTGAGAGTAGTGGTGGGTGCGCATGTATCCTAAGATAAGACATTCTCACTAGCCTCAATATCTACTAAGGATGGTCATGCAACTAGGTGCTATTTCTAGGGGAACTCTAGCTTAAGGTGAGCAAGTTCCATTACAGTTTCTATCTCAGTCGCATTGTGAAGGTCCCCGGCTACATGTACAAAGGTCTATAAACTTGGGGTCATATGCCTCTTTGGTTATTTTTTTGTTAGGTATTTTCCTTGAGGTGTTCCCTCTGTTTTTTGTTATTAGTCTCTTATTTCTCCTCCTTTTGATTCTGTGCTTGATAGGGCATATTCTCCGTGAGATGTCCATTATAGCATTTTAGCTTGCTACCATTGAAATGTCCTTCTATCTTAACCCTATCCAAGGTCTTTATCTCAACCTAATATCTTGGGTGAGAGGTCTCTAGTAGCCTTTGAGCTCACTAGAATTAAAATAAACTTCCATCTCATCTAGGGGATCTATCTTTACTACACCTTGAGGACCAATTTTGGTGAATTAGTCATTCGGGACCTTTGGTGAGACATCTGTAGAGTAGCGTTTTAGCTCACTACTAGCATTAAAATAATCTTCCATCTCATCTAGGGTCTCTATCTTTAATGAACCTTGAGGAGAAATTTTGGTGACTTGGTAGAGGGACCTTGGCCTTTATAATTGGGTTTTTGTTTGGTGTTCTTAACACTATACATAAGTACCATGTCTGCTACCTTCATGCACTTGTCCTTTAGTTGGTCTCAAACCAATGATGTGCTGTAGTTTTTTAACCATCAATCCATATGTAGATCACATTCTTTCCCTTGCCACCATTATGCCTTGGTGTAGTTCAAAGACTTGGAATCAAATGTGTCTATTTGAGTAGAGACTTCTAGGGATGTTGAGGTACTTAGCAATTCTTAGATACTCTTCTATGAAGTCATTGGGCCATTGCTTGGGTCTCTGCAAAAGCTAGTGCCCTACTCTTACATTTTTATTATAGAATTAAAATTATAAATTTTTATTAAAAAATAAAAAAACAGAAGAAGGCATAAGCTTGTAATAAATCACTTATAGAAGTTTCATTTATGAGGCTAGATAATAGCTAGAGATCATTTCACAAAAGTGAGTGTGTGTGGAGACTAGGGTCATAACCCAAGGCATGTTCTTTGCTCAGTTTTGGTTTAGATAGATTTTGGACCAACCTTAATATTACCCTTGTTTTAACTAAGAAAATTTGACCAGTTACAATAAAAATTTCCTCACTTCTTGATTAAGTGTTTGCATTGTTCTTAAAATTCAATTATTTTCCATGGCACACCTTACTCATTATATCATGTCATCTTGAAGACCTTACAAGACAACTGGCATTTCCAATGCCAACACGGATCTATACAATCTCAATGCATATTCATTAACATACTTTGAGGATGAAATCTACATCAGGAGGAGGTATGTTGACCCTTACCGAAGATTATAACATCTAGTCGGCCACCTTATCATCTTAACAATTTTGGTTGAAGTCGCTAGAAATGCCGGATTTCATCAAAATGTGTTTATAGTGTATTATTTTGTGTGTGTGACCACAAGATCTTAGGTAAAGATTACTATTTGTGGATTAGGTGTTTGCACAAGCTAGAGTGACCGAATGAGCCTTAGGTCCTAATTTTTAATTTTGGTCTCCCAAGAGTGTAAACCCTAGAAGCCACACATAAGGGGCAAAATGTAACTCTCACCACTTATTCTTTTATGCATAATGATAAAGTGCTCTTCTTCTCTACTCTCCTATACTATTACTTACTTGCTTGCCTTTCTCTTGTTTGAGCTCTTATGTGTGCTTGCTTACATGTGTGTGAGAGAGTGAGTAAGATTGAGTGGTAAGAAGGATTGAGCTTCCATTGGAGTGTAGTGGTATTGGTGGGGGCAGAGTGGAGGTGTTTTGGGTATGGTTGCGTGACAACTTTGCCTTCTACGAGAATCCTAAGAAACCGGCTTTCACGAGGTCAGTGACATACCTCGACCGTGCATTTGTGTGCTAGGCCATGGTAAACTGGTTTGTTGGTTGAGCTATTTATGCTCCCAAGTGTGGTTGGGCAAAGCCCCACGACATTAGGTTATTCCCTGTGCTCTTTCCCTCGTCCAGTTTGGCAAACCTTATTCCAAGATTTTGTGGAAGATTTTCCATGGTTTCCAAGTTATGAATCTAATCCTCAGAGTCATTAGATTCCATAAGAGGCTCTAGTCTCGGTTCTCATCTTCATTGTATCCAACAACTTGTTACAACATTTGTTAGATAGTTGTGTTAGACTCATTGGTAAGAATGCCTTCACCCACTTTCAAGTTTATTTTCACAGACTAGTTACCTTTGTATATGTAAATTTCATTAGTTTCCCAATCGTAAACCAACATTTTTCAAATCATAGTATATGACCCTCTTTTATGGAAATCCTTCACACACGATGAATGTGTGGTGGAAGCTTACTCTAAAAGTCTTAATCTTTACATCCAGTAGGATGCTTAAGGGTTTGATTCATGTCAGCATAAGCTCAACCAATCGTAAACTAATGGTTTCCCTTTGTATACGATTGGTTTTCTAATCCTAAACCAACATTTTTCAAATCATAGTATATGACCCTCTTCTATGGAAATCCTTCACAATGAATGTGTGGTGGAAGCTTACTCTAAAAGTTAATATTTACATCTAGTAGGATTCTTAAGGGTTTAGTTCATGTTGGCATAAGCTTAACCACGAGGCCCATACTTATGAGTGGTGGGCTTCCCTCCCAACAATCTTTGGTGATTATGCTAACACCAACACCACCATCCAAGATTGCAGAGATCTTTATTCCTTTGTACATGCTAGGTGTAACACGGCATTCATTTGGTTACTTTCAAAAGAGTTCATGGATGTTTTTGGCTGTCCTTTAGTTTTGGTTATAGAGAGAGAGTGCTCAATGTGGCACAGCTTATCCTCCTCCTCTTCAAGTTCAAGTTTAGTTGTGTGGGCTCTTAGGTTGTGTGGAATCTTAGGTTTACTCAATCAGTCAAATAAGTCTCTCCAAAATTTAGAATTTACTTACAAGAAAGAGAACTTATCAAAACTCAAACTTCTAAGGACAACCTTAATTCTCTCATGTAAGGCCTTTTGAATCATGATGTATGGCCCTCTTCTATGAAACTCCATCATGAGATTAGAAAATTAGTCCAAAAGTCTTAATCTCTACATCTTGTAGGATGCCTAAGTGTTTGTTTGTCTTCTTGTCTGCACAATCTTGACCCATAAGGCTCGTGCGTACAAGTGGTGGGCTTCCCTTTCAGCAATCTTTGCAGGGATTGTCATTCCCTTATACACAATAGGTAACACGACACTCATTTTGTCACTTCAAAATAGTGCCCAATCTAAAAGTTCATGGGTACTTTTGCTTGTTTTTTAGCTTTGGTTATAGAGGGAGAGTGCTTAATGTGGCATGGCTTATCCTCCTCCTCTCCAGGTTTAGTTGTGTGAGCTCTTAGCTTTCCATTCATCCAATCAGTTAGTCTCTCCAAAATTTAGAATTTATTTTCAAAAAAGAGAACTTGTTGGAACTCCAACTTCCAAAAGGACAAGAAGGTTATGAGGCTTGCTATGTCCTACATAGGTAATATTTGTACTCTCTTGATTCATACTCACTCTGAGGTGGGCTTGGACCTACCAATGTGCAAGGGATGTGTAGTGACCCTTACCTAGGAGGTGATGTCTCTGAAGGTGACAAAATGAAGTTGGTGCCAATCAACTCAAAGAAAATGTTGCTCTATGATGATGACCCATGGAGAAGGCCAACTTTTGCCTCCCTCTAGTGAGCCCTCCTTCACTACATCTAGTAATGTGGGATCTAGATAAATTTGTTCCAGAAGAAGAGGTTCTGGAACTTGTTCTTTTTATAGCCTCTTAAGAGTGTCTATGGGTTTGGTCAAGGCCTTCGGCTGTTAATTCCATTTTGGATTAACAAATATGCTCCTCCATTTGAGGACATTAATAAGTGTTATGAAAAGGCACTATAAAAGTTGTACATTATGAGACACACTAGCCACCCAAGGCCTTAGTTAATAAGTAAGTGTGAATAAAGGTCAGTTGTATATAAGGTAATTTCTCATAATGGAAAGGTACAATCCCCCTTTGTGCTATGAGAGCTCTTGCTTTGTCTTTTGTGTGTGTGTGTGTGTGTGTGTGTGTGTGTGTGTGTGTGTGTGAGAGAGAGAGAGAGAGAGAGAGAGAGAGAGAGAGAGAGTGTGTACTCTAATGCATGTTCCTTTTCTATGCATGTATGTGTGGAAGAGTGAGAGGTAGATTGCCTTGTGTTGTGGTGTGAGCAACTCTTGCTTTCTTGCTTTGTCTTTTGTGTGTGTGTGTGTGTGTGTGTGTGTGTGAGAGAGAGAGAGAGATAGAGAGAGTGTGTGTGTACTCTAATGCATGTTCCTTTTCTATGCATGTATGTGTGGAAGAGTGAGAGGCAGATTGCCTTGTGTTGTGGTGTGAGCAACTCTACGGTTACAACGTGAAGGTGGAGCTTAGAGGAGTGGAGCTTCAAAAAGCAAGCTTGGGAACCTCAAGGGACGTGAGCTTGAAGCATTAGTAAGTACCCAACGATGGTTGTTGTCTATTGCATCTTTCGATTGTGAATATTTAGAGTTCTCTCTTGGGAGGTGCGGTAGCCCATAACATTTTGGTGTCACTACCGAGGACCTTTGTTTCTTCCATCCTCTTTGAGCTTCGGCTCCCACTATGCAAGATTCATGCTTGCCTTTGCATTCAAAAAGTGCATTGTGAAGAGAATGTATAGATAAGGTTTGACTAGAAGACAAGAGTTGTGAGAAATCGTGTGTTTTTGGTCTTAGAGGAAAGCTGCACTATTTTTTCTTTTAATTTTGATGTTTTTATCACAAAACTTGCTACCATGAGTGAGCAAGTGTGATGCTTTGTTTTCTGTTTTTTCTAAGAATTCATACAAATTATAAAAATGAAGAGCCAATGGTTGTGCTTATAACTTGCATTACATTCCTTACCTTTAGCACAACCATTCTGGAACATTTGGATAGGTAAATTACACTCCAAACTTCATTATGTCGATGCGGAGACTTAACACATGAAAGTGTAGAAAACGGTTCACGGCGTGAACCATTTCCTGCTATTTCATGTGTTAAGTCTCTGCATTTCCTACTGTTTCACGGCATGAACCGCCTTCCACAAATCAATGTCGTAAATTTTGGGATTACCTTGCCAAAAATAGGGTACCTTATCTTGACACCTCTGACACAACGAATCTAAAAAAATCTTATCCGTGAATTAGCAGTAAGATAATTCACGACATGAAACATTTCATGTTTCATAACGTAAACCATTGACCACTTCACAACGTGAACTATTCAAAACTTCACGACGTTCACCATTTCCTGTTTACTTCACGATGTGAACTGTTCTCTGTAGTTTCATGGCATGAACTGTCATTTATGGATGTAATTCATGAACTAAGGGCTCTCATACTAAAGTTAGGGGAGTGCCTTAATCGTACAATTGGAGTCTATCCGACTCAAATCGAGGTAACTTAGACTTGGAAATTTGAAGTGTCTACTCAACACGTGAAAGTGCAAGAAACAGTTCACGACCTGAACGATTTATGCTTTTTGCTACTTCACGATGTGAACCATTTCAAGTTTCACGGCATGAACCATTGACTACAGTTTTACTACCCAAAAACTCAGTTTGACAGAAACTTATGAAAAACTAATTGGAGTAGTGATTTAGCCTGTCAAATCGCATTCTCCTACACTTGAGGTCTGGTAAACCCATTGGAGACAATCTTACTCCTGACCATAGTGCATCCAATCACCCAAGATCTTCTTATCAAAAGAGTGTTGGTTTAGGCCACTTGGCAAGCAATCAATTGAGTGTGTTAGCTTAGAGGAATCTGACCACCATTGATACAAGTAGTGAAGAGTCCATGGAAGAAGGGCTACGACTCTCTGGTTTTGGAGAGGAAGAAAAACCATCTTCCCCTACAAGATCCAGCAGAATCTTTGATATAGCCACGAGATTTTTTGGTCTCTAGCCCAGCATAGAAGACGAAGTGTAGTCTGTGGGCATGGGCCCATCAACCAGCATTGGACAAGGTCTAAGACCATAATTACCAACCCAACCTTCTGGTTCTCAGCTCACTAACACTGTGAGGATCAATGGAACAACCCCCAGGGTGTTAAGAGAGATAAGGAAAGTGTGGCCAGGACAGGTCAAGTCTTCTTCTCTACATTAGAGGAAATAGAAATAGACTTGAAGAGGGTTGAAGCAGAGCGACAACTATGATTATTGGACTTAAGGAAACAAGAGCTCGATACTCGAAGAACACAGGCTGAATAGAAGGAAACGGAGAATGTAAATCCATTTCAATTACGTGGCAAGGAACTAGAAACGTCTAGAAACACCACTGATAGTATGGGAATAGGTATGACTAAGGAAAAAATCCCAAATCTAGAACCCATCAATGAAGAGCCAAGGGCAGAGGAAGGCTTTAATATGCAAAACGAAGGTCACCACTTACCTAGGGAATCTGGAGAGGTTGAGGATCGTCTCTATACAAAGGAAGACATACAACAAATGATCAATGATCCCACATTCTTGCACGGCATGGAGCTATTAATTCAACAAAGGCAGCCATGAGGAAACTGTTTGGACCTAGCCATAGACCGGAATTGCCTACAAGAACAAATGAAAGAAGAGGACGAGGTCTAGGTAGGGGGGAGTAGCTCCTCAAAGACCAATTGTGGATCTAAATGCAAATCTTCACGTGGTTACAAGGACTGATTTGCTGAATATGGCTGCAAAAATGGGCCGAGGAATGGTTAGGGAGCTAGGCACTCTCTAGAATCCAGACCATCCCATATGAAGCCACATATCATTTCCAAGAAGCTTGTACAAAAGTTCTTAGGGGATGGAGACATGATCCAACATATTGAGATATTTGAGTCGACCTGCGAAACCTGTGGGCCAGTGAGTAATGTGACCATGATCCATGCCTTCTCGCTAACCCTAGAAGGAAATGCTCATCAATAGTATTCAACCTTAAAGCCAAATGATAAAGTAAATTTCACCAGGCTTAAGAATGTATTTGTACCAAGCTTTGCTCGAAGTGGTGACAACTGGAGCCCTGTGGCTCAGCTCCATAATATTAAGTAAAAAGAAAATGAGTCCATGCAAGATTATGTATCTCGACTCAAGCACTTGAATTCAAGATGCAAGATTATGTATCTTGACTCAAGCACTTGAATTCAAGATGCAAATTATGGGAGAGGATAACTGATGAGATCAGTTATTGCCTTGCTTCTGGAGAGGAGCCCGAGATCATAAACTACATGATTATCTAGTATTAGCCCGACTAGCTACCTTAGATGCATGCTGTAAGTTGGCAACAGAATATGAGGACAATATGCTTGAATTTCCACAACATGAAGATGCCAAGGCACCTTCAGGCAACAACATCGCGAGTCTCAAGTCACCACAAGACATAGGAGCCCGGAGCAAGCAAGTTGGGAATATGACAATGGATGAGCTCAATAATGCCATACTGGATAAATTTAAAGTCAAGGATGGGAGAGAAGCATCAGGGCATGCTCATCTCTACACCCGGAGAGATCTCGTTTGGTGTTCCCTTTGTAAAATGAATCATACCACTACCCAATGCCCTCAATTAAGAGTAAGGCAGTTACTCTATTGTGCTCATTATGTGAGATTAGGAAACAATGACACTTCCATGTGTAGGTATTCGAGACTCTAGCCTATAGCACAACTGCCAGCACCTAGAGTGCCACTAGCCTTACCATCATCACTAGTGCAAACCACTGCAGCTCTGCAGGGCAACCAAACCTATCTTACTTACCAAGAGGGATGTTGCGGATACAAGATACGTCATCTTTGCCACCACCTGTTCTACCGCCACAACCTCCACATGTTAAAATCAACCAAGTATTGATTGAGGAACCCTTAGACAAGGGAGAAGTCATACAGGAGGTAGAAACCAATAATGATTACTATGAGGAGGCCGTGGAGATTGCACCAGAGTTTTATGTCTTACAAAATAACACGCCAGTGCTTGTGTTCCAAACCATGGTACAATGGAAAGGTAAAGATATAAACTCAACTATGAGAAGGGGGCCACTACAGTGTTTTGGTCGGAGGACCTCATCGAATAGCAGACTATCCATAGTATAAGAATGTGGTTCATGCCCAACAAGCTCAACCAATGGCAGCACAACCTAATGACATGCCAACACTTACTTGTCTTAAGTGTGGGGTTGATCATTTGATCAAAGACTACCCATATTGCTCCAGTGGTTCTGCCTCCACTTCTAGCCATGCTACTATCAGGACCTTAAAGTGTGCAACTTGGGAATATCACGCCACTAAATGTACTGACACGAGCACAAGCAAAACAAGGGGATAAAGGAAAAAACCCAACAAGTGTTACAACCTCTAAAACTGGGAGAAGGAGAAGAGTGAAAAAGGTGGGTAAGGGCGACACCATGGTTACAATCCGAGATGGATCCAAAGAAGATACCATTGACACCAGATCCACCCACTCAAAGGAAGGAAGTGACCAAGCACCGAAACCGGATGGGCATACCCAAGAAACACAAAAAGAGAGACCAGCAAAACAATCCCTAAGGGGATTGGTGAATATCCAAATACTGAAGAAGAGATAAGGAAGCTTGAAGAAGCTAAGGCCTTGGTAGAGGAGTGTCAACGAATTCAAAAAGCTAAATTAAGAGCTAACAGGGTGAGGGATACAATGTATCCAAGACATGAGCTGATAAAGGAACAAAAATTGGATGTGCCTACTCTAATTCCAAAAGAGTATGAGAGAGGGACTCACAGTGACTTCATGGCAAGAATGTTTGAGGAAGCAGAGCAAGACTTGTCCATTCATTCATCCCCTAGGGGTGAATACGAGACAGACACATGGAAGGAACCCTCACTGTCATGAACCTATAGCATACATGTAAATGGGCCCATGGGTAAAACACTATAAATAGGGCCTTGGGCACATGGATAGAGCCTTTTGTCATTTTACTAATCTTGGACATTCCATTGTACCTTTGGCTCCTACTATGGAGATGGCCATCTATGGTCAAGTCTCATGGCTAGCTTTCAAGCCATCCTCTTGGTGAGAGGTTAACACACTTAGGCCATTGTGTATCTCTCTCTTTGCTACATACACATATGGATTCTCTCTCTTGTTCATCTTTGGCTATGATGCTTGGAAATGCTAATTTCATGTATAATGGATGCTAGAATTCATCTTTCATGTGTTTGATTTCATCCTTTAACTCTAGATCCATTCCATTTGGTATCAGAGCCTTGATTTTGATCCACTTTCAAGGTTCTTGGTGCATGAGATTGATATTTCTTGATTTTCTTGAAAATTTTGTTGAATTTCTTGGTCCTTTCTTGGTTAATGCTCCATAATTATGCTCTAAATCTGTTTATCTTGAGGGATTAGGAGAGATTTGGGTGCTAGAGGCCCCATTTTGATCAATTTTAGCCAAAAAAATGGGCCTTGGGACCAAATTTTGGGATGCCTGCACCAAAATTTAAACTGCACGACCAAAATTGGGGGAAAATTAACTAATCTTGATTAACTTTTCCTTAATCCGCATGTTTTTCACTAATTAACCTATTTCTTAGAGCTTCCATGGCCATTAGTCTCCATACATGCCTCGTTTGAGCTCAAATCCTTAGGGTTTTTGTTGTGCAACTCATGTGAGGAAGAGGTAGAGAATCAATTTTGATGGGATTTTCTGAAATTTTTTGGTCCCTCTTCTTTCCCTCACTCAAACCCTAGAACCAGAGCATTTCATGGCCATTTACCCTCCATAACACCATTTGCTCACCATTAGAAGCTTTAATGCCATGTATATGAGCTTTACTTGAGCATTTCTTGGGCATGTTCGTCTCTTTCTACCCATTAGGTTGCTTGCGGCAGCGCCGGCTGCGTGAAGCCCCTCACGATTCAATGTGATGTCTACCAAGTGCAAGAAGCTTTCTAAGCTAGACATTATGTTGGAGAAGAAGTTGGAGACTATTTGCAAGAGTTCTTGGTGATTTTGTGGCTATGGTGAACTTCCAAAAACCAGAGAATAAAGTCTTCAAGAATAGAGGCATTCAAGCAATTTCCTTCATCAAGATCAATCAATGGTGGTTCTAAACACTCTTTGGTAAGTGGCTATTCAACATTTTCCATGAATCAAAGCTTCCATTGTAATCAAGGGTAAGTTCGGGAAGATTCTTGGGATTTGATTGAAAAGCATGAGTCCATGCTCTTTGGTTGTAATGAATGAGCTGTAAAAGGGAATGAGTCATGCCATGTGGTTGTTAGTAATCTTCCTTGCTTTTACAATTCAAGCAAAGCACACTACCACATCACAATTGTTCTCACAACTTTCCATTCCTAGCATCCTCACATTCCGTCTCCAATGATGCCCTCCTACAAATGCTAATGGAAATCAATGCAAAGATGGATTCCATGGCTACAAAGGTGGAGGTCAATGATAAACTTGACACTATGGCTACAAGGATGGAATCTTTGGAAGAGAATGTCATTCGACCAATGAGTCAACATCCATATGCTAGTGGTCATGGTGGTCAACATGAAGACAAGCAACATTTTGAGACAGCTTTTGAAGGCTGAAGGGAAGGCAAACAACCAATGATGCAAGAGGCTTCTCCTAAGTTGACACGAGTATTCAACCAAGAATGTTTCTTTTGGGTTCATGGTGGATGCTCAAAGACCTTCTATGATGAGGGAGACAAAGCCTACTTCATTTCAAGAGGGTTCTTCTCAAATGAATGAATGTGAAGCAAGTATTTGAAGTCATGAGGGAGCATAGATTGTTTGCAAAGGAGACTAAATGCACTATGGTGAATGATGTTGAATACCTTGGACATTTGGTGGGGGAGAATGGAATTAGAGTGGACCCAAAGAAGGTGGCATGTGTCAAATAATGGCCAACTCCAAGCAATGCAACTCAATTGAGAGGATTTTTGGGGCTATCTTCTTTATATAAAAGATTTATGGAGCATTATGCATCTATTGCGGCACCTCTTACCGATCTACTGCGGGGCAAGATTTCTCACTCGGGGCCTCGCCCACAAATGTCCGGGCATGAGACTAGGCTGGTGGTCACTCCAAAAATCGAAACCGGGAAAATTTTCCATGCCCTGATGAAAGCGGGGACGATTCCACCTTTTTGAATTTTCTTAACGATTTTTTTTTTCTAACGAGATCAATTCTAAACTATCCTTCACCTAAATAAACCAAATAGAAGGAAACTATCGCTGATATAATTTGATCATTTGAGTAAATTCAACGCTTTTTTCCTAATCAACATCAGGCACACAGCCGTTGATCCACTCAATTGAGAATTTTATCAGGGATTTAACTAGCTACTCGAATCCTAGCGTAATCCTAAGATTTTTCAATTTGATTATTAAAACTCCACTGATTCCAACTTAACCCCATCCGGCCCATGGGTTAGTCACCACCCTACCACTGGAATCGGTAGAACCAAACAAGTACTCACCCACCCATAATTGAAATGCCTTTCTTAACTTTAGCATTAGAAAACAAATACGCACACACTCCTCTTTAAAACTTTAATATAAAAAAAAATAGTCCATTGACAAAACAGATATGATCACAGATTTCATAACCCAAAATTTCCATTCAATCCCTTGTTTCACAAAAATAGTACCACTCTGGACTCTCCGTTGGGACCAGCTGGTCAGCAACGAGATCCAGTAACAGATTACAATAATCATTTCGTCAACATACATATATATATATTCCTCGACATACATATGGGTGTCCTAAGCACCGCGAGCCCATGCATCGCCTGGTCAAAATCCTCCAGGATCCTCTTTAGGTGTCCTGATACTTCACTCAGGGACCGCTTTGTCGGCCCTCGCCCATCGTACCAGAAGCACACCATTTTTCACCATACCCAGGCTGGTCAAGACCTGGGCAGGTTTTTGCCGTGTGAGCTGTCCCTCGAACACTCCCAGCCAGCTGTTGCAACCGAACTTCCCTTAGATAAACATATATGCCAAATGCTCCCTCCAGCATTCTGGCGTAAGATAGTCCTTTAAGAAAACAGGGTTTCTATGCAAGTTTACAGTTTTGATTTTGTTTGAATGCCATGAATAAATCTTAAATCCGTATCCCAATACTTCTAGATCCAGGTCTGAATTCCAAATAGAATTCCTCGAATTCTGTTAACTTGATCCTCAGATCAAAATCAAAAGTCTTAACTTAGTTTTAGATTCGGTGGGTGTTTTGAGTACATTTTTCTTGAACTGGACACATCGTCCTTGATTGAAACTGACGAAGGAATTAGGTCTTGGTCAATAGTCTGAATCAGAGTTTGGGTCTGGAAAGGTTCTTCCTAAAACTATCTTTCTCGAAAGGTACTATTTCAATTTCTCTTTTTCTAAAATTTTGTTCGACGAATATTTGCTTACAGGTTTCTAAAACATGAATTTCTTATGAGGAATAAAATAATCATTTATCTCGATCTCCGACTTCGATAGTTTAATTGAATTTTCTCATTACCATCTTAGTGAATATGAAACAGTAGGATTTCTTCTCACAGATTATCTACTTATTCATTTTTCTAATTTTTGTGAAAATTAAACAGAGGATTAAGAAGAACCCTTATTTAATTATAAAGATTCTATATGCATCTAATTATGCATCAAATCCAATTCTGATGAAAGTCACACTTTTATCATCATAAAAATCATTTATGATGAAAATCACTCTTTTAACATGAAAGAATTTCTTTTATGCATACAAATCATTTATGATAAAAATCACTCTTTTAATATAAAAGAATTTCTTTTATGCATACAAATCATTTATGATGAAAATCACTCTTTTAATATAAAAGAATTTCTTTTATACATATGTTTATGCATAAAAATCATTTATGATGAAAATCACACTTTTAATAAAAAAATATCTGTTATGCATATGTTTATGCATAAAAATCATTTATGATAAAAGTAACATAAAAACTAATAAATTATGAGTAAAATTCACAGTTTCTGGCACTTGGGAGAGGCAGGGTAACAGTGCAAAATACTATTGTTTTTCAACAAAGGGGAAGACTTCTATTTATAGAAAAAAGTGAGCTTCTAACCAAGCCAACTGATTCTAGAATTTTTCAGATCAGTTTGGTCAATTTTTGACCATACCTCCCCTCAAGTGAATACTCCTAGCACACTTGGACCCTATACCAAGTTTCCTCTTACTTGATAGTCCACGACCAGTGTCTAGCACACCTCCCCTCAAGTTAACTTAGCACACCTGGACCCTGTACCAAGTTTCTCTCTTACTTGATAGCCCGCGACCAGTGCCTAAAGTCCCTAAACTCCGCGACCTTGACTAAAGTGCTCACACATACATCTACCACGTGGCCTACATCATCGGTGGCTCAGAGGTGGTTTTACTTTGTTGGGACAGGTTACATTGGGTTGTGGGGTCTCTCTCTCTCTCTCTCTCAGAGATTTTCACATGGCTCCTCACTCTTTGGAGCCTCACATCTTCTCTTGTCTTCAGTCTTCTTGTCGTGGCAGCTTCTCTCCACACGTCCATGTCTTCCTCTTCTTTCGGTCTTCTTGTGGCAGCTTCTCTTCTCGTGTCCATGTCTTCCTTCAATGCTTCCTTTAGATCTTCTTGGTGTGGATCCTCTTCTTGGAAAGAGATGTTCTTCTTCTTTCATGGCTGGGGCCATGAGCTTGTCCGTCAGGTCTTCTTGCTCCATGTGGGCAACATGTTTAACCATTTTGTTGACAGTTCTTTTGGGCTTTTGATGTTTATCTTGCATCATTATGCAATGCAAACCCAAATCTATGCGGGAGGTCTTACCTCTTGCCTTATTCTGGATAAGGGCAGTGTAGCATTCATTCTTATGCACATTCCCAAATGCAACTCTGGATGTGAATAATCTTGAATTTGAGTGTGATTTGCAGGTATTAACCAAGGGTTAAATGCAAAATGGTGATTATCACAAATTTATCAGCACAATTTTACCAGAAATTACATTAAATCATGGGTAACCAATTTGTACGGAATGGTTGGAGTATCAAACCAACTCTGAATTGCAATCTGAAGTTATAGGGATCTGTATCAGATACCTAATGGTTAATTTGAACCGTCAATTGCACCAAAATACAGTGATTAGCACTGATTAGCAAATTAATCCATTGTTTTGTGTGCAAAAAACAGAGTATGCGGGGAGTCCAGATCTGGGGCCTTAGACTTCAAATGAGCTCAAATGCTTTCAAAGCCATCAATAGCAATGAGTATAGTAGAAGATTAAGCCAAGAAACACAAGATTTGACTAAATATTGAAAGCTTAATCTCTGTTTTACCAAAGTCACTGGAGATTTGATGAAGAGCTTAGATCTCACTGTAGACTTGATCAAATTGAATTTTGACTTCACCAGCTTGTAGAGCATGCTTGAAAACACTTGGGGCTAAGAGGAATTAGACCCATTTGAACTGATGAAGAAGAGATCTGAGTTTTTCTCCCAGAAACAGGCACCTGCTAAATTCGTAATTTCTCTTGAACCCGTCGGCGGTTTGCTGCGCTGATTTAATGAGCTTGAGTAGCAATGAGATAGCTATGTTGGGCTAGAAGGGTTTGGGCTAATTTGATGTGTGCAAGGAGAGGGAGCTCCTCCACTAGCTAGGGGTGCAGAAATGAGTTATACTTCTCAAGAGATAGAGAACTTCTTTTGGGCCGTACTCTAATGAAGACCATATCTGCTTCTTCATACTTTCTGTCTATCCTCTTCTTATCTGCATACTGCTTCTGTCGATCCTGGGCAACTTTTATATCTTTACGAATTGCCTACATCTGCTGCTCCATGTCGTCAAGCATCTGTCTGGACATCTCGACCCTGATCAATGGGTCAGATCAAGTTAATGGAGTTAAGAAATCTTGTCCATACAGAGCTTTAAAAGGGCTCATCCAGATACTTCGATGATAAGAAGCATTGTAAGCGAACTCGACTAGGTGCAGATAGCTTAGCCACTTCTTGGGTTCCCTGCCCACAACATGACCGAAGTATATCTTCGATTACTTGGTTTACCCTTTTAGTTTGACCATTGGTCTCAGGGTGATAAGGTGTGCTGAGATCCAAGAAAGTTCCCACTGCTTCGAAAAATGCAGTCCAGAACCTTGAAGTAAACTTGGGATCTCGATTTACTATTCTCCTGGGTAGGCCATGCAATCTGAAGATTTCTTTGAGGAACACTCTGGCCACATCCACTGCAGTGTAGGTTTCTTTTACTGGGATCAGATGGGCAACTTTGGTTAGTCTGTCCACTACCACAAAAATGGAGTTGTAACCTGATTGCAATGAAGGTAATCCAATAATAAAGTCCATACTGATACATTCCCACTTCATCTGCTGGGGGATGTCCAATGGATGAAACTTCCCAGGCATTTTTACTCTTTCAGCTTTGACTTTCTGGCATGTCAGACATTGATGTACATGATTCAGTACATCCTTTTTCATTGATGTACAGACATTGATGTACATGATTCACTACATCCTTTTTCAGACCAGGCCAAAAGAAGCTTTTCTTTACAGACGTAGGTTTTGATGAAACCTGGATGTCCTGCTATAAGGCTATCATGGGATTCCTTCAGAATTTGATCCTTGGTTCCCTCATCATTGGGAATGCATAGCCTGCGATTATAATACATAATGCCATCATCCAGGCTGTACCCTTGAACTCTGTTCAACTCCTAAGGAGTTTTGCTTTCCTGCATAAGTAGGGTAGCAATAGGGCCAAAGAATCTATCCTGTATGATCTTCTCTCTTGCTTCAATAATCAAAGGATTTGATACTACAGTAATTGCAAGCAAGGAGGCTTTTCTGCTGAGGGCATCTGCTACCACATTTTCTTTGCTTGGGCGGTACTTGATTTCAAAATCAAATTCCTACAGGGTCTCCATCCACCTTCTTTGGCGCATGTTGAGGTCCTTCTGAGTAAAGATCCACTTTAAGCTCTGATGATCTGTCTCATCGAAGTGAATCTTTTTCCCAGTAGGTAATGTCTCAACTTTAAGGCATAGACTACTGAAAGTAATTCCAGGTCATGGATGGCATAATTCCTCTCATGCATTCTGAGTTTTCGGGATTCATAGGCCACTGCATGACCTTCCTGCATGAGTGCAACTCCTAGGGTAAAACCACTTGCATCAGTTACTACCTCAAAGGGTAGAGAGAAATCTGGCAACTTCAGAACGAGACTGGTTACCAAGGCGGTCTTCAGCTTATCAAAAGCACTCTGGCACCTGGCAGACCACTGAAATGGGGTATTCTTTTTGAGAAGGTTAGTCAGGGGGGAAGCTATGAGAGCATACTTTGGTATAAAAATTCTATACCAACCAGTCAATCCCAAGAATGCTCTGACTTCTTTCACTGTCTTTGGTTCAGGCCAATCTATGACTGCTTGGATTTTTGCAGAATCTAGAGAAATTCCATCTTTGGATACCAAAAAGCCCAAGTATTCAACATGGTCGGCAGAGAAAGTGCATCTGCTCTTTTTTGCAAAGAGTTGGTGCTTCCTTAGAATCTCAAGAACTTTTCGAACATGAGTCTCATGGTCAGCTGCATTCCTTGAGTAAATCAGAATGTCATCAAAGAAAACTAGAACAAAATCATCCAAGTATTCTCTGCGGATGTCCTACATTAGGCGATTGAATGTATCTAGGGCATTAGTTAATCCGAATGGCATGACAGTAAATTCATAATGCCCATAGCGAGTATTGATGGCTGTTTTCGGTATATCTTGATCATTGATCCTGATCTGGTAATACCGGATTTGAGATCTATCTTTGTGAAGATCTAGGCTCCATTTAGCCTGTCCAGAAGCTCATCAATTCTTGGGATAGGATACTTAGCTGATTTAGACCTCTGTAGTCCACACAGAGTCTAAGCATTCCATCTTTCTTTTTCTGAAAGAGAACTAGCGCACCCCAAGGTGAAACACTGGGTCTTACAAACCCTTGTTCTAACAGCTGTCTAAGCTGTTCCTTGAGCTCGATGGCTTCAAGAACTGGCATTTTGTATGTGTGCAGGGCTACTGGCTGGGCTCCGGGGGTCAATTCAATCACATGATCTACTTCCGAATTGAAGGCATTTCAGTTAGCTCTGCTGGGAATAGATCATCAAATTCATTTAACCATTCTGGTTCTTTAGCCTTAAGCTTTGAGTCTACTGGGTTCATTTTGACAACATAAATTTGCTGCTTCTTTCTAAATCCTTTCAGCAACCTAGAAGCTTTTACTAACTGAAGGTCTGGGGATTCGGAAACTCCAGTTCCTTGAACTTTGTTCCCGTGAAGGTCATGGAAGGAAATGGTTCCATTATGACAGTGTATGTCAGCTTGATTTTTGTGGAGCCAATCCATTCCAAGGATCCCGTCAGAAACTCATAGAGGTAAGACTTTGAACTGACAATCGGTTACATTATCATCTAGATTTTTGTGGAGCCAATCCATTCCAAGGATCCCGTCAGAAACTCCTAGAGGTAAGACTTTGAACTGACAGTCGGTTACATTATCATCTAGATTGAATTGGATAAGATCTGTCTCATGGTGAGTGAAAAGAGTCTTCCCACCACTAGCCAATTCAACTTGCATAGGTTTCCTTGATTTCTGTTCTAAGACTAGCTTATGCAAGCATCCAGGGGAAATGAATGAATGAGAACTGCCTGAATCAATCAAAAGCTCAAAAGGCTTACCCTAATATTCTACTGGAGTATGGATGACTGAGAACTGACGATTAGGTCCTTGGTTTTCAATTGCAGCAAAGATTCGCCCTCTTTCCTCTTCTACTACATCTGAAATTGTGACTGCTCTGACTGCTGCAGTCTGAGGCGGAACTCTTTCTCTTTGGTTGCCCCAGTTCTGGGAAGGAGTTCTGAGGTTACTCTGGATAGAGGCAGATGGCTGAGCTGGAGTTCTTTTGGGGTTTCCCTGGCTTGGGCGAGACGGACCTTGATTAGACTGGTATGAAGGGGTTGGTCTCTGAATTCGGGGTCCTTGACTTCCCTGTCCCCTTGACATGGTAGGAGTCGGGCAGTCTTTCAGTTGGTGACTAAAACCTTGGCATCCAAAACATCGGTTTTCACTTCTGAGTTCATTCTTCTGATTTCTTGAAAGAGGTGGGACTCCTAAGAAAGTATTATGGGGGAAGGGTCTTCCTTCACTTCGGAATCTTCCTGCATCCTCATTCTGATTTGGGCCTTGCTGCCTCTTCGGGGGTGGAAAGTTTGAAGTACTTCCCTGGGTTTGGAATCTTTTAAAGTTAGAGGGTGCAGGCTTTGGTGGGACCTTTACTACAAAGGCTTTGGCAAAATCCTTTGCCATTTTTACTGCTTCAGCCCCCATGGACACTGGCTTGGCATTTTTGACCAGTGTGTCCAAGGGTTCGTTCATTCCCCGAATGAACCTGGCCATGAGTTGTTCTTCATCTAGAGGTGGTGAATATTTGAGTAGAAGAGCAAAGGCCTGGTGATATTCCTCGATGGTTTTGCTCTCCTGCTTTAGCTCTAAGAATTCATTCATTTTGATTTCCAAAAATCTAGGGGGACAAAATCTCTTTCTTAGATAGGTTTTTAGGTCATTCCAGGACTGAGTATTTATGTCCAGATGGTTGGTGTCACAGTGGTTCCTCCATACTACCCTAGCTGTTTCCACTATTTTCAGCCGGGCAAGAGCCAAATCTTTGGAAATAGATCAGATACTGGCCAGCCATATAAACAAGTGCTTGATCATGTGAATCAGAACAATAGCTAAGAAGCAACTAGTTATTAGCCGAAGAGAAATTAAAGAGGATTGAAGATGCTAATGCATTGGAAGCGTCGGCAAGAAGGGCACAAGAAGCAGCTACACGAAGATATGAAGAGTTGGATGCTACACGAATGGTACGTGAAGCTACAATATCTGATCTTCTATCAACAAAGACTCAAGGATACATGAATTGGAGTGCCAGCTGGCAATACGGCAAAGAACTAAAAGAACAGAGCCTACAAATGAATTGAGACTACTCATTGAACGAGCCTCGGAGATAGGTTTTTTGTCGGTAACTCCTTGGGCCCCTCCTCAAACCTTAACATTATTTTCGTCTACACTAACCCTCTCCCTTCTTCAATATGAGATTAACTTAACTGACGACCTCATTTTAGGAGATTTAACACTAATTCACCAAAATACAGAGAGATACCGATTCAACTATCATTATGGGTATCTTTAGAGGGGACTTAGTACTAACGGATATAGATGATAGATTTTATATTCCTTACATCCAATCGTGCTTAACCTCCATAGTTGGTGTCAAGTGTTACAACAATTTGACATCTTGTATAACAGTGTCAACAAACTTGACCTGTTTATGCCAGATGATATACCCACAACACCGGCCAACTACGAGGTTGGTGCATATAGTTATCACTGGGTCACGGGTGGTTAGAGGTTTATAATACACACCAACATTTTAATCTCTTAGAGTCTACCCTCTATCATCTGTTTGGTATTATAAAGCTCTACCATAATATACATAAACATTTGGAAGCCATGATGACTAATGTGGTATATAACTTTGATAATAAAGTACATATAGAATATCCTAATAAAGCTCTACCATAATATACATAAACATTTGAAGCCATGATGAGTAATGTGGTATATAACTTTGATAAAGTACATATAGAATATCCTAATATTGCCACAGAAGATCTCATAGAACTCCAAGAGTTCATGAAAGTTAACAAACCCACCCACACACCCCCTAGGTCAGGTGAGGGACAAGAAGAAACACAGGGCTCATCCATTCCTACAACCTATCCAGTATTCTCTTCTATGGCAAGTAAATTCCTCCACCCATTTTCTAGTGTTACTTCTACTAAAAAATCTGAGGCCGACTGTATTTTCTCTGGAATACCTTCTATACCTTTAGATTTTTCCACTAACACTCTCACCCCCAAGGAGATGCCGGCACCCCAAACGTCTCCACCAAGGCCGCTTCAAGAGGTACATCCCATTCACCCAAGAGATGACATTGAGCCTTTTATTGACACTAATATTCTTGAGTCCTTGTCATGTGCAGAATATGAAGGGCTTATCAAGCCAAGCAACATTTTACTGAAGCCAACACTAATGTTCAAGGTGTTGATGCAAATCACACCATTTGAACCCAATAAGAGAATCATGCAAGATGCCTATTCTACAGTATCATCTACACGAAAACATTAGGTGCCCTATCCTCTCCGAGCACCAATTCTCAAATGGGAAGAGCTATTACCAATTGCAAGAGAAGGTATCTTATGGGAAAATGTAGTGAAACATACAAAGCTGGCCAACCCCCACTTAGCGGACCTGCTCAAGATTATAATTGTGACATTCATGATTAGATACTCTTTCCGGGTGGCACAAGGCAAATCATGTTCACACGAGAGGGGGTTATACCACCATTATAATAGATGATGCCCATCCTTGCATTTAAGATTTTGGTCTACAGCCAGAGTGGCATAAGGAGTACTTGACAATTCTTGAGTATAGCCAGCAGTACCAGTGCTCACCACACCAACCCAAAGGGTTGATCCATTGTACATGCCTATTAAGTGGAGGCTCACCCCACTATAGTTTCATGATGCCAAGCAAAGGGATTCTCATGTGTGCTGTAATTTTCCACAATTTGTACCAGTAACATTTTAAGATATAGCACAACAAAGGCATGGATACGAGCATGGCACCATATTCCAAATCCTGCTATCATGGCAATAGTCAGGTTTTTGAAGTTGATCGTTGTGCTTCTCGATCAACCAAAGGAGGAATATGATGGCTTTGATGGAGAGCAAATCCTCTTCGACATGAACACATGGCCTAATGAGAGGGGAATGATGTGCTATCATCGCCTGAGGTGTCTTCTAGGCTACATGCATATAACCTTTGAAGATATGGTCAACATAGGGTTCTTGACATCTCACTCAGCTTTTAGAAGAACCCTAAAAAAGCTTCATTCATGCCACAACTTCTACAGACATGATTTCGGCAACCAAGTCTTTAGACTTCAGTAAAGTTATGAGGATAAAACCTACAACAGGTAGGGGGGATGTTAATTCCATTTTGGATTAACAAATATGCTCCTCCATTTGAGGATATTAATAAGTGTTATGAAAAGGCACTATAAAAGTTGTACATTATGAGATACTGGCCACCCAAGGCCTTAGTTAGTAAGTTTTGGGCGCCCAAGTGTGAATAAGGGCCAGCTATATATAAGGTAATTTCTCATAATGGAACGATACAATCCCCCTTTGTGCTATGAGAGCTCTTACTTTGTCTTGTATGTGAGAGAGAGTGTGTGTGTGTACTCTAGTGCATGTTCCTTTTCTATGCATGTATGTGTGGAAGAGTGAGAGGTAGATTGCCTTGTGTTGTGGTATGAGTGACTCTACGGTTACAACGTGGAGGTGGAACTTAGAGGGGTTTCATTTATATATGGCTGAAAATATGTCTATATGTAAAGTTAGCACCCTTCATATGGGTTAAGGGGGGGAGTATATATCAAAGGGGTTTAATTCATATATGGCTAAAAATGTCTCTACATGTAAAGTTAGCACCCTTCACATAGATTGAGGGAGGGAGTATTTGTCAAAGGAGTTTACAATAAAATGTATGTTCATATAGATTGAGGGAGGGAGTATTTGTCAAAGGAGTTTATAGCAAAATGTATGATCATAGGACATTGCTATCTTTGTATAATTTTGGACAACCATATGCGGAGCAAATGAGTGCTCAATAATCATCCCATAATACCAGCTAAAAATCAGCTCGAGTTTCATGCCACAAACCAGCCTATTAATGAGGCAATTTTGGATGAGGAAAGGGCAGCCATACAAGCATCCAAGAGTATACATCTAAGAGTATACCAAAATGGCTTATGTAGACATATTGCACAACAGCAAATTAGCTACTCCTTTTTCTAGCATGACATGTGCAGATTCTTATCATGTATCTTATTCTTTTGTGGATCATGTTCTCATTTGCTAATATATGCAATCAAGTGAAACTTATTTCCTTTGAAAAGGCACAAGGAGAGGAGCATTGTGGATGTAGGACATAGAGGGTGAGTACAACTCAATCCTCAAAAATGACACTCGGCATTTGGTAGATTTGCCTTATAGTAAAAATGCCATTGTACGAAGTGGGTTTATAAGCTCATGATAGCATTGATGACCACTAGAAGGCAAGGCTTGTTGCCAAGGGCTATGCTCAGGAGAAGGCCATACATTATAATGAGACCTTTTCCCCCACATCTCATATGACTATGATCCGGTGTATTATTGCATTGTGTAATTGGATATTAAGACTAGATTTTTGAATGGTGATTTACATGTGGAGGTTTATGTATCTCTGTCTCGTGGTTTTTTTAAGAAGAGATAGAAGTCTAAAGTATACAGGAGTTTTTTTCAAAAGGGACATAAGTCTAAGGTATATATAGGTTAGGAGTCTAAAGTATATAGGAGTTTTTTTCAGAAAGGATAGGAGTCTAAAGTATACATGAGTTTTTTTCAAAAGGGACATAGGTCTAAGGTATACAAGCTAAGAAAATCTTATATGGACTTAAGAAGGCTCCTAAAGAATGGTATGAGAAGGTAAATGCATACTTGGTTACAAATGGCTTTTGTAATAGTCCAACTAAGAGTACCCTCTATATAACGAGAAGTAATAATTATTTTTCGGCCATCATTTTATACGTTGATGAGATGCTACTCATAGGCCCTAAGAGGAGAAAATTTCAATCTTCAAGGCTAAATTACATATCATTTAAGATGATAGATTCTGCATTGTTACATTACTTTTTGGGTATATAATTTATGTAGCTTGATGATGGTATTATGATGTTACAGTCAAAGTATATACATAAAATGCTTACAATATTTGGTCTTGAAGATTATTAGCCTATTGCTACACTAGTAGAGACAAGTGGTAGGCTCAGTCTCTCCAGGACGTAGGTTAGCAAAATGCCAAACGAGTATTCATCCATACTTACATAGCACTCAATCCCTTGGGCTATTCTATGCTAAGGGGGGTGATATTCAGCTTGCACACTTTTAGTTACTTTGATTGGGCTAGATGTTATGACATGTGAGTGTCCACTAGTGGCTTTTTCTACTATTTGATTTGTATATATCAAGGCTTAGCAATAACTGTGGCCACTTCAAGCTGTGAGGCATAGTACATGGCAATTTTTATAGTGACTGTGTCTGAGTGTGTATGGTTCAGATGCCTTATGGCAAATCTTGGTATTGGTGGATAGCTTTCCCCCACCTCCAACTTCACTTATAGCAGCTAGAGTGTATTTGCTTGTGAGGAACCTGGTGTTTCATGCTCGCACACAACACATTGATGTGTGTTATCATTTTGTCAAGGAAAGGCTCATTTCAAGAGAGATTATCTCGGCTTATATCTCTACACAACAATGTGGCAAAGATATTCACAAAGGCTCTCTCATGAGAGAAGTTAGAAGCTTTTTACAAAGCTTTAGGCTTATTTTTGCCATTTGGAGATTGATCAGCCGCATGATCCCTTTACATGTTCACATCATCACTATAGGGGGGATTATTTGTAATGCCATTTATATGTAGTGATGTGTGGATGTAGGCACTTTTTCCCTCCTTAGGAGGTATTTCCCCTCAACACTCTTATGTGTAAGTGACTTTATCATTTGTACTTCACTCATTCCTACTTTAAGTATTGTGCTCCTCTACATCTCAGTTTACTTGCTACATCTCTGTGTGTGTGTGTGATACTACCTTTGTCTCAACTCCAATAATGTTGTATCCCTCTTTCCTTTTCTATTTAAGGAAGGCTTAAGCGATGTACAAAGCATAGAACATAAATGCTTGTAATTTAATTATTGTTTCTTAAATATTTTTGGATTTAAAGTTCTCCCCCTCTCTCTCTCTCTCTCTCTCTCTCTCTCTCTCTCTCTCTAAGGTGGAAGAAAGAAGTTAATGTTGTCTCCCTCTCTAATTTTTTGTCTAGGGTCGCTCAAGGAAAGCTTAAGGGGGATGTACAAAACATAGAATACAAATAGACTGAGACAAATAGATGCATGTGCTTGTTACATCCTTGAGGCTTCATAAAAGACACTCAAATAAGGACATCAAGTTACAAATAAAAATAGTGAGAGCTAGAGACAGTACATACTAGCAAGTTGGTCCCATAGAAGCCTTTAAGAAAACACCAAAATGCACTATTACTATTATTGTAATACAAAAGAGTGTAAGATTCCTCCCTCTAGCTTTTGAGATGTAAAGGTGTAAGAACCTCCCCTTCTATCTCTTATAATCATTCCCCCCTTAGAAATGGAAAAAGATCTTGTTTTGGCCTAGAGAGAGAAAATGTCTAGAGAGAGATAATTCAAAATTAAGATATTTTTGGATACAAAAATTCTCCTAATGTCTAAGATGAATTCCCCTGAAATAGAAGTTCAAAATAACCTTTCCAATGTGCATTAGGAATTAATTGAATATGTGTATAAGGGACCTTAGCCTAAGGGTCCACATTTTCAGAAATTTTTGGATTAAGGTCCAAATAAGGTTCCAGAGGGCCAATAGGATTAATCCAAGTGTTGGGATGAGATAAATACAATGAATAAAAGAAAATAGCCCAAAAATGAGTAAATGCTCACATAAGATGAAGAGTTGACTGAGTACAAGGTTTATTAGTTAAAAACTAAGGTATATTAGTAAAAAAAATGAGATATTTAGGTGAAATGATGCATTTTTGACACCTCAGTAAGGTGGGAAGACCACTTGAGTAGGTGCCTTCTTCATCATCATTGTTTGGCTTTTTTAATTCAAAAAATCAAGATGTTTCATCTCTCCTCTCTCATGGGGCAAACTAGATAAAAAAGGGAGCCAAATTGATCCAAATCTTGTCCGAATTAGGTCAAACTAAAGCTGGAAGGGTCTAGAACCCAGTTGGACTTCGTTAGTGACCTCCCTCACCTATAAATAGACCCTCATTCCTTTATATTTTCATATTGGAGCAATACCATGCTAATATTATCTCTAAATTAGCATATTTATATTATCTCTCTAATTTACCTCTTCTCTTGAGAGATTTGGAGCTTCTCTCTCCTCCATCCTCTCTTGGAGACTATCTCCCTCTCTTGGTGGCCAAGGTCTTGCTTGGGGGCTTCTCTTCTAGCCAAAGAAACAATCCCAAATCAAAGGTAAACCTAATTTAATGGTTTATTTTCAATTCTCTCAATGATTTTCTTCTTCTCAACCCCTCTAAAGCTTGAGAAGCTTTCTAAGCAATGGTTTTTCTTCAAATCAAGCTTTCTTGAAGATTCATAATGTCTATTTAGATTAATGTTAATTTTTATGCTTAATCTTAATGTGTTTCTTTAAAAAAATCTCTCTTAAAAAGATCAGTCATTCTTATGGCTAAATCCTTGGTAGAAGGATGATTCTTATTCATAATCTCTTTATCTTAGGCCAACCTCTATGCTTGACAAGCTAGAGAAAGAGATTAGTTATTTTCATGATTTTTAATCTAGGAAAAAGAAAGATTAATTCTTTTAATCTTGTTTATGGTATGGAAAAATCATATAAATTCATCCCAAATTGAAAGGACATTATGCTAAAAGTTTTAGAAATGAGGAATGATTATTTTAGTTTAATCAAGAGAGTTAATTATAATTTTGCTTATAAATATGATTATAATTATGCTATGTATGCATAATTTAATTTTAGTCTAAAAAGAAGAGTTTCTATCATATTTTCATTACAAGTTTTCATTTTAAATTAGAAAGTTGAACATTGCCAAAAATTACAGCGAAGATTTGGTAAATTTTTTTAGAAAAAAGATAAATCTTATTTTTATGCATAATTTTTAATAATGCAAAAAGAGAAATTCCTATCATATTCTAGATATAGATATTTTTATGCAAAAAGAATGATTTTTATCATTTTTATGGAAAATACTTTTATAGTATTTATGCATATTTATTTAATTAGAGAAAAGAGAAATTCCCATGATATTCTAGATTCAAACATTCAAATGTTAAAAGAGGAATTTTTGGCATATTTCAAAATATGAGTATTTCTATTTATTTATCAAAAAAGGAATTTTGAGTATTATCATTTTATGGGAATAAATTTATGCGAAATAAATTTTAAGCAAAAAGAGGAGTTTTGAGCATTATTCAATTGTCAGAAAAATAAAGAAGGGTATGCATAAATTTTCTAGAATCATTAAATTTATGAAAATTATGGAAATGATTCATTTGATTAGTGCTTATACTAAAAGAAGAAATATGGGTATAATTGATTTTGGAAATCCCATGAATCTTTTATTCAGAAAGAAGAATATTGAATATATCTTATTTTGAGAAATTTGAGAAAGAATGTGAAAATATCCATCGAGAAAACTTGGATAATTCTTAATCAGAAAAGGGAATCTGGAATCCGTGAAAGGATCAATGATCCAATAAGTAAACAAAAATTTAGATTTAGTCTTCATTAAAATGAAGCTTAAGGAATGAAAATACAATACGTAAATGCTCTTTGTGAGTTTTTACTATAAATATCTCATAAAGTTCATTTTTCCTTTTTAAACCATCAACAACACTTTGATACTTAGATTTAATGGGATCGAGAAAAAGTTACCTTTAACTAAGCCAAGCAATTGGCAAGAACTTAGAAAAGTTTTATCAGTATATCGAAAGTAGAGTAACCGTACTAAATGGATGTGATGTGGATCCGGATAGATGTAAATAGATGTGATGTGATGTGATGTGGATCCGGATAGATGTAAATGGATGTGATGTGGATGGAGTATGTGATGTGGATGCGATGAGATGTGGATGGATGTGAATGGATGTGATGTGATGTGGATGGATGTGAATGGATGTGATGTGATGTGATGTGGATGGATGTGAATGGATGCGATGAGATGTGGATGGATGTGATGTGATGTGAATAGATGTGATGTGATGTGAATGGATTTGAATGGATGTGAACAACTGATGGCTAGGTTCATTCGGGGAATGAACGAACCTTTGGATACCTTGGTAAAGAATGCCAAGCCAGTTTCCATGGTTGAAACAGTGCGGATGGTGAAGGATTTCGCCAAGGCCTTTGTTGTCAAGGTCCTGCCAAACCAGCACCATCATCTTTCAAAATATTTCTAGCTCCGAAAGGTAATTCCAACTTTCCACCTCCTAAGAGACAACAAGGTCAAACTCAAGATGCGAGAAGTTCCAGAATGGAAGAAAGGTCTTTTTCCCGGAATTCAACTTCAGAAGTTCCACCCTTGAACAAAGAAGTTAAATGCTATAACTATCAAGGATTCGGACATCGCAGTATGGATTGCCCAACTCCTTTTGGATCAAGGTTTCCGGGGCAGGGAAGTCAGGGACCAAGATTCCAGACTCCAGCTCCTTCCTTCCAGAGTATTGAGGTTTCTTTCCGTCAAAATCAGAGAAACCCCAGAGGTAGACCCTCTAACCAACCCTCAGCTTCAATGCAAAGTAATGCAAGACCTCAATCTAAGAATTGGGGGAATAAAAGAGAGAAGTTCCCAAACCAGCCGTCCACTTCCAAGGCAATAACGTGAAGAAGGTGATGAAAGAGATTATCCTTCAGTTGAGGACATCTCGCGCTTTTTAAGTGGGATAGGATGTAAGATTCCTCCCTCCATCTTTTGAGATGTAAGGTGTAAGAACCTCCCCTTCTATCTCTTGTAACCATTCCCATCTAAAAAATGGAAAAAGATATTGTTTTACCCTGTTTTGGCTTAGAGAGAGAAAATGTCTAGAGAGAGATAATTAAAAATTGAGATATTTTTGGATACAAAAATTCTCCTAATGTCTAAGATAAATTCCCCTAAAACAAAAGTTCAAAATGAACTTTCCAATGTGCATTAAGAATTAATTGAATATGTGTAAAGGGACCATAACCTAAGGGTCCACATTTAAAAAAATTAGATTAAGGTTCAAATAAGTTTCCAGAGGGCCAATAGTAGTAATCCAAGTGTTGGGATGAGATAAATACAATGAATAAAATAAAATAGCCCAAAAATGAGTAAATGCTCACATAAGATGAAGAGTTGATTGAGTACAAGGTTTATTAGTTAAAAACTAAGGTATATTAGGAAAAAATGAGATATTTAGGTGAAATGATGCATTTTTGACACCTCAGTAAGGTGGGAAACCACTTGAGTAGGTGTCTTCTTCATCATTTTTGTTTGGCTTTTTTAATTCAAAAAATCAAGATATTTCATCTCTCCTCTCTCTTGGTACAAACTGAATCAAAAAGGGAGCCAAACTGATCCAAATCTTGTCGGAATTGGATCAAACTGAAGCTGGAAGGGTCTAGAACCCAGTTGGACTTGGTTAGTGGCCTCCCTCACCTATAAATAGACCCTCATTCCTTTGTATTTTCATATTGGAGCAATACCATGCTAGTATTATCTCTAAATTAGCATATTTATATTATCTCTCTAATTTGCCTCTTCTCTTGAGAGATTTGGAGCTCCATCCTCTCTTGGAGACTACTCTCCCTCTCTTAGTGGCCAAGGTCTTACTTGGGGGCTTCTCTTCTAGCCAAAGAAACAAGCCCAAATCAAAGGTAAACCTAATTTAATGGTTTATTTTCAATTCTCTCAATGATTTTCTTCTTCTCAACCCCTCTAAAGCTTGATAAGCTTTCTAAGAAATGGTTTTTCTTCAAATCAAGCTTTCCCAAAGATTCATAATGTCTATTTAGATTAATGTTAATTTTTATGCTTAATCTTAATGTTTTTCTTTAAGAAAATCTCTCTTAAAAAGATTAGTCATTCTTATGACTAAATCCTTAGTAGAAGGATGATTCTTATTCATAATCTCTTTATCTTAAGCCAAACTCTATGCTTGACAAGCTAGAGAAAGAGATTAGCTATTTTCATGATTTTTAATCTAGAAAAAAGAAAGATTAATTCTTTTAATCTTGTTTATGGTATGAAAAAATCATATAAATTCATCCTAAATTTAAAGGAGGTTATGCTAAAATTTTTAGAAATGAGGAATGATTATTTTAGTTTAATCAAGAGAATTAATCATAATTATGCTTATAATTATGGTTATAATTATGCTATGTATGCATAATTTAATTTTAGTCTAAAAAGAAGAGTTTCTATCATATTTTCATTACAAGTTTTCATTTTAAATTAGAAAGTTGAACATTTCCAGAAATTGCAGCAAAGCTTTAGTAAAATTTTCCAGAAAAGAGATAAATCTTATTTTTATGCATAATTTTTAATAATGCAAAAAGAGAAATTCCTATCATATTCTAGATATAGATATTTTTATGAAAAAAGAATGATTTTAGCATTTTTATGAAAAATACTTTTATAGTATTTATGCATATTTATTTAATTAGAGAAAAGATAAATTTTTTATATAATTATTTAAAAGAGAAATTCCCATGATATTCCAGATTCAAACATTTAAATGTTAAAACATGAATTTTTGACATATTTCAAAATATAAGTATTTTTATTTATTTATCAAAAGTGAAATTATGAGTATTATCATTTTATGGGAATAAATTTATGCAAAATAAATTTTATGCAAAAAGAGGAGTTTTGAGTATTATTCAATTGTCAGAAAAATAAAGAAGGGTATGCACAAATTTTCTAGAATCATTCAATTTACAAAAATTATGGAAATGATTCATTTGATTAGTACTTATACTGAAAGAAGAAATATGGGTATAATTGATTTTGTAAATCCCATGAATCTTTTATTCAAAAAGAAGAATATTGAATATATCTTATTTTGAGAAATTTGAGAAAGAATGTGAAAATATCCATCGAGAAAACTTGGATAATTCTTAATTAGAAAAGGGAATCTGGAGTCCCTGAAAGGATCAAGGATCCAATAAGTAAACGGAAAATTAGATTTAGTCTTCATTAATGAAGCTTAAGGAATGAAAATACAATACGTAAATGCTCTTTGTGAGTTTTTACTATAAATTTTTGATAAAGTTTATTTTTCCTTTTTAAACCTTCAACAGCACTCTGATACTTAGATTTAATGGGATCGAGAAAAAGTTGCCTTTAACTAAGCAAAGCAATTGGCAAAAACTTAGAAAAGTTCTATGAGTATATCGAAAGTAGAGTAACCGTACTAAATGGATGTGATGTGGATCCGGATAGATGTAAATGGATGTGATGTGATGTGGATGGATGTAAATGGATGCGATGAGATGTGGATGGATATGATGTGAATGGATATGATGTGGATGGATGTGAATGGATATGATGCGATGAGATGTGGATGGATGTGCATGGATATGATGTGATGTGGATGGATGTGAATGGATGTGATGTGATGTAGATGGATGTGATGTGAATGGATATGATGCGATGAGATGTGGATGGATGTGAATGGATATGATGTGATGTGGATGGATATGAATGGATGTGATGTGATGTAGATGGATGTGATGTGATGTAGATGGATGCGATGAGATGTGGATGGATGTGAATGAATGCGATGAGATGTGGATGGATGTGAATGGATGTGATGTGATGTGATGTGATGTGAATAGATGTGATGTGATGTGAATGTGAATGTGAATGTGAATGTGATTTGAATGGATGTGATATGATGTGAGTGGATGTAAATGGATGAGAATGGATGTGATATGATGTGAGTGGATGTAAATGGATGAGAATGGATGAGAATGGATGTAGGACGATGGGAATGGATATGAATGGATGTGGAATGTGCGATGTGAATTAATGTAGAAGAATGTGGAATAGCGAGAAATGACGTGGAATGATGGGAGCTGTTGGAAACTGTAATTATATATGACACCTGTTTTTAAAAGACTGTTTTATGTCAAGAATGCTGGGAAGCATTTTGACTATCTTGTCGATTAAGGTCTCATGAAGACCTAAGTGAAAAGGTTGCAATAGCTGATGGAGAGTCAATGAACGGCGTCTTGCGTGGCAAGGTCGGCCGAGGTCTTGACCAGCCTCGGTTCGAATAAAATGGTGAGCTTCTAGTATAGTGGATGAGGGACCAAGGAAGCGGCCTATGAGTGAAGCACTAGGTGACCTGACGAAGGAGCCTAGAGGGTGCTGACCATACGGTGCTCGGGCTCTGGGTTGCCGAAGATACCCACGCGTGCGTCGGGGAAGAAAATGAGTTGGAGTTGTTTTCTGAACACATGCATGGATCTGGTCGATTGACCTTGCTGGTCTCCAACGGATGAGTTCATGACCCTTTTATATGGATCTTGTTGATTGATCTAGTTAATCTTCAACGGAGAGACCATCTGGATTTTTTATGTGATTATATTCCCGGGTACTATGAGCTAGGAACTATTGAAAAGGCCCCTGAGTGAGTAGGTGGTGAGCGTTCTGGTTGCCAATGATGCCATAGGTACACTGATGAAGAAATGATTGGAAATTGGACTTCAAGCTAGATATTTAGGAGGATTATGATCAGTGATACCATGGTTTCATTTCAAGTTTGCTTAAAGACAACTGAATCTGTAAAAAGTCAATTTCATATTGGGTGGGTAAGTGGTGTGTCTAATTGTATTTTGCATGAATTCGACCAGAGGGCTTGGGAACTCTTTTCCTTGGTACCCGGGACAAAACATAACCAAACTTCAAAATGGATCCTATCAATACACTGGTTGGGCAATTGGCTAACCCATGGGATTAGATGGGGTTAGGCTGGATTGATGGATTCCGAAAATAAAATTTAATTCTGTTAAGTTACGATAGTTGAAGTAAATCACGGATAATCCTTGTTCTATGGAAAAAGAATCAACGGCTATGCCTCTTAAAACAGGAAAAAAAGCGTTGATATCTATGATCCAAGTGCAAGTTCCTCCCTTGATCCGGCCATGTGACCTGCGGGTTCGGTCAAAATGAAAAAGGGTAAATTACGGCTCTTGACTACGTTAGAATAAATTTTCTCGAAGGAATCACCTATGCTTTCTGGGCGAGGGAGGTTTTTCCGGGTTTGGTTTTGGGAGAACCGAGGGATTAGTCTCTTGTCCAGACATCCATGGGGGCGAGGCCCCGAGTGAGAGTCTCTCCCCTGTGCAAGAAGTTCTACTTCCGCTGCTAGCACCCCAGAATTCGTTGCACAGAGGGGGTAGGGATCTTTAAAAGAGATCCAACTCTCTATGTTAAAGCCAAGTGACTCAAGTCTAAGAATACAAAAGAAGACCTATCGAATAAGGCTATCAAGCCATGAATGAAAACAGAAAGATAGATAGATATATATAGATACACACACACACACACACACACACACACACACACATATATATATATATACATATATACATATATATATATATATTATATATAGAGAGAGAGAGACTCTACGATAACTCACATAAGCAATAAGTACTCCACATATATTATGCAAACAAATGTAGGATATTCCATAGCAAACCTTAAAGATCCCTGCCCCCTCCGCGCAACGAATTTCGGGGTGCTAGCAGGAGAAGTAGCACTTCTTGTGTAAGGCAGAACCTCTAACTCAGGGCCTCGCCCATGGATATCCAGACAAGAGATTAATCCCTCGGTTCTTCCAAAACCAAACCTGGAAAAACTTCCCTCGCCTAGCAGACATAGGCGATTCCTCCAAGATATTTTATTCTAACATAGTCAGGGTCATCACTTACCAAACTGATCCGACCGAACCCGTAAGTCTCATGGTCAGATCAAGGAGGAGTCTTGCACTTGGATCATAGACTCCAATGCTTTTTTCCTCATCAAAGAGGCACAATCGTTGATTCTTTTTCATAGAACAAGGGGTTATTCGGGATTTACTTCAGCTATCGTAACTTAACAGAATTGAGTCTCATTTTAGGGATCCATCAGTCCACAGCCTAACCCCATCCAATCCCATGGGTTAGCCAACCACCCAACCACTGTAGTGATAGGATCCATTTACAAATTTGGTTATGTTTTGCCCCGGGTACCAGGGAAAAGAGTTCCCAAGTCCCCCTAGCCGGCGCTTCAAGCAAACTTCAAGATAGTCACACCACTTACACACCCAATATGAAATTGCCTGTTTCACAGATTTAGCTATCTTTAAAACAATCTTTTAATGAAACCATAGTATCACTGATCATAATCCTCCAAAATATCCAGCTTGAATTCTAATTTCTAATCATTCCTTCATCGGTGTACCTATGGCATCATTGGCAACCAGAACGCTCACCACCTGTTCACTTAAGGGCCTTTTCAATAGTTCCTAGCTCATAGTACCTGGCAATATGATCACATAAGAAAATCCATATGGACTCTCCATTGAAGATCAGCAAGATCAACCAAAAGATCCATGGACTCATCCGTTGAGGACCGGCAAGGACAATCAACCAGATCCATGCCTGAGTTAAGAAAACAGTTTTAACTCCTTGTTCCATTTTCTTCCTCGACGCACACGTGGGTATCTTCGGCAACCCTGAGCCCGAGCACCATATGGTCAGCACCCTCTAGGCTGCTTCGCAGATCACCTAGCGCTTCACTCGTAGGCCACTTCCTTGGTCCCTCATCCAACGTACTGGAAGCTCACCATTTAAATCGAACCGAGGCTGGTCAAGACCTCGGTCGAACGTGCTACGCGAGATGTCCTCCGTTGACTCTCCGTCACAGCTATTGCAACTTTATCACCTAGGTCTCCACGACCTCATTCACAAAATAGTCAAAATGCTTTCCCAGCATTCTTGACATAAAACAGTCATTTAAAAACAGGTCATAAATACAGTTTCTAACGAACTCTCATCTTTCCACATTGTTCCACATCATTTCTCGTTATTCCACATTCTTCTACATCAATTCACATTGCTTATTCCACATCCAGTCATATGTATTCCCATTGTCTTCATCCAATGTCATCCAATCACATCATATTACATCTCACCACATCTCATCCATTCACATCTACCCATATCCACATCATATCACATCACATCCATTCACATTACATCTCATCCATTCACATACACCCCAATCCACATCACATCCATTCACATCCATCTCATCCATTCACATCTGCCTAGATCCACATCACATCACATTCATCCACCTTACATCTCATCCATCCATTCACATTACATCACATTCATTTATATTCATTCAGATCCACATCTCATCACATCACATCCATCCACGTCACATCTCATCCATTCACGTCTCATCACATCATATTCACATCCATTTACATCTCATCATATCATATTCACATCACATCACATTCACATCTCATTGCATCCATTCAGATATCATCACATCACATTCACATCCATTCATCATCTCATCATCACAACCACTAACATCTCATCACATTCACATTCATTCACATCTCATCACAACTACTAACATCTCATCACATCCATTCACATCTCATCACAACCACTAACATCTTATCACATTCATTCATATCTCATCACACCCATTCACATCCATCACACACCCATTCACATTCACACCCTCCATCCACATCTATCCTTATCACATCACATTCATTCCATCCATATCACATCGCATTCCTTCCATCCACATTACATCACATCCATATCTATCCATATCACATCTCATTCATTCCATCCACATTACATCACATCCACATCTATCCATATCTCATCACATCCATTCACATCTTATCACATTCATCCACATCCATCCATTCATTTACTTGCACATCCATTCACATCTATCCACATCCATCCATTCATTTACTTGCACATCTATCCACATCCATCCATTCGTTCACATTCACATCTATCCACATCCATCCATCCATTCACATGCATATCTATCAAATCACATCTCATTCTCATCCATTTACATCACATCACATCCTTTCACATATCAAATCACATCTCATTCTCATCCATTTACATCACATCACATCCTTTCACATATCATCACATCTTATTTATATCTCATCACAGTCACATCCACATCTATTTACATCACATCACATCTCATCACATTCACATCCACATCTATTTACATCACATCACATCTCATCACATTCACATCCACATCCACATCCACATCCACATCTATTTACATCACATCTCATCACATACACATCCACATCCATTTACATCACATCACATCCCATCCACATCTCATCACATTCACATCCACATCCATTTACATCACATCACTCCCATCCACATCTCATCACATCCACTCGCATCTTATCACATCGCATTCACATTTAGTACCGTTTTCTACTTTTGATACGGATGGGACTTTTCTAAGTTTCTACCAATTATTTGGCCTATTTAAAGGTACTTTTTCTTGATGGATAGTTTCATATTCTTTCTCAAATTTCTCAAGTGAAATATATTCAATATATTCTTCTTTTGAGTAAAAGATTCATGGGATTTACAAAAATCAATTCTACCCATATTTCCCAATAAAATTGATAATGCTTAAATTTTCACTTTTGATAAATACTTATAATTTGAATTATGCCAAAAATTCCTCTTTTACCATTTAGTAACTTGGATCTCAAATATCATGGGAATTCCTCTTTTTGCATTAAAAAAATTTACCAAAAATCCCTCTTTTACCATTTAAATACTTGATTCTCAAATATCATGGGAATTCCTCTTTTTGCATAAAAATAAATTTACCAAAAATTCATCTTTTACCATTTAAATACTTGATTCTCAAATATCATGGGAATTCCTCTTTTTGCATAAAAATAAATTTATAAAAAATTACTCTTTTATCTTAATCAATTAATTAAGCATAATTATAAAAAATTTATTTCTCATGAATATGATGAAAATCATTTTTTTTGCATAGGATGTCCAATCCTAGAATATGGTAGGAAGTCCTCTTTTAGCATTATGCATAGAAATAAGATATGTATTATTTTCTGAAATTTTTGCCATAGCTTCGCTGCTGCTATTACTGATAATTCTTAATTTTTCTTAAAAGAGTAAAAGCTTGTAATGAAAATATGATAGTAGTTCCTCTTTTATGCTTAAAATCAAACTATGAATTTAAATCATAATTTTAACCACAATCATAAACTTAATTATGATTATCTCACTAGATTAAGCTCATTCCATTATTTCTCTTTTTCCAAATTGATAGGATAATCTATTTCTCATTTAGAATCAATCAAAGTAGTTTTTAACTACTTTGAAATAATCTAAAAGAAATAACCATTATTTTGTTAACACAAAATCATAAAAATATCATTTTCTTAATCTCTAACTTATCAAGCCTAGAGTTTAGCTTTGAATTAAGAGACTATCATTGAGAAGCATCCTTTTTCAAGAGATTTAGCCATAAAGATGGCTATTCTTTTAGAGAGAGAGAGATTTATTTAAAGAAAGCATTACAAATAAGCATAAATATTAACTTTCTCTTAATTAAGCATTAAGACTTTAAGAGAAAGCTTGATTTGAATTAAAACATTCATTTAGAAAGCTTCTCAAGCTTGAGAGGGGTTGAGAAGAAGAAAGTCATTGAGATAAATTAGACCATAAAATTTGATTTTACCTCCAAGCTTGGCTTAATTCTCTATTAGCAGGTGAAGCCCCCGACCAATCAATTGGTCCACCAAGAGGAGAAGAGCAACTCCAAGAGTTGTTGTAGAGAGAGAGAGCTCCAAGCTCCCAAGAGAGAGAAAAATTTAAAGGATAATAAAAAATATGATTATTTTAATATAATACTGGCATAATATAGCTCCAATATTTTATTACAAATGACTGAGAGTCTATTTATAGGTGAGGGAGGCCACTAACCAAGTCCAACTGGGTACTAGAATTTTTCAGATTCAGTTGGACCAGTTTGGCTCCCTTTTTGATTTGGTTTGATCCAGGAGAGAGGAGAGATAAAAATATCATAATTTTTTTGAATTAAAATCCCTTCTACACATGTGAAACACGTGCCTACCTCAAGAGTCCCCCTTTCCTTACCAAGGTGTCAAAAATGCATCATTATTCCAAAATACCTCATTTTTTTAGTAATATCTCATAATTTTTAACTAATAAACCTTGTACTCAGTCAACTCTTCATCTTATGTGAGCATTTACTCATTTTTGGGTATTTTCTTTTATTCTCTTGGATTTATCTCATCCCAACACTTGGATTAATCCAATTGGCCCATTGGAACCTTAATTGGACCATAATCCAAAAAATTCTAAAAATGTAGACCCTTAGGCTAAGGTCCCTTATACATATTTTCAATCAATTCCAAATGCACATTGGAAGGTTCATTTTGAACTTCTATTTCAGGGGAATCCATTTTAGACACTAGGAGGATTTTTATATCCAAAGATATCTCAATTTTTGTATTATCTCTCTCTAGATATTTTCTCTGTCTAGGCCAAAACAGGGTTATACAAGATCTTTCTCCTATTTCAGAGACGGGAATAATTTCAAGAACAGAAGGAGAGGTTCTTATACCTTTACTCCTCAAAAGTTGGAGGGAGGAATCTTACAAAACCAACTACATTACTAGGGGTTAAGGTAATTTCTTTAAGAGTCATGCTTTGTCACATATACTAGGCAAGTGCTTGGTTGCCATCCAAGATCCCATGGGAGTCCTTAATTAGGATCTTTCATCAAACCAGCTACATTATTGCAAGGGGGTAAGGTAGTGTCTTTGAGACTCATGCTTTATCACATAGTCCATGCATGCGCGTAGATATTATTCATTTCGAAGTAAGTTGGTGATTGAAGTCTAGGTATTAAGGCTTGATGCCTATAAAAGCATGTACTTGTGTTAATTATATAAGAGTATGGCAACATATATTTCTTGTGTTTGCTATCACATCTCTCTCCTTCTTACTCTCTTGAACCTCCATCATGTTTCATTATGGAACGCTTCATGCAATTTTTCACATCATTTTTATGAACTGTTGGGTTTTTCCTCTTTGAGCTACGAGATGCGCTTTGAATTGTGTGTTTCCTCTTTGAGGTACGTTCCAAGTAGCATATTGATGCTACTGCCCCGCCACTTGAACATCTCTCTGCCTTGTCAGCACATGGTATGCTTGTGCGCCTCTCTACTATAGGCTGGCACTATTAGTGCTGAGCAGCAAGCCATGGCCACCTCCCTCCAACATGATGTGTGCAACACCACCTAATCCCGTTAGGAGTCGCTTCACGTCTGCATCAATTGGGACTTTTTCACCTATTCAACAATTTAGTCGGCATTGCAAAATCAAACTTCAGCTCCCTCATGTTACAACATTTGGGAGTTTTTTTATAAATACTAGTGGGCAACCCTTGCTTGCTTTGCACGTCTTTTGAGACTCCAAGTTCAAATTCTACCCAAACCTCTTCCTCCCCTTCCCCAACCTCCAAATTCTTTGTAAGATTCCTCCCTCCAGCTTTTTGAGGTGTGCAGGTGTAAGAACCTCCCCTTCTGATCTTATAATTATTTCCCTCTCTGAAATAAAAGAAAGATTCTGTTTTACCCTATTTTGATCTAGAGAGAGAAAATATCTAGAGACAGGTAGTCTAAAATTGAGATATTTTTGGATAGAAAAATCCTCCTAGTGTCTAAAATGAATTCCCTTGAAACAGAAATTCAAAAAGAACTTTTCAATGTGTAATTGGAATTAACTGGAAATGGGTATAAAGGACCTTAGCCTAAGGGTCTAGATTTTCAGAAATTTTTGGATTATGGTCCAATTAAGGTTCCTATGGGCCAATAAGATCAATCCATGTGTGGGGAGGAGATAAATCCAATTTGTAAAAGAAAAATACCCAAAAAGGAGTAAATGCTCACATAAGATGAAGAGTTGAATATGTACAAGGGTTATTAGTAAAAAAACTATGAGTATTACTAAAAAAATGAGATATTTTGGGTATAATGATTCCATTTTGACACTTGTGTAAGGAAGGGGAGTCCCTTCAAGGAGGCACCTACTTCACATGCTTGAATGAGTTTTTAACTAAAAAATAATGTGATAACTGAGATTTATCAGTAATAGCAGCAAAGCTATGGCGAAATTTTTGTAAAATTTACACATAAAACAATATCATTCAAAGTATGAAAAGAGGACTTTCTACCATATTCTAGGAATTATCATCCTAGATAAATTGAAAGATTTCAAAGAATGGTCATTCCCATGACCGATTCTCAATCCAAATGAAGCTTCTTTATGAAGCTTTTCCCTAATCCAAGAATAAATTCTATGCTTGTTTAATTGGAGGCCAAATTAATGGCTTTTTTATGCTTTTAAGTTAGTTATTTCATGAGAATTTATGATTCAATCCATAATGGGTTAATGATCCAATTAGGGATCATTCTAATCATATCTATAATGTTAAAGTTCATTCTTTTAAAATAAACTGAGATTTATCAGTAATAGCAGCGGAACTATTGCAAAATTTCTGTAAAATTTACACATAAAACATTTTCATTCAAAGTATGAAAAGAGGACTTCCTACCATATTCTAGGAATAGCAGCGGAGCTATGGCAAAATTTCTGTAAAATTTACACATAAAACATTTTCATTCAAAGTATGAAAAGAGGACTTCCTACCATATTCTAGGAATTATCATCCTAGATTAATTGAAAGATTTTCATTGTAATCATGGAGAAAATTGATTTTTATGTTTATGCATAATTATTAAATTAAAAAAAGAGAAATTTCTAGTAATTAAATTTTATGTTAAAAGAGTAATCCCCATGACCTTGGGAATCCATGTATCCCATTGATTTAGAGAAAAGAATTGGAATGCTAAGATTATGTATAATTTATGTTTAAAAAAATTAAAGAAAGATTTTAGTTAAATTTATCTTTTTGTATAGATAAATTTTTATGATGAAAGAGGAATTTCCACGATATTGGAATTCAAATATTTAAATAAGGAAAGTGTAATTCCTTGTGCAAAGGAATTAATGGAGATTTTATTTAAATTTTAAGAGAATAATTTAATTAAATTTATCTTTTTGTATAGATAAATTTGTAATGTTAAAAGAGGAATTCCCATTACATTTGGAATTCCATGATTGGATGAGAAAAGAGAATTTCTTATCATTTTGGAATTATGAGATAATTCATTTAATTTCAATGATGAATTTTTTAAGATAAATTTATTTATCTATGAGAAATAATTAAATGTTAAAAGAGGAATTCCCATTACATTTGGAATTCCATGATTGGATGAGAAAAGAGAAAATCTTATCATATTGGAATTATGGGATAATCTATTTAATTTCAAAGATGAAATTTTTAGATAAATTTATTTATCTATGAGAAATATTTAAATATCAAAAGAGAAATTCTTACAACAATTGGAATTCCCTCATTTAGTTGGGCAAAGAGAAATTTCTAACATATTGAAATAATGGATATTTTAATTTAGATGAATTTATTATATGAGAAATACTTGATGGGAAAAGAGGAATTCCCAGAACATTGGAATGTAACTAATTAAACGCAAAAAGAGGAATTCCCATGGTAATTGGAATCCTAGAAATTAAATGGGAAGAAGAGAAAATTTTAGTATAAATTCGATTTATGGTTATTTTTACCAAATGAAGAAATATGGGTAGAATTGATTTCTATAAATCCCATGAATTCCTTTATTCAAAAGAAGAATATGAAATAAAATTCAATTGAGGAATTGAGAAGCAATATAGAAATAGTCGTCATAAAAGAATCTTTAATTTAAACCAAGCAAGTGACTGAAGTTTAGAAAAAGTCCTATTATCGGTATCAATCTAGAAAAAAAAAGCTATTAAATAGTAATAAGATGTGTATCTGATGTGATAAGATGTGTACGAGATGTGATTGGATGAGATGATGCGATAAGATGTGTATGAGATGTGATAGGATGTGATAAGATGCGTATGGAATGTGATAGGATGTGATAAGATGCGTATGGGATGTGATAGGATGTGATAGGATGTGTACGGGATGTGATTGGATGAGATGATGCGATAAGATGTGTATGAGATATGATAGGATGTGATAAGATGCATATGGGATGTGATAGGATGTGATAAGATGCGTATGAGATGTGATAGGATGTGATAAGACACGTATGGGATGTGATAGGATGTGATAAGATGCATATGGGATGTGATAAGATGCATATGGGATGTGATAGGATGTGATAAGATGCGTATGGGATGTGATAAGATGTGTATGGGATGTGATAGGATGTGATAAGATGCGTATGGGATGTGATAAGATGTGTATGGGATGAGGTAAGAAGTGTATCTGATGTGATAAGATGTGTATGGGCTGTGATAGGATGAGAATGGTTGTGTTATAAAAGAATAGATGTGAAGGTGTATGTGAATGTATGAATGTGAATGTAGAAATGGATGTATGAAATGTGGATGAGGATGTTTATGAATGTGAATGTGAATATGGATGTATAGATCTGGATGTATGGATGTCGGTGTGGATGTATGAATGTGGATGTATGAATGAGAATGTGGAATTGGATGTGCGAATGAGGATGTGGATGTGGACGTATGAATGTGAATGTGGATGTGGATATGCGAATGAGGATGTGGATGTGGATGTATGAATGTGAATGTGGATGTGGATGTGTGAATGAGGATGTGGATGTGAACGTATGAATGTGAATGTGGATGTGGATGTGCGAATGAGGATGTGGATGTGGATGTATGAATGTGAATGTGGATGTGGATGTGCGAATGAGGATGTGGATGTGGATGTATGAATGTGAATGTGGATGTGGATGTGCGAATGAGGATGTGGATGTGGATGTGTGAATGTGAATGTGGAATTGGATGTGCGAATGAGGATGTGGATGTGGATGTATGAATGTGGATGTGGATGTATGAATGTGAATGTGGATGTATGGATGTGAATATGGATGTGGATATGGATGTATGAATGTGGAGGTGGATGTGGATGTATGGATGTGGATGTATGGATGTGAATGTGTATGTGTATGTGGATATGGATATACGGATGTGGATGTGGATGTGGATGTGGATGTGGAAGTATGGATGTGGATGTATGGATATGAATGTAGATGTGGATATGGATATATAAATGTGGATGTGGATGTGGATGTATGTATGTGGATGTATGGATGTGAATGTGGATGTGGATATGGATGTATGAATGTGGATGTGGATGTATGGATGCGGATGTGGATGTGGATGTATAGATGTGGATATGGATGTGGATGTACGAATGTGGAGGTGTAGGTCGAATAATGAATGCGAATGTGTATGTGAAATGATGTGACGTCGATATGAGTGAATGGATGAGATGTGATGACATGTGAATTGGGATGTGAACAAATGATATGTGATGAATCTGATGTGATGAGATGGAAAATGATGTGATTGAATGAGAATGAGTACACATATGAATGGAATGCGGAATAAGTAATGTGGACTCATGAAGGATAATGTGGAAAGACGAGACTTCATTATAGAAACTGTATTTGTGACTTTGTAAATGACTGTTTTATGTCAAGAATGCTGGGGAAGCATTTTGACCGTCTTGTGATTAAGGTCGTAGAGACCTAACTGATAAAGTTGCAATAGCTGACGGAGAGTCAATGGAGGACGTCTCGCGTAGCAAGGTCGGCAGAGGTCTTGACCAGCCTCGGTTCGATTTAAATGGTGAGCTTCCGATACGTTGGATGAGGGACCAAGGAAGCAGCCTATGAGTGAAGCGCTAGGTAACCTGCGAAGGATCCTAGAGGGTGCTGACCATACGGTGCTCGGGCTCTGGGCCACCGAAGATACCCACACGTGCGTCGTGGAAGATATTGGAACAAGGAGTAAGAATTGTTTTCTGAAACCGGGCATGGATCTGGTTGATTGACCTTGCTGGTCCTCAACGGATGAGTCCATGGCTCTTTTATATGGATCTGTTGGTTGATCTTGCTGATCTTCAACGGAGATTCCATCTTGATTTTTATAAGTGATTATATTGCCGAGTACTATGAGCTAGGAACTATTGAAAAGGCCCCTGAGTGGACAGGTGGTGAGCGTTCTGGTTGCCAATGATGCGATAGGTACTCCGATGAAGGAATGATTGGGAATTAAAATTCAACCGGATATTTTGGAGGATTGTGATCAGTGATACTATGGTTTCATTAAATGATTGTTTTAAAGATGGCTGAATCTGTGAAAAAGGCAACTTCATATTGGGTGTGTAAGTGGTATGACTGGTGTTAAATTTGCATGAATATCCGACTAGAGGGCCTGGGAACTCTTTTCCCTGGTACCCGAGACAAAACCTACCCAAATTCTAAATTGGATCCCATCACTACAGTGGAGCGGTTGGCTAACCCATGGGACTGGATGGGGTTAGGCTGGGCTGATGGATCCGTAAAATGAGACTCTTTTCTGTTATTACGATAGATGAAGTAAATCTCGGATAGTAATTGTTCTATGGATAGGAATCAACGGCTGTGCCTCTTGATAGGGAAAAAAACGTTGATCTCTATGATCCCAGTGCAAGTTTCTTCCTTGATCTGGCCGAGTATCTTTATAGGTGCAGTCGGATCAGTTTGGTCAGTAATTTGGTCTTATAAAATTCTTCAAAATTTTGAACTTGTTTTCAACTGTTTTTTCAAAAGTTATATGATGGCATGCAACCTATCAGATCTCCTAACAATTGCGACTTGCAAAATGAAAGATGAGAACATAGTGGCACAAGTTCTTTTCAGGGAAATGATTAAAAATGGTGTGGTGCAAAATGGCTTTTCGAAATAGGTTTTTTTGGCTTCATATAGCTGATGAGGCTGGAGCCAACTAGAGGGCAGTTAGGACAGTCTATAATAATGAACCAGAGAATATATCAAAAGATCGTGAGTGTTCTTGCCTTTTTCATTGGGGACAAAGCTTGACCATCCATACAATACAATATGTAGTCATGAATTTTTAAGAAGAGCACAAGCAACTATGCCATCAGTGGCATTGTGCATTGAGTGAAGAAGAGGCACTCTTGAAATATAGACACATTAGATCATGGTGGATGAATAGTAAAGTCGATGATGCAAATTTACCATAGCCATGGATTGTTGGCTTAGTTGGTGGCATACTAGATATCCCCATTGGAGGAACCACCTTGTAGGGGTAAGTATTACTAGATAATATTTTGTTATGGAATGTGGCTGGAGCTTACAACTTTTATTCTCATCAATTAATCTTTTATTATAGGAGGTGGACGATGCCACTTTGTCTCATATGCCGACCACCAATCTAGTAGAAATAAAACATGCAAGTTGGGTAGCAGGAGAGGGTTTCCATCTTTTTATATGATGCTGCTATTTTAGATCTCGCTAATGCCCTCTTTAAATCCATGAAGAAGCTTGCATTTATGCAAGGTAAATATCACAGAGCAAGCCCTACAATAACAAAGTTGATAGAGAGGGACTAACAACTGAATTAGAGATGCAGGAAATTTTGGATAATGATATACATAACTCAATGTGGGATATACATCAAACACCCCTGCATAGCAAGGTCACTTACCAATGATGGTTAGGTGGCCAAGATGGCAAGTGTAAGAAGAGCATCAAGAACTATTGGCAAGGTGTTCCAACTCCATATTTATATGATATGAGAGAGTGGTCAAGGGGGAAGAGGCATCAGTTCATGTGGTTTTGCAACAACAACATGGATCATACTTGGAGAGTATGTAATACCGTCTGTCAATTGCCCTGCTAGACCCTCCAGTTGTATGGCCAATTGGAGGAGGTACAAACCTTACTATGGATGAGTTTCGAGCATTGAAGGCTGGTGCATTTGTGTTACGAAAGGAACTACGCCAAGAAGCAAATGATGTAGCCAATCGGTCAACAAAGTACATAAGTGGCATATCGGATATGGCAGCCAAGAGAATAGATTTGGAAATTTCAAACACAACTCTACGATCTTTGAGTATTTAGTCATTAAGGCTGGGCAGATGGAAGTGTTTATAATTGAGACCGAGGAATCCCTACTACGTAATGAAAAATACCGGGTGACTATGGGAAAGAATCCATCATGTAATGTCCTGATTTTCAAATCAAGGTAGGGGCTAGTATACCATATTGTGCATGCAAGCACAATATAGTCTACTAGGGTAGGGGCTGGTAGACCATATTGTGCATGCAAACACCTTTCTTTGTATATTTGCATATTTTTGGGTGGAATGTGAACCATAATATGTTTATACATCAACCCACTCTAACCTAGTGAGAATGTTCAATAGAGCAGGAGAACAATACGAAAGGGACCTTGTACTGTTGTGATTATACTGTAGTTTTGAAAAAGGTCCTTCATTTTGTGATATTAAAATGTCCTTTGTATCATGGTTCTATCAACTCTCTAGGAAGGTATTTACTTTTTGTCTTTTAAATGTTTTAGCAAGACAATCAATATGGCTGTATGTCAATAGTTGGAATATATTCATTTATTATTTTAAGGTCTTCTCAATGTTGATGTTTACATAAATTTTCCTGATTATCATGTAATTCCTTTTGTACGCAAAGCACTTATCCATGCATTTAATTTTCTAAATTTAGCACTTATCCATGAAAAATCTCTTTTTGCTTTTAGCATGGTGTATCTATAAATATGACCCCTGGCTCTTACTCTAATCCTCACTTCAAATGTTATTGCCTCCCTCTCCCTCTTATTGTATTTCCCTCTCTCACCATCATTCTCTCTACCTTAACAACCCTCACCATCATCAAATAATATTGGTTGATCTCATTATCTCTTCTTATAATGGCCCCAACTATACTCTCAAGGATACCCTTGATAGAGTTTACAAAGATTTGTGCATGAAAATAGGTGGAGATGCAAAAGAACATCTAAGAATCACGACAGAGGCCCGTAGTCTTTGGAGCAAGATGCTAGCGGATGAGCCTATAGATTTCAAAGATTTGTATGTATGGAGGAATATGAAGATTGGAAGCACTATCGGCACTTGGGAGAGTTACGGGCACATTACCGAAGAGAAGGAGGAGTCCCTTCAAGAGGAGTTGAAGAATAGAGCAGCCCATAAAAGCGCATAAGTGTAGGAACCCTTATGTAGTTATGGTATGTTATCTTTTATAAATAGTATTTAAGGTCGTAGCCCTTACAAGTACGTAGTTGTCTTTAGTCTTTGCTCTGCAAGGATGATGTAACAACCTTTTTGGAATAAAGTGATCTTTCAACTATAATTCGCCTTGTCATTTTTATTAATCGCCTTGTCAAATTTTAGGTTGTTTGTTATTTTGAGGAAATAGTACATAATCCTGATGTAATTTCTTTTCGGGAGTAAAATTATCTCTTGCCCGCAATTGGCAGCTAAATTATCCTATTCAAATTTGAATTGTTCATTGTTTTTCATGACATGCTCTTCCAAAAAAAAGTAAGAAAAGATACCTTCATTATTGGGGTGTAAGATTTTGAGGGAAGATGCCTTTATTATTGACAAGAAGAAAGGTATTTTTTTGGTGCAAAAGAAGAGTACACCTCTCCCACTACTATAAATATACAGAAATCCTCCACACAACTTTGTTAACCACCATTTAGCTTAGCCTTCTTAGTAGAGCACACCAACCACAACCCTCCTTTGTATTATTAGTAATGGCCTTTGTATTATTAGTAATGGCCTCATCAAATATTAGCATTGAAGTTATTGTTGCACGTATCGCTAGGGAGGCCACCAATGTGGAGGTCAAGCAAAAGACCGTATATGGTGCACAAGCATGGAAAGCTCTCACATCCTTATCACTTCCTGATAGTGATGATGATATTTCTCCGGTGCAGACCAAAGTGGTGGGATTAATTTGTATATGGCAAGCCCATGGTTTTATTGATGATGCACGTATCGCTAGGGAGGCCACCAATGTGGAGGTCAAGCAAAAGACCGTATATGGTGCACAAGCATGGAAAGCTCTCACATCCTTATCACTTCTTGATAGTGATGATGATATTTCTCCGGTGCAGACCAAAGTGGTGGGATTAATTTGTATATGGCAAGCCCATGGTTTTATTGATGATACATCTGAGCGTCTCTTGCTAGAGGAATTGCGGAAGGGAACAAATGTCATTCGCTTACTTTGTGCCTTCACCCCGGAGGATAAGTGATGCCCATAGAAGTAAAGATGGTACTAAATAACAATTATGATAGAAGAGTTGTATTTGGAAGTTGTATGTGAATGAACTTGGTTTTATTTTTAATTAGAAGCAATAACCTTGATCCCGAGGATGTAACGTTGTCATGTTGTTCTCTTTGTCACTCCCTCTCGCTCTCTCTCTCTCTCTCCCTCTACCTCTCAAATAATTATTTCATGACTCTCTTTCCCTCTCTCTCCCACTCTCTTTGCTCCTCTCTCTCTTGATGGAGGGGAAAGGGAATCCCTATATTTTGAAAAAGATAGTGGGAGAGAGAGAGAGAGAGAGAGAGAGAGAGAGAGAGAGAGAGAGAGAGAGGGTGGGAAAGGGATAAATAGTGGGAGAGAGGGACAAAGAGATGATGCATGGGAAGGGTGGGGGAGAGGAAAGGAGAGATTATGCATAAGAAGAGTGAGGGAGAGGGCAAGGAAGGAGAGAGGAGAGAGGGTGGGAGAAGGGGAGAGAGAGGGAGAAAGGATGAGGTTGGGATAAGGAGAGAGGGAAGAGAATGGGAGAGGGAGAAGTAGAGTGAGAGGGAGAGAGAAAGGGATGAGGTTGGGGGGGAGAGAGAGAGAGAGAGAGAGAGAGAAAGAGGGAAGGAGAGAGATTGAGAGGGAAGGGGAGAGAGAGAGAGAGAGAGATTGTGCATAGGGAGAGGGAGAGATAGAGGGAAGAGGAGAGGAGAGATTATGCATAGGGAGGTAGAGAGAGAGAGAGAGAGAGAGAGAGAGAGAGAGGGAAGGAGAGATTATGCATAGAGAGAGGGAGAGATAGAGATTATGCATAGAGATAGGGAGAAGAGGAGAGGAGAGGAGATATGATGCATAGGGAGGGACATGGAGAGAGCAAGAGAGGGTGGGAGAAGGAGATAGAGAGAGAGAGAAAGAGAGAGAGAGAGAGAGAGAAGGAGAGAGAGAAGGACAAAGAGTGACAAGGAGGGTGAATAAGGGAGAAAGAGTGAGAGGGGGAAGAGGGTGGGAGAGGGACAAATAGGGACAAAGAGGGTGGGAGAGGGACAAAGAGGGAAGAGGGTGGGAGATTGGGAGAAAGAGAGAGAGAGAGAGAGAAGGGAGGAGCTAATTTGGGCTATAGAGGAGAAAGTGAGCTGGACTGAGAGGTGCTGGTGGAGGTTGTGGGAGAGTGGTGGGCTAGGTGTTGGAGGTAGTGGCGGAGGGACTAGAGAGAGAATGTCCACATTTTTTAGAGTGAAGAGTTGCTAGTAAAATCTCCCTCCACCAAGCTCCCTCAAAAAACACACTCACTTTGAAGAGGGTTATTGGGATTTCAAATTTAGTTGGTGTGAACATCCCTTAGTTGGTGTGAACATCCCTTATTAAAGTCTAGGTCAAAAGATAAGGCTTGATGCCTATAATGTCAGGGTTTCGGAACTTTGAAGAGAGTTATTGGGATTTCAAAGTCTCGTGTGTATATTCACCCCCATGTATGTGAACTACCCCTAAAGGGCTAAGTGCATGTGTGTATATCCACCCTATGTGTGTGTGTGTAACCTCATCCATATATGTGTGTGTGAACACCCAAAGTTGTGAACGCCTCTTATGTGGATAAGTGTATACCATGTGTCATGTGTTTATGTAATTTGTGTGAGTTAAAGGATAAGGTTCTAAACCTACAAAAATCATGTACTCTCTCTCTCTCTCTCTCTCTCTCTCTCTCTCTCTCTCTCTCTCTCCACGATGCAACAGCTACTGCCTACTAACCCTAAACCTATTGGGCTTTAATTGGTATTAGAGTGCTACTCCTCTGTGCTTTCTTGCATGTATTTTTTTAAAGCTTTATCTGGTTACATTTTTCCCTAGGCTTCGTCGTTGTCATGCACATGACTGCTATGCATGTCACTCGTCAATCCTCTTGCCTTCGACTTTCTCTCTACACCCATCTTTGTTGGTCCTGCATTAGCCTTGGCCCTTCCCTACCTTCCCCGTGCGACAACCTTCTTTTGCACTTGCTCTACCTATGCCTTGTAGCTTTTAGCATGTTCTAGTGTTTCCTTCCCACCATCAGTGCCCATTGACAACGTTGTTGCTTCCCGCCCATCTTGAGCCAGGAAACTCTTCTTTGTTGAGAAATCAATCATGGTTAATGTTATGGCCTACTACACCTCCCAAAGAACTCCACACATTCACAATCAAAAGAAGCAATAGACAACAACCATCATGGGGTAATTACCAATGCTTCGAGCTAACATCCCTTAAGGCTCTCCAAGCTCGCTTTTGGAAGCTCCAATCCTCCAATATCCATCTCCACTCTGTCACCATGGAGTCGCTCACACCACAATGCAAGACAATCGTCGTCTCAGTCTCCCACACACAAGCATAGAAGAGGAACATGCACTAGAGTATACTCTCTCTCTCTCTCTCTCTCTCTCTCTCTCTCATACACAAGACAAGACAAGAGCTCTCATAGCACAAAGGGGGATTGTGTGTTTCCATTATGAGAAATTGCCTTATATACAACTAACCCTTATTCACACTTGGGCACCCAAAACTCTCTCTCTCTCTCTCTCTCTCTCTCTCTCTCTCTCTCATACACAAGACAATACAAGAGCTCTCATAGCACAAAGGGGGATTGTGTGTTTCCATTATGAGAAATTGCCTTATATACAACTAGCCCTTATTCACACTTGGGCACCCAAAACTTACTAACTGAAGCCTTGGCTGGCCAGTATCTCATAATGTACAACCTTTATAGTGCCTTTACATAACACATATTAATGTCCTCAAATGGAGGAGCATCTTTGTTAATCCAAATGGGATTAACATCCCCCCTACATAATGTAGGTTCTATCCTCATCAAAACCTTTACCTAGGTTGAAAGACCTGGTCGCCGAACTCATGTATGTAGAAGTTTTGGCGTGATTGAAACTTTTTAAGGGTTCTTCTAAATGCTGAGTGTGATGTCTAGAACCCGGTGTCTACCATGTCTTTGAATGTGACATGCATATATCCTGGTAGACACCTGAGGTGATGATAATAAAGCATCATTCTGCATTCATCAAGGCCTCTGTTCATGTTGATGCATAGCTACTCTTCATCATATCTATCATATCTTTCCTTTGGTTGATCAATGATGCATTCATCATATCTATCATATCTTTCCTCTGTTCATGTTGATGCATAGCTACTCTTCATCATATCTATCATATCTTTCCTTTGGTTGATCAATGAGAACTATGATCAACTTCAAAAATCTTACGGGGTAGCCACTATGTTGGGATCTAGTATTCTGCACCATGCTCATATCCATGTCAGCATTTGATTTCTTTGGCTAGTTATATTCTAGAATGTTGATGGTGAGAACTGAGGGAAGTTGTAGCATACATGGGAATCTCGTTGCTTTGCTTTGTGAAACTGTAAAGGAGTGAGCCTGTGTTTAATCGACATGTATAGAGGGTCCACTCTCTGTGTTGGCAGGAAGCACTGGTACTGAAAATTGTATTCTGGCACTGTGAGATACTCCTTGCGCCAATCATGTTGTATTCAAAAGTCCACCAGGTGGGGGTTCGTATCATCTGTTACTATTGTTGTATATCCACCCCGTGTATGGATTGGATGTTGCTTATGCCACCTACGAAAACAATAACTGATCATAAATGTGATGATGTGGATTTCTAGCAGGTCGACCAAGTGTGGGTTTGTCAATTTGGTGTGCCTTGCCACATTTTCCCACAAATTGCCTTCACCTCCCATTGGTAACAGCTCTTCTAAGTCTGGCATTGGGGCTCAGAGAGGATATGGCGCATATGGTTGCCGCCCTTAACTGCATGGTAGAGTAGGCTTGTGGTAAGATTCTTCGTGTTGGCTCAAAGGGTGTAATCTGCATCAGCACCTTGAACATCAATTTGGGCTTTAAAAGGGAATTCCCTACACGTATGAGGCCCTTGTATTCTACTGATAAAGACTCCATGACATTTTCATCAGTAAAAGCTTGTAAATCATCACGAGGAGGTAGATTACATACCTCATCGAGCTGCCTTGGTGGAGATAGAGTAGTTGCCAGCAACTCCTCAAGGGTGAGAGGGTTGGTGGAAAATTCAACAAGGGTAAATGAGTAACAAGAGAATATACAGACTGCCTCAGTTTGGTTAGTAGGAGATACACTAGGATAGGGATTTAGCAGTTTACTTGAAAGGGAAGTAAAGGTGGGGTAAGTTACAGAGAAGGAACTTATCCTCTTGCCCTTCCCTTGAACTGTGGAGGTTGGGGGGTTTCATATTTTTCATAAACTCATGGAGGTCTTTGATCTCTTCTTGGGCTATAGTTGGATATTCAATATGTTCACGATCAAAATCATAATTAACATTAGTTAGCATTGCCTCTAGATGTTTATCTTTTTATATAGTTTTATAATACCTAGGGGATGGTATAAGGTTGATTCAGATAGATTTAGATATTGGTGTGTATCATAAACTTCAACCCACCCAGGGCTAATGATCCCCACTAATAGCTTTGAGCAACAACCTCATAGTTGGCTAGTGTGGATAGCATGTCATCTGACATGAACATGTCAATTTTGTTGACACTGTCATCCAGAATGACAGAATGTTGTAACACTCAACACCAACTACAAAGGTTGCGCACTATGGGATGCAACTAGAAAAAGAAGATGTCAATTGGGTTAGTAAGAATTATGTCACCCCTTAGTATTCCCATTACCAGTGTAGGGCCAATGCCTCTCTTTGTATTCTAATGTATAAGGGTTAGATCTCCTAAATTGAGGTCTTTGTGAGATTAACTTCATATTGAAGGAAGGAGAGTGTTAGTGTAGATAAAAACAAAGTGAGAATTTGAGGAGGGCCCGAGGAGTCACCGACAAAGAGCCTATCTCCAAAGCACGCTTGATGAGTTGACAAAGCTCGTCATTTTGCTCACTCCTTTGAGGGCATTGCTGGATGGCAAGCCTTCGTTCCAGTTCCTGGATTCTAGAGTCTTTGTCATTGAGGAGTGTGGAGATTTCTGCTTTTTGCATCCCAAGCAGTAGCTAGTTCTGTGTATCTTCTATCGGCTTCTTCTTTAGCACTCCTGTGGGTAGTGGCTTGAGCTTGACCCTCCTCTACTTATGGTCTTGCTCAACAGCCGATTGTGCACTTCCATGGTTGTTAGCCTTGCTTCCTATTCTTTTGCAGTCTTTAAACTTTTAATGATGACATCCTTATGTGTGGTGTCGGCTATAGCAAATTGCTCTTTGAGAGCTTGCACTTGGTTTGTTTTGTCTTGGATCTGCTTCCATAATTTTGTGTGTCTGTCATGCAGTAAATGAGTGGAAAGGAGGTGACAATGCCACACTCTTTGTCCTTGTGACCATATAGATGAGCTGGTAGAGGCTGAATTGTTTGCTTCATGGAACTAGAACTGTAGCAGCTTGTCAAGACCTTCGAAACTCTCTTCGAGGAATGTACCTGCATCATGGGCATCTCCACACAGTCTAAGAAGGACCTTGCACTGTGGATGTTTTCGAAGTCTAGTCTTCTTCTCTTGCATACTCTCTTTGAGGAATGTACCTGCATCCATGGGCATCTCCACATAGTCTAAGAAGGACCTTGCGTCGTGGATGTTTTTGAAGTCCATTCTTCTTCTCTTGCTGGAGCTGGGACCTTCTTTGCTCCTTTTGTGCTCGTCAGCCTCTTGTTGTTCTTCTAAAGTGGAGGAGATTGGAGGACTCTCCGCAATGGATACTCAGGAGTGGATTCTCGATAGTGGTGCTCGTCAGCCTCTTGTTGTTCTTCTAAAGTGGAGGAGATTGGAGGACTCTCCGCAAACGGATACTCAGGAGTGGATTCTCGATAGTGGTGCCCGTTTTGCTTGGCATTGGTGACCCCATGTCGTATGTAATCGTCTGCTTTCCCTTATTCAAGGGAATCCATAATGGAATCATCATGGTATCATTACCATCGTGGAGTTGTACTGTCTATCTTTCCCATTGGATGTTACAGTTGCTGATGCAAATCCAGGATCGTCCTAGAATTATCTCCTCTTCCATTGTTCTTTCTTGAAGGCATAAAAAATACCTTCCCAAACTAAGGGATTATTTTTGATGTAGATGTTAACATTCAAAAATCCCATTGTTTGTGTAATTGATAGATACACACTGCGAACGTGTGCATTAGTTGCCTCTAGGTTGGGTTTGTTTAGAGCTACCCATGTTTCATAGGAAATTAAGTTATAACTTGATCGCGTATCAATCAATGTAATTCTCTTTGTTTAACTACCCTTTGTAGATACATGTACATACATTAAGGTGTGCAGGCTCAATATCCACGTCATCCTCTTCAAGCAAGGTGAGTGAAGCCATGTTTACATGTAGCATTCTTCCTTGGAGTCTCTGTTTTGTTTTGGCTTCCCTTGCCTTGGCTTCCTCCTAAGCTTGTTTGATTTTTTCCTTTGCTAGCTCTTTCTTGTGTTTCAAAAGATGCTCTTATGTAGCATTTCCTAGGTCAGGGGTCCATAATATTTTTTTAGCTTACTTCCGTTTGATATACCCCTCCATTTCTACCCCATCGATGGTTTCGATTCGGACTGACCCTTGAGGGGTGATCTCAAACACTCTAAAAGGTCCTAACCCTCTGTATTTCAATTTCTTTTTCTTGGTGATTCCAACACCATACATGAGGACAAGGTCCCCTTTTCAAGTTAGTTGTGTTTTAGGTTATGGTCAAACCAATGTTTTCTTCATAATTTCTCGATCTCATAAGCCCATGCAATGTAATAAGCCTTGTTTTGTTGAGTTTTTCTAAGTCAATCAACCTCTCAGCTAACGCATTTTTTGCATCGCTACCTTACATGATATACAATAGGCCCATATTGGTGTAGTTAGCTTATGTTCCTTATCTGTTCGACTGGCTTCTAAGGTCTTGGTCAAGATAGCATATAAAATCTTGTTAGTGATCTGGCTTGGCCATTTTCTTGTGGATAATAAGGTGAAGATATCCTCTGGACTACAAGGAATCGGAATTGTTCAATCACCTCATTGATGAAATGTGAACCTCGGTCATTGACTAATTCTAGTGGGCATCCGAATCTGGAGATGATCTGTTCATACAAGAACTTGGCTGTAGTTCGAGCATTAGCTTTTTTAGAGGCTCTTGCCTCTGCCCACTTGGTGAAATAATCCGTGGCGACGATCACATAACAAGCTTGTGACGGATGCAATGCTAGACTAATGGGTCCAACAAAATCAATACCATATTTCTCAAAGGGTTGTCTTACAATTACAACGATAAGTGGCCTTCTATCTTCTATTGTAGAATAGCAAATCGTTGACATCACTCGCATCTTTTCACAAATTCTATGGCGTCTCCAAAAAACATAGGCCACCATAGCCCTGCTTGAGGCTCTTTGCGAGCTGTAACTTCTCCAACAAAATGTCCTCCAGCTATTCCCGAGTGTGCTTCTTCTAATATCGTGAACGAACTCATCTTTGAAAGATCCCTGCCCCCAATTCCGGGGTGCTAGCAATGGAAGTAGCACTTCTTGTGCAAGGCAGAACCTCTCACTCGGAGCCTCACACACGGATATCTGGACAAGAGACTAATCCCTTGGTTTTTCCAAAACCGAACCTGGAAAAACTTTCCTCGCCCAACAAACATAGGCGATTCCTCCAAGATATTATATTCTAACGTAGTCAAGGTCATCACTAACCAAACTGAACTGACCAAACCCATAAGTCTCATGGTCAGATCAAGGAAGAGTCTTACACTTGGATCATAGAGTCCAACGCTTTTTTCCTCATCAAGAGGCATAGCCATTGATTCTTTTCCATAGAAAAAAGGTTATCTAGGATTTACTTCAACCATCGTAACTTAACAAAATTAAGTCTCATTTTAGGGATCCATCAGTCCAGCCTAACCCCATCCAATCCCATAGGTTAGCCAACTGCCCAACCACTGTAATGATAGGATCCATTTAGAAATTTGGTTATGTTTTGCCTCGGGTACCAAGGAAAAGAATTCCCAAGCTCCCTAGCCGGCGCTTCAAGCAAACTTCAAGATAGTCACACCACTTACACACCCAATATGAAATTGCCTGTTTCACAGATTCAGCAATCTTTAAAACAATCTTTTAATGAAACCATAGTATCACTGATCATAATCCTCCAAAATACCTAGCTTGAATTCTAATTTCTAATCATTCCTTCATCGGTGTACCTATGGCATCATTGGCAACCAGAATGCTCACCACCTGCTCACTCAGGGACCTTTTCAATAGTTCTAGCCATGGACTCATCCGTTGAGGACCAACAAGGACAATCAACCAAATCCATGCTCGAGTTCAGAAAACAACTCTAATACCTTGTTCCATTTTTCTTCCCCGATGCACGCATGGGTATCTTCGGTGACCAAGAGCCCAAGCACCCTCTAGGCTCCTTCGCAGATCACCTAGCTCTTCACTCACTCATAGGAGGCTTCCTTGGTCCCTCATCCACCGTACCGGAAGCTTACCATTTAAATCAAACTGAGGCTGGTCAAGACCTCGGCCGACCTTGCTATGCGAGACGTCCTCCATTGACTCTCCGCCAGCTATTGCAACTTTATCACTTAGGTCTCCACCACGACCTCATTCACAAGATGGTCAAAATGCTTCCCCATCATTCTTGACATAAAATAATCGTTTAAAAACAAGTTTCATAAATATAGTTTCTAACAAACTCTCATCTTTCCACATTGTTCCACATCATTTCTCGTTATTCCACATTCTTCTACATCAATTCACATTGCTTATTCCACATCCAGTCATATGTATTCCCATCGTCCTTCATCCATTCTCATCCAATCACATCATATTACATCTCATCACATCTATCCACATCTATCCTCATCACATCACAACATATCCACATTGCATCTCATCCATTCATATCACAACATCTCATCACATCACATCACAACATATCCATATTACATCTCATCACATCATATCACAACATATCCACATTGCATCTCATCCATTCATATCACATCACATCCATCTACTTTCATTCAGATCCACATCACATCCACATATCATCACATCACGTTCACATCTATTTACATTACTTCACATCCATTCACATCTGCCCAAGTCCATATCACATCACATCTCATCTATCCACATCATATCTCATCCATTCATATCTAACCAAATCCACATCACATCACATTCATTCGCATCTCATCACATCACATTCATTCACATCTCATTACATCAAATTCACATCTCACCACATCTAACATCATCCACTCACATCTTATCACATCCATCACACCCATTCACATCCCACATTCATTCACATGCATATCTATCACATCACATCTCATTCTCATCCATTTACATCACATCACATCCTTTCACATCTCATTCTCATCCATTTACATCACATCACATCCTTTCATATCTCATTCTCATCCATTTACATCACATCACATCCTTTCATATATCATTACCTTATTCACATCCACATCCATTTACATCACATCACATCTCATCACATCCACATCCACATCCACATCCATTTACATCACATCACATCTCATCACATCCACATTCACATCCATTTACATCACATCACATCTCATCACATCCACATCCACATCCATTTACATCTCATCACATCCACATCCACATCCATTTACATCACATCACATCTCATCACATCCACATCCACATCCATTTACATCACATCACATCTCATCCACATCCATATCCACATCTTATTCACATTTAGTACCGTTTTCTACTTTCGATACAATAGGACTTTTCTAAGTTTCTGCCAATTGCTTGGCCTAGTTAAAGGTACTTTTTCTCAATGGATATTTTCATATTCTTTCTCAAATTTCTCAAGTGAAATATATTCAATATTCTTCTTTTGAGTAAAAGATTCCTGGGATTTACAAAAATCAATTCTATCCATATTTTCCAATAAAATTAATAATGCTTAAAATTTCACTTTTGATAAATACTCATAATTTGAATTAGGCCAAAAATCCCTCTTTTACCATTTAGTTACTTGGATCTCAAATATCATGGGAATTCCTCTTTTTGCATAAAAATAAATTTACCAAAAATTTCTCTTTTTGTATAAAATAAATTTACCAAAAATTCCTCTTTTACCATTTAATTACTTGGATCTCAAATATCATGGGAATTACTCTTTTTGTGTAAAAATAAATTTACCAAAATTTACTCTTTTCTCATAATCAATTAATTATGCATAATTACAAAAAAAATATTCCTCATGAATATGATGAAAATCATTCTTTTGCATAGGATGTCCAATCCTAGAATATGGTAGGAAGTCCTCTTTTAGCATTATGCATAAAAATAAGATATGTATTATTTTCTAAAAATTTTGCCATAGCTTCGCTACTATTACTGATAATTCTTAATTTTTATTAAAAGAATAAAAGCTTGTAAAAAAATAATGAAAATATGATAGTAGTTCCTCTTTTATGCTTAAAATCAAACTATGAATTTAAATCATAATTTTAACAATAATCATAAACTTAATTATGATTATTCCACTAGATTAAGCTCATTCCATTATTTCTCTTTTCCCAAATTGATAGGATAATCTATTTCTCATTTAGAATCAATCAAAGTAGTTTTTAACTACTTATAAATAATCTAAAAGAAATAACCATTATTTTGTTAACACAAAATCATAAAAATACCATTTTCTTAATCTCTAGCTTATCAAGCCTAGAGTTTAGCTTTGAATTAAGAGACTATCATTGAGAAGCATCCTTTTTCAAGGGATTTAGCCATAAAGATGGCTATTCTTTTAGAAAGAGAGATTTATTTAAAGAAAGCATTACAAATAAGCATAAAAATTAACTTTCTCTTAATTAAGCATTAAGACTTTAAGGGAAAGCTTGATTTGAATTAAAACATTCATTTAGAAAGCTTCTCAAGCTTGAGAGGGGTTGAGAAGACGAAAGTCATTGAGATAGATTGGAAAAACCCATAAAATTTGATTTTACCTCCAAGTTTGGCTTGATTCTCTACTATTAGCAGTGAAGCCCCCGACTAATTAATTGGTCCACCAAGAGGAGAAGAGAAACTCCAAGAGTTGTTGTAGAGAGAGAGAGAGAGAGCTCCAAGCTCCCAAGAGAGAGGAAAATTTAAAGGATAATAGAAAATATGATTATTTTAATATAATACTAGCATAGTATAGCTCCAATATTTTCTTACAAATGATTGAGGGTCTATTTATAGGTTAGGGAGGCCATTAACCGATTCCAACTAGGTTCTAGAATTTTTTAGGTTCAGTTTGACTCAATTTGGACAAGATTTGGACTAGTTTGGCTCCCTTTTTTATTTGGTTTGATCCAGGAGAGAGGAGAGATAAAAATATCACAACTTTTTTGAGTTAAAAACCCTTTTACACGTGTGAAAGAGGCGCCTACCTCAAGAGTCTCCCTTTCCTTACCAAGGTGTCAAAAATGCATCATTACTCCAAAATATCTCTTTTTTTTTAGTAATATCTCATAATTTTTAACTAATAAACCTTGTACTCAGTCAACTCTTCATCTTACGTGAGTATTTACTCATTTTTAGGTATTTTCTTTTATTCTTTGGATTTATCTCATCCCAACACTTGGATTAATCCAGTGGCCCATTGGAATCTTAATTGGACCATAATCCAAATATTTCTGAAAATGTAGACCCTTAGGCTAAGGCCCCTTATACTATTTTAATTAATTTCTAATGCACATTAGAAAGTTCATTTTGAACTTCCGTTTTAGGGGAAACCATTTTAGACACTAGGAGGATTATTATATCGAAAGATATCTCAATTTTGGATTATCTCTCTCTAGATATTTTCTCTCTCTAGGCCAAAATAGGGTAAAACAAGATCTTTCTTTTATTTCAGAGAGGGGAATAATTACAAGATAGAAGGGGAGGTTCTTACACCTTTACACCTCAAAAGCTGGAGGGAGGAACCTTACAATCTTCTTGCACATATCTCTTAAGGATATCATCCTTGCCCAGCTTATATAGTTTTCTTGTAAAACAATCAATTGATATGGTGTGGCCAGTTTAATAAGCCGACACATCGTATCATTGTTCAAGGGCCAATCTTGTGTAAAACCATGAGCTAGGTATTCAAATATTTCCTTGCTCCACTCAGGCACCATATCAATTTTGAACAGACAAGCATCTAGGAGGTCATCGTCAATGCCTTGCAGGTTCTCCATTTGGAATTCTAGACATATGGTCTACCAAAACATGTGTTCCTTTTCTCACCGTGATCGTAAAGTCGAATTCCAGGAGTAAAAGCAACCATCATGTGATTCTCCCCATGGTACATGGTTTATTCACTAGATATAATAAGGCATGATGATCAATAAAGAAAACAAACGGCTATTTCCATATTCTTTCTTAATTTCTCAAATGAATTATATTCAATATTCTTCTTTTGAATAAAAGAATTCATGGGATTTACAAAAATCAATTCTACCCATATTTTCCAATAATGCTCAAAATTCTACTTTTGATAAATACTCATAATTTGAATTATGCTAAAATATAATACTGGCATGGTATAGTTCACAGATTTTTTTTTTACAAAAGACTAAGGATCTATTTATAGGTGAAGGAGGCCTCTAACCAAGTCCAACTGGGTTCTAGAATTTTCCAGGTTCAGTTTGGCTGAATTTGGACAAGATTTGGACCTAGTTTGGCTTCCTTTTGATTTGGTTTGATCTAGGAGAGAGGAGAGATAAAAATATCACAATTTTATTGAATTAAAAACTCCACCACATGTGTGAAATAGGTGCCTCCTTGAAGTCTCCCCCCCTCCTTACCAAGGTGTCAAAAATGTATCATTATACCAAAATATCTCTTTTTTTAGTAATATCTCATAGTTTTTAACTAATAAATCTTGTACTCAGTCAACTCTTCATCTTATGTGGACATTTACTCATTTTTGGGTATTTTCTTTTATTCATTGGATTTATCTCCTCCCCACACATAGGAACCTTAATTGGACCATAATCCAAATTTTTTTGAAAATCTTGACCTTTAGGCTAAGGTCCTTTATACACATTTTCAATTAATTCCAAATGCACATTGGAAAGTTCTTTTTGAAATTCTATTTCAGGGGAAACCATTTTAGACACTATGAGGATTTTTATATCCAAAAATATCTCAATTTTAGATTATCTCTCTCTAGACATTATCTCTCTCTAGACATTTTCTCTCTCCAGGTCAAAACAGGGTAAAACAAGATCTTTCTTTTATTCCAGAGAGGGGAATAATTTCAAGAACAGAAGGGGAGGTTCTTACTTCTTTACACCTCAAAAGCTGGAGGGAGGAATCTTACATCCTACCCCACTTAAAAAATGCAAGATGTCCTCGTCTCGAAGGTGGACAACTCTTTCCCTTAAGATCCAACTGATTCTGGGGTTCCTTATAGTCTGGTCAACCCAATAGAGTCCTGGGATAAAGATCCCTTCTCTACAAGAAGAACATATAGAACTCATTATCAGATAACAATTCATTCAGAATATATCATTCATATCCTTAACACAATAATGGTCTATTAGACCAAAAATTCCATCTGAACATTCCACCATGGGAATTTCAGTTATGCACGTTTTTAATTTGTCATTCCTTAACTTGATCCACTGGGTCAAGTGTTAACAGCAGCAATCTGTCAGCACAATCCACTAATCTCATAGTGATTTGCTGAAGTCATTATCGCCATTCCAGTTATTAACATCATTACTGGGATTCGTCCCCTTCATCCTCATTGTGGTTTCGTTCAACTTATCTTCTTTCAACTAGAATTCAGGAATCATCATCTTTCAATCAGAATCCAAATCAACTCATCAATTCTCAACCTGAATTTTAAAATCATATCAACCAGCATTCGAATTCATCATCTGGATAGCATTTTTGCTTATAATTTAAAGGTCTTAGATTTACTCGTCTATACTGCTAGTAAAGAGCTGCAGTTATACCCTCGATATATACGGGTAGTCACGGTCCTTGGAATTATAAGGTAAATACCATCATGTCTAGGCCTCAAGCAAGTCAGGGATTCCATACAATTGCGGTACTTCCATCTGAAGGCCCAATTACAAATTTATGAATCTTCATTCTGAATATCAATTTGTATGAATTTCATCACACAATTACAATCTTTTACTGGTACTTCATAAATTTTTTAACATTTCTGGCTTCTCGGTTGTTCCACTTTAGCCAATTCGCTCTGATACCAGCTGAAAGATCTCTGCCCTCTCTGCGCAACGAATACGGGGTGCTAACAGCGGAAGTAGCACTTCTTGCTACGCAGGGCAGAGCCACTCACTCGGGGGCCTCGCCCACAGATATCCGAACAAGAGACTAATCCCTGCGTAGCACTTCTTGCTACGCAGGGCAGAGCCACTCACTCGGGGCCTCGCCCACAGATATCCGAACAAGAGACTAATCCCTCGGCTCTTCCAAAACTGAACTCGGAAAAACTTCCCTTGCCCAGAAAGCACGGGCGATTCCTCCAGGATATTTTTATTCTAACGTAGTCAATGTCATCACTAACCAAACTGATCCCACCAAACCCATAAGTCTCATGGTCAAATCAAGGAAAAGACTTGCACTTGGATCATGGAGACCAACGTTTTTTTCCTCATCGAGAGGCACAGCCGTTGATTCTTTTCCATAGAACAAGGACTGTCCAGGATTTACTTCATCTATCGTACCATAACAAAATTGAGTCTCATTTTAGGAATCCTTCAGTCCAGCCTAACCCCATCCAGTCCCATGGGTTAGCCAACCGCCCAACCACTGTAATGATGGGATCCAATTAGGAATTTAGTTAGGTTTTTGTCCCGGGGCACTAGGGAAAAGGGTTCCCAGGCCCCCTAGCCGGCGCTTCATGCAAACTTCAAGATAGTCACACCACTTACACACCCAATATGAAATTGCCTGTTTCACAGATTCAGCTGTCTTTAAAACAATCTTTTAATGAAACCATAGTATCACTGATCGTAATCCTCCAAAATATCCGGTTGAATTCTAATTTCCAATCATTCCTTCATCGCTGTACCTATGGCATCGTTGGCAACCAAAACGCTCACCACTTGTCCACTCAGGGGCCTTTTCAATAGTTTCTAGCTCGTAGTACCCGGCAATATAATCACATAAGAAAATCCAGATGGATTCTCCGTTGAAGATCAGCAAGATCAACCAACAGATCCATATAAAAGAGCCATTGACTCATTCGTTGAGGACCAGCAAGGTCGATCAACCAGATCCATGCCCGAGTTCAGAAAACAACTCTAACACCTTGTTCCATTTTCTTCCTCGACGCACGCGTGGGTATCTTCGCCGACGAGCCAGAGCCCAAGCACCGTATGGTCAGCACCCTCTAGGATCCTTTGCATGTCACCTAGTGCTTCACTCATAGGTCGCTTCCTTGGTCCCTCATCCACCGTACCGGCAGCTCACCATTTAAATTGAACCGAGGCTGGTCAAGACCTCGGCCGACCTTGCTAAGCGAGACATCCTCCACCATTGACTCTCCGTCAGCTGTTGCAACTTTATCACTTAGTCCTCCACCCATGACCTTATTCACAAGATGGTCAAAATGCTTCCCCAGCATTCTTAACATAAAACAATCATTTAAAAACAGGTCATAAACACAGTTTCTAATGAACTCTCATCTTTTCACATCGTTCATCATTTTCCGTTATTCCACATTCTTCTAAATCAATTCACTTTACTTAATCCACATCCAATCATATATATCCTCATCATCCTTCATCCATTCGCATCCAATCACATCATATTACATCTCATCACATCTATCCTCATCACATCTCATCCATTTCTCACCTACCCATATCCACATCACATCACATCATATCCATTCACATCTTATCTCATCCATTCACGTCACATCTCATCCATTCACATCTATCCCGGTTCACATCACATCCATTCACATCACATCTCATCCATTCACATCTATCCCGATTCACATCACATCACATCACATCCATTCACATCTATCCTGATTCACATCACATCACATCACATCCATTCTCATCACATCTCCTCTATTCACATCTATCCTGATTCTCATCACATCCATTCCCATCACATCTCATCTATTCACATCTATCTCGACTCACATCACATCTCCATTCACATCTATCCCGATTCACATCACATCACATCCATTTCACATCACATGTCATCCATTCATATCTATCCCGATTCACATGACATCCATTTCACATCACATCTATCTCGATTCACATCACATCACATCACATCCATTTCACATCACATCTCATCCATTCACATCGATCCCGATTCACATCACATCCATTCACATTCATCACATTCATTTATATTACATCCATCACATCCATTCACATTCATCACATTCATTTATATCACATCCATCACATCACATCCATTCATATCCATCATATTCATTCTCATCACCATCCCATCACATACATTCTATCCACATTACATCACATCCACATCTATCCACATCATATCTCATTCATACACATCCCATCTCATTCATCCACATCCATCCAGTCATTCACATGCACGACTATTCACATCCATCCATTCATTCACATTCACACCTATCACTTCACATCTCATCACATTCACATCCACATCCCTTTACATCACATCACACCCACATCCCTTTACATCACATTACATCCATTCACATCCACATCCATTTACATCACATCACATCCACATCCACATCCATTTACATCACATCTTATCACATCCACATCCATTTACATCACATCACATCTTTTCACATAACCTCACATCTCATTCTCATCTCGTCATTCACATCCACATTCATTTACATCACATTCTTTCACATACACATCCACATCTATTTACTTTACATCTCATCCTTTCACATAACCTCACATCTCATTCACATCCACATTCATTTACATCACATTCTTTCACATACACATCCACATCCATTTACTTTACATCTCATCCTTTCACATAACCTCGCATCTCATTCTCATCTCATCATTCACATCCACATTCATTTACATCACAGTCTTTTACATACACATCCACATCCATTTACTTCACATCTCATCCACAATCATTTACATCCTATCACATCCCATTCACATCTTATCACATCCATTCACATCCTATCGCATCCCATTTACATCCTATCACATCCCATTCACATCTTATCACATCCATTCACATCCTATCGCATCCCATTTACATCCTATCGCATCCCATTTACATCTTATCGCATCCATTCTCATCCTATCACATCCCATTTATATCTTATCATATCCATTCACATCCTATCGCATCCCATTTACATCTTATTCCCATTTAGTAGCTCCAAAATTGGTGCACTAGCTAGTGCTTTCTTCAACTTGTCATATGCTTCTTGGCATTCTTCAATCCATTCAAAGACAATGACCAGTCTGTACAATAGCTTGGAAATTTCAGCATAGAATATGATGAATCGTTGATAATACCTAACGTGTCCCATAAACCATTGCACATGCTTGTAGTTTGTTGGTGGGGGTAATTCCAAGATCAACTTCACCTTGCCCTCATCAGTGGAAATACCACTCTTAGAGACAATGTGCCCTAAGATAAGATCGTGTTTGATCCAAAATTGACACTTTAAAGAGTTTAAGGATATGTGATATAATCAACACCTCTCAAACACCATCTTCAAGAAATCTAGATGTTCTATCCATTGTGAGTGTGCACAAAGATTTCCAATGAATACCTTAAGCCAGCTTTGCAAGTAGTCCTTGAATGCCATGCACATCAATCGTTGGAAAGTTGTTGGTGCATTAGTGAGTCCAAAAGACATAACCTTATAAGCATAGGTCCCCCACATCATGCTGAAGGTTGTCTTGTGTTGGTCTTTTGGTGAAATGGACCCTTGATTGTAGCCTGAAAACCCATCTAAGAAGCTATAGGCTTCCTCACATGCTACCCGTTCTAATACATGCTACGTATATGGTAATGGGTAGTCGTTCTTCCTAGTAGCTACACTGACCTTTTTGAGATCAACACAAACTCTTAGCTTCCCATTCTTTTTTGGCACAATTACTATTGGTGATAGCCAACCTATGTGCTCAATCTCATAGATGAAATCTGTAGTAGCTATGTGTTTATCAATTTTCTCCTTTATAATAGCTGCATATTTAGAATTCATCTGATATGGTTTTTGCTTGGATGGTCTTGATCCTTCCATGATCGGGATAGTGTGTTAAACCACCTCAAGTGGTACACCCTTCATTTCTGTATATTTCCAAGTAAAATAATCCTTAAACTCTTTTATGAGAGCAATGAGTTCTTCTTCTTCGATAGCAGTTAAGTCATTAGCAATGTAGATAGGTTTGGGATCCTCCCCTAGCTCTGTAATGTCTACGTCCTTAACTTTTGTTGGCCCATTGTAAGACATGGATTGGCCATTTTCCTTTACTCTTTTGGCAGTCAATTGGACAACTTATGTTCATCAATGGTGTAGGTTTTGAAATGGTCCAACACTAAGAGCAAGTCTGGCTTGTCATCCTCATCATCCTCTGTCTGAGCCATCGCCTTCCTTGTCTCTCACTCGGCTTCAACCATAGCCTTATTTTGTTTTCTTCATCCTGCCTTAGTGAGTTTAGGTGTATCAGGCTCTTGAAGTGTAGATTTCTCCTCTTGTTTTCCTTCCAAGGTTATCTTACTCAACTCCTCACCCTAGTTCTTAGAGAACTCATCGTGCACCTTAGTGACCTTGTGATATCTTAGCCACTGGGCATTCGTGGTTTTACTTTGCAATAGGGCATTACATCAAGAAATATACCTTTTTTGTTTTCCCCACTTCCTGAGGTGTTGAGCGATGTTGCGACCATGCGGTACAAGTGCTTCTGTGCTTGAGGCTTCATCCTCCATTTCCTCTTCCATGAGTTGCACATCCACCATGTGCACTAAGCTGGTGGGAATCATTCCCGATTCAACATATTTTGTTCCTCTTGGAGGCAACACATCCTTCATTTCCTCTTCCATGAGTTGCACATCCACCATGTGCACTGAGCTAGTGGGAATCATTCCCGATTCAACATATTTTGTTCCTCTTGGAGGCAACACATCTATGATGGCAAGTACATGCATCTAGTTTTCACTGAAGTCTGAAGGTGGAAGTGATGCGTACATCTCATTCTCTTCCTCTTCCCATGAGTGTTCTTTAACTGGTTGGCAGCCTTGTAACGATGTGGTTCATTTAGTTGTTGTGAGACCAAATCATTCCCAAACAATTGCCCTTCCATGGAGTGTGCCTTCCATGTATGGAGATTGATCTTTAGAGTTTGTGAATCCTTTCGGATGTACACTTGGTCTAATGCCCAATCATGCACCACCTTGGCTTCCCTCATGAAGGGTCTACCCAAGATAATATCATATGAATTATAAAAAATGTGTGATGGTAACAGAACGAAAAGACCTTAAGCTTTAAGTTTTTCAATAACCCCATTGGTCTTAAGGATGTTCCATCTGCCATTTTCACGATTAGGTCCACTTTCTCTAACTCCAGTTTTCCTAACATCGCTTGTTGGTGATAATGCTCACACCTACACCGCCGTCTAGGATAGCAAGAGCTTGGTACCCGTTATGGTGGATTGAAATTGTGGCATTTGTATCATGACTCTCATAATACCTCCCCAATTGGTTGATAGGTATTTGGATGAATCTAGGTGCTCTCCTTTCCTTAGGTTCTTGGTTTTTTCCTGCCAGAGGACTCTAGCTCTCCTCCGTGGTCATTGGGTTCTTCTCCCTTCTACCCAATCCTTGACATCTGCCCACAATGCCGGTGTGTTACATAGCAAAGGTCCAAGCGGCATTTTGACAATTGTAGACAATATTGCTGAGAGACTGCCTATGTCTCTAGGTTCTCTGGCGGCAAGTGAGGGATCCTTCAACGTGTTTGTCTCATATTCAATCTTAGGGAATGAATGGTTTGACAATTCCTGATCTGCCTCTGCAAACATTCTTGCCATCAGATCACTATGAGTCCCTTCCTCGGACTCTTCTGGGATTGGACTCGGCAAATCCAATTTTCTTTCCTTTAACAATCAGTGGATACACTATATCCCTAGCCCTGTTAGCCCTCAATTTACCTTCATGGTCGCGCTGACACTACTCTACAAGGACCTTAGCTTCCTTAAGCTATTTTATTTCCTCCTCAGTATTTGGATATTCTCCAACACCCTTGGGGGTTGCTGATCTCTCTTTTGTCCACTCATCTGGCCTCGACACTTGATTGTCTCCTTCCTTTGATTAGGTGGAACTGGTATCAATGGTATCTTCCTCGGATCCATCATGAATTACGACCAAGGTGTCACCCTTGCCCACCTTTTTCACTCTTCTTCTTCTCCCAATCTTAGAGGTTGTAATATCTCCTGATCTCTTCCTCAGATCGATCTTGAACCCCTTTGTTCACCTGTTTCATTTGTGTGCATGTCAGGACATTTACTTGTGTAATATTTCCAAGCTACACACTTATAGTCCTTATGGTGGCATGATTAGATGTAGAGGCATTGACATTGGCATGATATGGGCAGTCCTTGCTCAGATGATCAAGACCACACTCAAGACATGAAAGAGTGGGCATGGCATTGGTTTGTCCTGGTCCACGACTAAGTTTGACTAGCATTAGCCACATTCTTAAGAGGACACTCCGCTGCTCGATGAGGTCCATTACAATGATAACACTACATGGGTCCCCTTCTCATAGTCGACTTTATGTCTTTTCCCTTCCACTATACCATGGTTTGAAATAATGGTACTAGCATGCTATTTTGTAAGACATAATGCTCCGGTGTAGTCTCAGTTGGTTTCTCGTAGTAGTCGTTATTCACTTCTACTTCGCGCATAGCTTCCCCCTATTCCAAGGGTTCTTCAATCAAAACCTGGTTGATCTTGGCTTGTGGTGGCTGTGGTGGTAGAAGAGGTGGCGGTAATGGCGACATGTCCTACATCCTGAACATTCCTCTTGGTGGTAAGCAGGATGTATTCGGCTGCCCTGTAGCCACATTGGATTGCAATGGTGGTGGTGCTAAAGCTAGAGGCACTCTGGGTGCTGGCAATTGTGCTAAAGGCTGGATCCTTGGGTACTTGCACATGGCAGTATCGTAGTTTCTTAGTCTTTAACAGAGTGAGCACAATAAAGTAACTGCCTTGGTCTTAGATGAGGGCATTCAGTGCTCGTATGATTTTCTCTATAGATTGAGCACCAAATCAAGTCTCTCTGGGGATAGAGTTGAGCATTTCATGATGCTTCTCGCCTGTCTCCCTGACTTCTAACTTTTCCAAAAAGGTAGTGCTAAGTTCTTGAACTGTCATGTTACCAACTTGCTTGTTCTTGGATCCCGCATCCTGATGACTAGAGACTGATGTTGCTACCACCAAAGCTGCCTTGGCATCTTCTGGTTTCCAACTCAAGCATGTTATCTTCATATTCTATTACAGCATGTATCCAGAGTAGTTGATCGGGCTAACACCATATAATCATGCATCTTATGATCTCGAAATCCTCTCTGGAAGCAAGGCAATAATTAATCATCAATTAGCCTTTCCCTCACTTTGCATCTTGAGTTTATGTGCTTGAGTCGAGAGACATAACCCTGTAAGGATTCATTTTCTTTTTGCTTTATGTTATAGAGTTGAGCCATAGGACTCCACCTATCACCACTTCGAGCAAAGCTTGGTATGAACACATTCGTTGCCATATAAAATTGAATTTATCTTCAGGCTTTAAGGTTTGATACCATTGGTGAGCTTTCCCTTCTAAAGTTAGAGAAAAGGCATGTATCATAGTCACGTCACTCACCGGCCCACATGTTTCACATGTTGACTCAAAGATCTCTATATGTTGGATCGGGTCCCCATCTCCTGAGAATTTTTGCATGAGTTTTGAAATAACGTGTGGCTTCATCTGAGATGGTCTGGATTCAAGGGTCATGCCTAGTTCCCTTACCATGCCTCTATCCATTTCTGCGGCCATATTCAATAAATCTTGCCTTGTGGCTATATTAGATCTATGTGAGGATCTATTATTGGCCTCCAAGGAGCTACCCCCCTCCTACCTAGACATCCTCCTCTACTTGTGTAGTTCCATCTATCCAGTCAGGTCTATGGTTGGGTCCAAGCAATTCCTCATCACCTGTCTCATCTCATTAGTGGCCTCAGCCCGTGCTCTGTAAGAAAGTGGGATTGTTGATCATTTCATTTATCTCCTCTCTTGTGTAGAGCTGATTCTCTTCTTCCGGTAGATGCCCTAGGTAGATTGTCCACTTCTTCGTGCAATTCAAGGTAGATTGTCCACTTCTTCGTGCAATTCAAGGTAGATGCCCTAGGTAGATTGTCCACTTCTTCGTGCAATTCAAGGTCTTCCTCAACCTTGGGATTCTCATTTATGGGTTCTAGGGTTGGTATTCCTCCTTCTGCCATTCCCATTCCCATGTTATCCATGGCTTCGCTAGATGTTTCTATTTCCTTGCCACGTGGCCGTAATAGATTCAAATTATCAATTTCCCTCTGTATCGAGCTCTTGCCTTTGTAAGCTTAGAAGTTGCATATTTGACGCTCTACTTCTGCCATCTTTATGTCAACTCTCTAATTCCTCAGATGTGGGAAAGAAGATTTTACACGTCTTGGCAGCATTTTCCTTGTCCTGCCTGACCCTAGGAGTCATTCCACTAAGTCTCAAAGGGTTAGTGTTCGTGGGTCCAGACGTTAGGGATGTATGTATTGGTAGGTCCGGTTTTAGAACATGTCTCACGCTTGTTGACGGGTTTGTGCCCACAGATTGAGCTTCATCTTTTGTGCCATGTTGGAGACCAAAAAATCCCTTGGCTATATCAAAGATTCCACTGGACTTCGCAGGAGAAGCTGGTTTCCTTTCCTCTCCAAATCTGGAGAACCTTAATCCTTCTTCCATGGATTCTTCGCTACTAGTTTCTGTAGTGGTCAGATTTCTCCAAGATGCAACACTTAATTGATTGCTCACCGAGCGACCTAAACCAACACTTCTCTAGTAGGAGGAACTTGGGTGATTAGATGCACTATCGTCGGGGGTAAGGTCATCTCCAATAAGTTTCCCTGATCTCAAGTGCACAAGGATACGATTCAACAGGCTAACTTACTACTCCAACTGTTAAGCTTGGTTTTTTGTCGGATTGCATTTCTCGTCGTGAAATAGCAGGCTATGTTTCAAGTCGTGAAATGACAGACTGTGTTTCATGTCGTGAAATGTATTTCACACTATGAACAACTTGTGTTTCATGCTTTGAATTTTTGGTTCAGAATTGCATTAATTCAAGTCAAGGAGACTCCTATAATGCATTTATGACCCTCCCTTACCTTTGGTCTGACAATCCTTTACTCCGTGAATAACCCTTTTCACGTCGTGAAATAGCAGGTCTCCATGAAATATTAGACTACTTTTCATGTCATGAAATAGCAGATTGTGTTTCATGTCGTGAAATGTATTTCACACTATGAACTGTTGTGCTACACTTTCATGGGATAAGACTTTTCCATTTCCTTGTGTTAGTCGTGTCAGGATAAGATGCACTAACTTTAGTAAGGCAATCCCAAAATTTTTGACACTAATGGCAGGCGGTGTTTCACGTCGTGAAATGCAATGCGTTTCACGCTGTGAAACGCTTTCTTGCACTTTCACGTGTTAACAATTGAGTCAATATAATGATGTTTTGATTGATTTAGAGTATGATTTCCCTACCCAAAAGATCCAAAAAGCTTGAGCCTAGCAAAAGGAATGTAATGCAAGTCACCCACACAACCAATGGCTCCTTATTTTATGATTTTCGTGATTTTTTTTTGAAAAAACAGAAAAACGAGTGTTACCAACTGCTATCTCATGATAATAAAATTGGTAACAAAATCAACAAAATCAAAAGGAAATCCAAGTGTAGCTTTCCTTTAGGCAATACCAAGTACTCACCCACATTTCCACACACACAAATTTCCACAACTACTCATTTTCTTCCTTTCCACACAAACATTATCTACACAAATTTTCACAATGCACCTTTTGAATGCAAAGGTAATAGTGAATCTTGCATAATGGAAGCTGGAGCTCTAAGAAGATGGAAGAAACAATGGTTGTTTCCCCAGAGCAGTGCCAAAAATGTTATGGCCTACTACACCTCCCAAGAGAACTCCACACATTCACAATCGGAAGAAGCAATAGACAACAACCATCATGAAGTACTTACTAATGCTTCGAGCTCACGTCCCTTGAGGCTCTCTAAGCTCGCTTTTGGAAGCTCCAATCCTCTAATCTCCACCTCCACTTTGTCACTGCGAAGTCACTCACACCACAATCCAAGACAATCGTCCTCTCACTCGTCCACACAAAAGCATAGAAGAGGCACATGCACTAGAGTTATCTCTCTCTCTCTCTCTCTCTCTCATACACAAGACAAGACAAGAGCTCACATAGCACAAAGGGCGATTGTGTGTTTCCATTATGATAAATTTCCTTATATACAATTGGCCCTTATTGTTGATCACACATTGGTTTTCTTAACACCTCCCCTCAATGTGATGAGGGTCTAACACCTAGCATATATTGACTGACCTACACTCCATACTCATATGGTTGGAGTGGTCCATCTAAGTTTTACACACTGGGAGAGCGGGGTTACAACCAGGGGTTAGGATCCATGCTCCTTATCTCATCTAGAAGAGATGATATGTGTTGCCTCGATCATGGGAGGCCTCATCACCGTCTTCCTTCTTTGACATTACATTGGCTTCTTTGGCTCACTTTTTATGCCAACAATCCTTTGCTATGTGACCAATTTTGCCACAATGATGACATGTTATCTTTATCCTTAGTCCTTCTATGGTCCTCAGTCCTAGTTCTCTTTATAAGATGCTTTCTCCTCACTCGATATAGCTTGAAGTGTCTTCCCTAGAATCCACTTCTCTTCTTCTATGAGTGCTACTTCTACTCCTACAATGGTTGGATTTGGGAGGTTCTTCAAGGTAGCTACCAAGGGCCTGTACTCCTCAAGTATCATGCTTTTTAACAATATGGCTATGGAAACCTCTTCTTCTACTACTGGTGCCCAATGCAAACGAATTGCTATATTATGCTCTTCATTTAGGTGTGTTGAATACGATCTTTAATATCCAAGCCAAAGAATTATATTTTCAAGCTTATTTTTGAATTCTTTTGCTTTGCCCCAAATAATTTCTCTAGCTCATCCCAAGCACTCTTAGATGTATCTTGTGATGCAATGTGATGAATAAATCCATCACCCAATCCTAATGCAATGATAGCTAATACTTTTTCATTCGAGCTCAACCATTTATTCTTTTCATCCCCTTCATCTTCTGAACATTTTTCCCTTCCATTTACAATGGCCCATAGCCCATCCTTCATTACATAAATTTAATTTTAACTTGCCATACGTGGAAGGACTCCCCTTTAAACTTCTCAAGCACAAATTAACTAGTCATTG
>NC_141047.1:752500-1032500 GCF_041138505.1 Cibotium barometz | reverse complement strand
GTCTACACTAACTAATGGGTACTTTTGTCTTGAAGAATTGTAACCTTTCAGTGAGAGCTTCATTTGACACTTTAAAAATAAAGACCACAAAAACATTAATGAATTTAAAACATTATTGAACTTTAAACATCATGCTTTGTTTAAGGTAAATGGATGGATAAAACACATTAAGCCTATACAAACTAATGGGTACTTTTGTCTTGAAGAATTGTAACCTTGCAGTGAGAGCTTTACTTGACACTTTAAAAATAATGAGCACAAAAACATTGATGAATTTTAAACTTGTGAAAAATCTTTTCCCAACCATGTAATTCTCATCTCTCTCTCTCCCCCCCCCTCTCTCTCTCTCTCTCTCTCTCTCTCTCTCTTTATGCCCTACTTATGCGTGATGCTTTCTTTGCACCTATGTGGTGCCATCTTCGTCCCCTCCCTCCCCACACCTACCATGGTTGAATAAGGTTGACTTTGTTTTATTGAAGTCATATATGTGGACAGCCAAGGCTGAAGTATTGAGTGAGGAGGAGAAGGGACATCGAGGAGGGGCGCTAAGACACATACGCCTCTCTCTCTCTCTCTCTCTCTCGCAAAAACCCTAGGGTCTCTTGCAGAAACCCTTGGGATTGCAAGCATCAGAGTGCAAAGGGTGAGCTATTTTAGCAAGCACAAAAGGCCCGTTACACATAGGGAGATTGCCTGCCCATGAATTATGGGCGGTGGATACCCCCACCACATCAGCATGGGCAGATGTGTAATGGGCCAAAAAATCTATTTGTCCGTCTACAAGCAAGAAGGTGCACACGAGAACCAAGTGGCAAGGAAAGCCTTAAGCCATAAGTAAGTAACATATTAGAAAGGGGCTCGTGGCACGCTTTGGTTCGCAAAGAGGATGTGGGACCCCCTCCTGCAAATTCAAGGCTCTCAACAAAAGAAGGATCTCAGAGTGCCACGCGGCAGGCCGTAAATCTCAGCGAAATCAGCCGATCAGAAAATGCCACGTGGACGAAAGGGGAGCTCAGAGAGGCGAGGGAGTAGAATTAGGAAACATCTAGAAACCAACTGCTACGGCTAGGGCTAGGTTTAGGGTTTTGGATCGTCTGAGATTGAGAGAGAAAGCGCGCTTGATTTCGCGGTTAGCAAGATGCCGGCGAATGAAGAGTCAAAGAAACTTCAGGTGGAGAAGCGAGTTAGGGTCTCGGTGCAGCAGGAGCAGGAGATGGAGAAGAAAATTAGGGTTTCTATGCCGCAGCAGGAGGGGGTAGAGAGCCGAATTAGGGTTTTGATGTGGGGGTATTTGCCCGCTTCTTCCCCTCAGCGCCTCCCGCTGCTCCACCCCACGCCGGCTCCTCCTCCTTTACTTGAAGAAGGTTGGAAGGCCGTCTGCAGCGGCGGGTGCGGCTTCGCGCTGGCCATTTCAGGTGAGCGATCCTTAACCCTAACTCTTTTTCACCTGTGTGTGCTTCTTTTCTGGCGACCCGTGCGGGAGCTACATTGGCAACCTCTCTGTTTCCGTCTATTGTTTTAAGATGCATCGAGAGTTGCTCAGGAAAGTAACCACAAGAAGAAATGCTTTAGGAATGTGGACTTACAAGGACTTAGTGTCCTGTGATCTCTCCTTGCTTTTCTTGCAGATTCTGGTAAGGTGAATACCTGGGGATCAACGGGTGACCTCGGACAGAGCTACGTTACTGCGGGAAAACATGAGGTTTTTATCCAGTAATACTACTTTGTGGTTATTTCTAGATCAACAACTCTCTATCATGATGATAATCATGCTTGTTTAGCTTGTTTTGCAGGAAAGACCAGAGCCTTTTCCCTTACCATCTGATAGTCCCATTATTCAAGCAGCAGCTGGCTGGGCGCATTGTGTTGTTGTGACAGGTATGCAATCTCGCAAGGCCTGCCTTTATCTAAGATGAACCTTTGATGCTCTTATTCTGAGAAAAGATGATTCCCCTTTTGGCAGATAGGGGGGAGGTTTACACCTGGGGTTGGAGAGAGTGCGTCCCAATGAACAGAGTTAATGTTGATCAAAACCACAGGGCATTGGTAAGTGGTGCTGATAAAGATCTTTATGAGGCTCATGCGGAGGAAAAGGATGGAGGTACCGAAGGGCTGTTCCCAAGGGTTCGGCTGAACCTGACTGATTCGATTGACCCCCCCGAATCTGCACTGGTCCCTTCAATGGAAACAACCTTGAAAAATAAAGGTAGCAGTGCAATCAAAGGAAAAGTTTCTACTCCTATGGATAAGTTGCAGGGAGGCCTACCATCACCAAAGGCACAAAGCAGTAAGACACTAAAGGTTCCCAGCACTGCGGCACTTCCTGGGATTGAGAAAGCATGTGAAGAGGGGACAAAGAAAAGGCGGCTAGCAGTGGAACAAACCACTTCATCTGAAAGCTCAACCATGGGTAGTGATGAGAACGTCTCTGCTCCACCATGCCTTGTTACACTGCATGCAGGAGTGCAAATTGTGTCAGTTGCTGCTGGTGGCCGGCATACTTTAGCCCTTTCTGGTAAGTGAGCAAGCATGAAGAGACTTAAGCATGAAGAGACTTGTGCTGAATGCCCTCCAACTCGTTCTGTACTGTTCATGAGCCTGTATTGGTTAACTTTAGCTCAAGTTTGTCTTGTTTTCTAGTTGCAAGCTTTCCATGATTTCCTGCAGAGGTCTTAAAATAAGCTAATTATTCCTGTAGATACTGGCCAGGTGTGGGGCTGGGGCTATGGAGGTGAAGGTCAATTGGGCTTAGGCTCTCGGATCAGAACCGTTTCATCACCACATCCTGTTCCTTGTTTTGGCTCTGGTTCTTCGTATTGGCAAGATGCACATGCTAGTACAAGCAAGGGTATCAAAAATGTGGATGGTGCACTCCTACCAAAGATTCCAGGGGCCCGCATAAAAGCTGTTGCATGTGGGGGACGACACAGTGCAGCTCTCACAGGTAATAAAAGCTGTTTTGACTGGCTGATGTATTAGGTGGCCTGATTGTCAAGCTAAGAGTTCTGGACCTTAGGGCTTATGTCCAGCTAGTTTTCGATTGGATAGAAGCCAGAAACTGCAAATCTACTCATCTTATGTTGAGTGCTTCTTCTAGAAAGGTCCCAGTATGTGTTCTGACCCGAACAAGCCTACATTTTTCAACTTTTGAAACTTGTCAATGATTTTGCACCCCAGGAATGCCAGTATTTTTGGTGGAACTTTACAAATAAACTGTAAAAAACAAGAGAGTTTTTCTGGAGAGTGGATAGGTCAGGGCAGTTCTAACTTGCCAGCCTGCTAACTTAGTCTGTTGGTGTCACATGCACCCATGCACGGAGGCTTGTCATCATTGCCATACTTGTACCCTTTTTAGGTTTATTTGTCGTACGCCGTGATCCCATTGTGAGCCCCTAGGCACGAGCTACATAGGTCCTTCCAAGCCTTAGGTGTCACTTAGCCCACTTGGAGAATAGCCGGTTCATATAGGTCATCTTAGCACAGGTGTATAGTAATTATATAAGCATAGGCTAGAAAGGATTTAGGCCAGCCCAAGGGCCATCCTAGGTGCCTTGCACGTGGCAGCCTAAAGACCACCAAAGGAGGCCAACCTAGGGTAGCATGTGCAATCATGTCAGCCAGTCATGGCAGTCCACAAGGGGCCTGTCGGCCAGTATTATGAACAGTCACCAGGACAGCCAGTCCACACGTGAAGCGAAGGTGGGAAAAGCAGCAGTTAATACTTATTTCAGCAGTTGTGACTATAATTGAGCAGGCGGACAGCAGCAAACCTGACGAACAGCACATATAAGCATCCCCTCAGTCCCAAGCATAAATCATCTCATTATTCACAGCAGTGAAACATTGCAGACGTATGTGTGCTTGAGACTTTGGTCTTGTGCATACATCAATTCAGCCAAGCACTCTTTGTGCTACAGTCCAAGGCAGTCCGAAGCTATCTTCAGCATTTGGCCTTCAATGTTGCATCTCCCTTAGCATAAGACTCTCCTAAGTGGCTTCATGGTTGTCTTTTGTTGATGGTCCAGCACACATTTGGTCTATGTCGTTCTTGCGTTTGGCAATCTTTCGTCAATCATCTTTAGTAAGTTTTTTGCATTGTAAAAGAAGTTATCCAAAGCAATAAAGAAAATACTCTTGATTTGTGGGAGGGTCCCTTAAGTGGGTAGATTGGGAATTTGGGACCCAATTTGGTGTTGTCTCTACATTCTCTCTCTCTTCAAATCTATCTAAAGATTAAAGTGGATTGCTTCATGCTCACTAACATAAAGGTATACAGAAGGTCTTGCAGTGCGTTACACAAATCATATGTACCTACAGACTACAGACTACAGAGAGAGCATTCCGTGAATGGTAGAACTAAGGTCAGGACAAGCCACCCAGTCATTCACCATGTCAGGAGAAGAAGAAAGAAGCTTTAAAGAAGGCAACACCGTAGAAGAAAGTGTCCATCAAGACACCACTGCAGAAGAAAGTGTGCTTGAAGATAGAACCAAAGAAGAAACGCTTCCGCAAAGCACTAACATTTTCCTTCAAGAGTTGATGGAACAACAAAAGATAGCATGTGAAAATTCATCATAGATAACTTGGTCATGTTACCAAACTAGTGTTAAGCAAGAATGAGAAGGAACACCGCCAACATCTGGCTATAGTGTTTGAAGAGCTTCGTAAGTATAAGCTCTTCATGAATATGAAGAAGAGTGGATTTTTCCTTTTAGAGATTCACTACTTGGGGCACATCGTATCTAAGGATGGCCCATATTTGGAGGCTTTGCAGTTGGGATAACTATTTAGAAGTCGGGGGGATGTAACCATTTGACTACCCAAGTGGCTCTCCTCTATTTCGTGCCAAGATACGGGAGGCTAGGGAGCTTCGTGTTGCCCGTACTAAGGCCACGACTCGTGTCATGTATGGGAGCCCAAGCCTCGAGTCACCCATAGTTTTGCTAGGACGTGGAATCCATTGTGAGGGATCCTAGTTTAGGCTTCTCATCGAGTGAGCTTTGTATTCAGGAAGACTTGCTATTTACAAGACCTAGGAATAGGAGATATATCCATTTCATAATGGATGTGGATGCATCTCAAATTGATTTCACGTGATTGCCTACTATGATGTGTCCAGTTCACGGGTAGGGGACTCGCACCCAGAAACCGTGTGAATGCTCTATATGCTGACATGGTTTGTGGCATGTGAACAAGTGTTAAGTATTTTATTTAACCCTTTAACTATTGGGCAAAGGTTTTATAACCTTTGGGCATTCAGATGTCATTAAAGTCTGAACCGCCCAACCACTGGGTTGTGCTCGAGGCCCAAGGGCCATGTGTGGGCAGCCTAAACTTTGGGCACCCCATGTGGTCATTTAAAGCCACCTTGCGTCCACCTTGCAGCCTAAACTCCAACGCACCCTTGTTTGGGTAACATGTATTCATTACTTGCAGTGAACAATAGTATTGAGGGGGGGGGGTTGTTTTGGGTGGTTTGTGGCCCCAGTGGTGGTGTATTGTGCAATCTCCATCTTTGTAGCGTTATCTCTATAAATGTTGTGAATTTTCAGCTCTTTGTTGCATTGTTGTTGGTCCATGTTTAAGCGTTGATGAGTTTATTGTTCATGCGATGGTGCCCAGTAAGGTTCACACCTAACCGGTGATGTTACATAAAGTATGACGGCGAAGGATTAACGCCTTGTGGGATGAGGTAAGGGTTTGTTGGGGTAGGGAAGCACAATATATCCTATAGAAGCAAACCAAGCTTCCCCATTGCTATAAAAATATAATGTCTGCCAATGCTTGCTTTCCCCGCGTCTGCTCTTGCACACCAGAGATGCTTGAAAGAAGGTGTGCCACAATAAACAAGTGCTCCCGTCGTGACCATAACCGCCGAACCCAAGTGCCTATATTATTCTTAGGTCATGTTACCCCTTGGTCATCCTGGCTGAATTCCCTAGCATTGATTTGCTCTTTCTCATGATCAAAAAGATCAGCTGAGAAAGTAGGGGAGCTAATCTTTGCCATAGATAAGGAGAAAAGGGATCCTTCTATGGTAATGTCATAATAAAATACATGCTGACTATGGAAATCACAAAAAAGCGGGAGGAACAAACACACTTTACGCATGAAAATCTAAGAATATTGGCGAGGAAAACTTACCCCTCTTCCATGTACAAGTCGAGGTTTGCGAAATCTGCCTCCTAGCGCTTTTATCCCACGCTTGAACAAAGGAGTCAAACTCTAGCTTTTTTTCCCCAAAAAAACGCCCGTTATGCTTTTTAAACAGGCCCCTCCTAGAATCCCCAAAAAGCAGTTATAATCAGATAGTTTTAGGAAGTACTAGCACACATGTCTTTTTTGTTTGGTTTTTTTACAGAAGCAACCTCTAAAATAGCAACTCGCTTTTCTCTCTTCATGGCGGCCTGTGCAAGCTGCACACAGCAGCTCCTGTCCATACCTGCATACACTTGCGCACATGAACATGGACGTTGCTCTCTCCGCTGACTGTTGACTCTTCTGGCCGCTGGTTTAGTCTCTCTGTTTGCTCTGTTGCGCAGCCCTGCCCTGTAGGAAACCAGCTTCTCATACTTTTCTTCACAATGACCTGTGTGCTGCCCACATAAGTCTGTGTGTGTAGGCTACTATCAGCTCTCCACACATGTTTTAGGGCACCAAAACTCAACCCCCTGCCTACACGTATACAAGACATGTCAAGGGTAGAAACCTTAGTAAAAAATCGCATCCTATCTGGGAGTTAAGCCAGAGAAAAGCTAGGGTTCTGTGCACATCTAAATGCGCGATTCTTGGTGACATCATTCTCCTGGGGGACTTCAATGCCAGGACCGCCCATAACGAGACAATATTTTATGATACCTCAGAGGAGATGTTGAGGGAGCTTGATGTTAGGGATATGGGCCTATCTAGACTCTCACAGGATGAGGAACATACAGTGTATGGGCGGTATTTGATAGACATGGGGACTTGATACCTCAGAGGAGATGTTGAGGGAGCTTGATGTTAGGGATATGGGCCTATCTAGACTCTCACAGGATGAGGAACATACAGTGTATGGGCGGTATTTGATAGACATGGGGACTGCACATGGAATGGCCTACAGAGATTCCCGACATCGGGCGGTTTCACTCGCTTTCCACATCGGCATGGTGCTAGTACAGTGGACTATGTTATGGCTCAGCCTAGTCTCATTCCCTCTTTTCAGGATTTTATGGTAGGCACTAGGCCGGTTGGAATAGCAGTGGATCATGCTATCTTGTCCTTAACTCTCACATTTCAGTTCAGCACCGCTCCATTGGGACAGGTCTCCACACACACTCGTTATACCTTTACGAGGGAGATTGACACTGTGTACACGGATGAGATATGCAGACGCTTATGTGCCGAGGAGCCGGGACGGCCATTAGATGAGCTCACTCACATATTGATAGAGACGCTTCATGCTGCAGCATCAGAGGCATATCCCCATAGTCAGCCTACACGGAGACGATCTGGGAACATGCCCCAGAACAGTTGGTATGATGAGTACAGAGAGATGAGGATCAGATTACAGAGAGAGGTGCTTATGGGTGTTACCACTCACAGACAGTCACAGATTACCTTCCGGCACCTAGTGCGATGGAAGAAGAGGGCTTATCTTGCTCAGTTAGAGAGGGATTTGTATCAGTTATTTATGAGTCGGGACTCAGGCGAGGCATGGAGACTATTCCATGAGCATTCACCATCACCAGCCATTACCTCCACAGAGATTTGGGGTGAGTATGCAGCATCCCTGTACACAGCACCAGGACAGCCGCCCCTGCCAGACCCATCGAAGCCATGCCGAGAGACATGTGCTTTCTTTACTGCTGAGATGGTAAGGAAAGCTATTGACAGGATGAGGACCGGCAGAGCATATGATCATGATGGTTTGGTAGCAGAACACTTTATTCATGCCAGAGATATGCTTGCAGAGCTTATTGCTATGATGTTTAACCGAGCCATGTGTGAGGGTTTTCCTGAGACTTGGAATATGTCCACGATTGTGCCTATCTTCAAGTCAGGGGATCCCATGCTTCCTGGGAATTATCGTACCATCATGATTGGTCACACATTGGCTAGATTATATGCATCTATTCTTGAGCAGGAGTTGAGTAGATGGGCAGAGAGAGAGGGCATACGTGCATCAGGGCAGGCAGGGTTCAGGAGAGGTTTCTCCACTCTTGACCATATCTTGACACTCAGAGCTATTATTGAGGAGGGCAGATTATATGGCAGGAGGATTTATTGTTGCTTTGTGGATTTCCGCAAAGCTTTGGACACAGTACCGAGAGCCAGACTGATGCGCAGACTACATGAGATTAGAGTGCCCACAGAGTTGATTTGGGGAATCATGGCTTTATACAGGACAGTTGTGGGGCAGGTACATACTACTCAGGGTATAGCTGAGATGGTTCACTCGTGACTCCACTATTGGGGTGAAACAGGGCTGCCTCCTTTCTCCCACCTTATTTGGGATGTATGTGGATGAGGTTTCGGACTATGTAGAGCGGGAGGGTGACAAAGGAGCACAGCTAGGAGGGACATGGATTCCGCTGTTATTGTATGCTGATGATATTGTGCTGATCTCAGATTCTCCAGAGGGGATGCAGCGTCATTTGGATGCATTGCACACGTTTGCACAGGACAGTGGATTGTCTGTTAAGCTTGGTAAAACCAAGGTGATGGTGTTTAACACCATAGCACAGTGGGTTAGGAGGTTAGCACCCACCTTTACATATGGTCAAGAGACAGTGGAGTATACAGATGCATATACTTACCTTGGTGTGGTTTTTAGTGGCCCACTATTTTCCTTGAGGAGAGCAGCGGAGACCAGATTGACCAGAGCTTATGCAGCATTGGGGAGACTAGAGAGGATGTGTTCGCAGGTTCAGTTTCAGGAACCTCGAACAAAGCTTTGGCTCTTTGACACTTTGGTCACTTCAGCCATGCTGTATGGAGTGGAGATATGGGGACCCTCACTGGATCACCACAGCCGAGCCGGTAGCACTGATGGATGGAGATGTATGGAGAGGCCCTTGGTTTCTATGATTTCCCGGATGATTAGGGCCAAGGCCTCCGTAGTACCACATGATATTATCCGTGCAGAGATGGCTGCCCCCCCATTGGCAGTAGAGGCACTCACTCGATCACGTCCAGAGAGGGTTTCCGACCACGTTCTAGAGTCATGAGATACCAGGATCAGAGATGCCTTGGATTATACTTGCTGGAGCTGCGTAGACATAGAGAGGGTCTCTTGAGAGGGAGGGGATCAGAGAGAGAGAGACACCTACAGAGGCAGATTACAGGCTTCTTTCGACCAGAGATTGAGCAGTTAGGCTAGCAGGCATTGCAACTAGCCCTAGAGTATAGCCGCACCAGAGGTACAGTGATTGATCGGGCTATAGAGCTGGGGCGGTCCAAGCGCCCCAAGATGAGAGGCCCATCTTGACACCGGCGGAGACTACAACAGAGGATCTACTAGCACGGCATGGGAGACGTCCAGTCAGAGTACTCACCATGGAGGACATTGAGGATATCCGTCATCGACCGATGAGAGACATCTTTGGATAGTGATGTATATGATGCTTACCTTTGTTGCTGGAGTTTTCCTTCCAGATGTTATCCACCGTTAGCACCTCCGAACCTGCCTAATGTACCGAGTTAGATACGCCCAAGCCGCGCCGCACCGGTTTACCCAAGTCGCGCAGCTCTGACATTGGTACAACAAAATTTGAAGTGCAAAACCAACCGTACCCCAAACTCAATTCTTCTCTATCTATGCCACCCACTATCAGTCTAATCCTGCTCCTAGTTCACTTGGTGGCTCCTAGTACCTTACTTTTCCTCATAGTTGTTTCAGTTTTAGTTAGTTGTTTAGTTGTTTTTAGCTTTTCTTACACAGACATTGTATCAGATCCACCAATTGTTGTAACCTTTTTGGTCTCATAGGTCATTTTGGCCTTATGAAGACGTTAATATATCATTTCATTTCATTTCATATCATTTTCTCTCAGAATCCATGTACCCAAAATTGTCAGAAAAACCCTAAAAAGCACCTTCAACGAGTATGCATCGAATCAACCTTAGCACAAAAATGTAGAGAATACTTGGTTCTTGTGAATCCATGGAAAGCAAAAGGGAAAAGCTTACTCAAACCTTCTTCGGTGCATTGCGATACCTTCCGCGTTAGGTTGCTTTGATACCAAGTGTTACAACCCCACAAACACTAAACAAAAGTGATTACAACAAACCCCCTAAGTGGAATGCAGTCTAGCTCACCTCCCAACTGAAGGTTCTATGCTTCAAACCACCCTGGAGCCAAGGGCTAAGGTCTGACTCCCACATATCCATGCTAGTCTGCCCCATAAAGGCTTTCGGCATGCTGAACTATGCTCTGCCACATGCGTGGCCAGAATCTTGGTTGAACTCTGCCCAAAAGTGAGGTTATGACAATAATAACCCAAGTTTCACTTATATAGTGCACACTGCTGCTATAAATAGCCATCTTGTCATAAATAGCCCCAATATACATGGATTTATTAATAATAAGCTTAGCCACCCGCATTAGCTTGCTTTCTCCTAATCCCAGGGCCACCCTAACCTTGCTAGATTAATCCACTAATCTCGAGGATTATCACTAGGTATGTAACATGCTATGTCGTACACAATCATACCAATTGCATGTTACAGTTGGTCTTATTGCCATGATTTAGTAGTATCTCATTTCTTTGTATTGTCTGTGTCTCCTTACTACTCTCTTTGCTGTGGGGCATTACATGGCCACGCCTAAATTATGAGACGTGCAATTTATATATATTTTTTCAGCCTGCACCAGGCTTGATAAGTGTCCATGCTTGATGTCTCAGCTTACTCATATCAAACACAGTGGAAGTAAAAAGGAAGTGTCACTATATAATATGTCAGAACCTTCCTTCCAATCAGTATCGATCAAATAGAGTTAAAGCTTTGTATTGGTGTTTGAATGCCAATTTTGATTGCAGCAACATAATACCAGATACACTTTTACAGCACCTACTTTATTTTACAGATGCTGGAGCATTACTGACTTTTGGATGGGGATTGTATGGACAGGTGAGCATCATACTTGTTCCTTTCTTTGTTTTAAATCTTTGTGTTTTGATTTAGGATACAACACTATTGGAAGAAAAGAATTAATCAGTATGCAAACCCCTTTCATGTCACAAGTAGTATCCAAACTCTTGCATCACGATGATTCTATTTGTCCATTAGAAACCTCCTAAGGTTATCAGTGTTATGGGTAAAAACATTGTTAGGCAATGAGCAAGAAAGTGGATATGTCTCAGTTTTATACATTTTTTTGTTGCTCAAAGGGGTAGTGGAGACCTTGCATTCACCGATCTTTTTCAGAATAGGTTATAAAAAGTGGAGATGACCAAGTAAAGTTCAGATAAAGTGAGATCTCAGTTATTATCCATGGCACAATTGATTTTAGTCATGTAGGAGTCAATTTCTGCTCAACTGTAAAGATACCATGTGCTTTCCAGGGAGAAAAGTGTGATAAGGTGACTGGGCCATTTTAGTATTATACCTGAGTCTCTTCTTTTGTTTGATGGTTTTTTCCTCTTGAGGGTCATGACTTCTAGAGGCGTTTCGGCCAAGGTCAGGTTTTGTTACATTCTCACTCTCAGTTCACACACAATCTTGCTTACAGATTCTAAACAATATACTAGGCCAACACGTGTTTCATACTTAAATCTCTTTGACCTCTTAGCTCTCTGGAGCAGTGACAATAATAATGTTCTTAGCAGGTATCCTGCAGACGCAGCAGCAGAACCTGATATGACCTAGGCCTGAAGAGGGGCACAATGGTGCTGAGATTTCTACAACGCCTCCAGGTTCATCTCAGGCTGCTGCTGTGATTTTCTCCTTGGAAGTTCTCTAATCCCTACTGACTTGCCCCTTCTGAATTTTGCATTTCCTTCATGTATGTGTTCTGATCCAAAATTTGCAGCAAATGAAGAAATGGTAACACTTTGTCTCACTGGTTTGGATCCAAGGTGGTCGTATGAGAAATCTTATTAGTCTTATCACATTGAATAGATACTGTGAATGTTCAAAGCTACGAGGTTCTTTGTTGTGCAAGGATAGATTTTGAAGATTTTGAAGTTTCGGCCTTGGACACTGTGGCATTGATGCGGTTTTTAACAAACTGCTGTTGAAGGTCAGGTATTGGCATGCCAATTCACTAATCTTTCATTGGTAGAGGTTGGGTGGTTATTTAGGACTCTGTGCTAGGTTGGGAAGTGGTTCACAAGAAGTGTGGCTACTTTTTGTAGTAGATCGATAGCTTATGGTCGATTGCTTTTGCTATTTGTGTTCATGGCACCTCTTTAGGATGCCATTAGCTAAGGGTACAAATCTTTGAAAATAATCAGTGAGGTTTTACGATTCTCATGTTTCCCCTAGGGAGATGTTTCAGTATTGTCAGGAGTCGAACCTGGACTTTTCACCGGTTACTGGTTTTCTTCTTAAACCACACATTTCTGCCTCTGCTTTTGGCCATTCGTTTCAAGGCTGGCATTTTTCTCTGCTGGTTTTTGTTGCCATAAAATGCTCATGATCCGTACACGGCAATGTTGCGGTTTTGCAGTGTGGTCAGGGTAGTACAGATGATGAGGTGAGTCCTTGTTATGTGTCTTCATTAGGAGGGTTGCCAGTAAAAGTGGTAGCGGCAGGCTTGTGGCACACAGTCTGTATCACTGAATCTGGAGAAGTGTACTCTTTTGGTGGCAATCAATTTGGTCAGCTTGGAACAGGGGGAGATCAAGCTGAGGTACCTATTTCATTATCAAACTCAAACTGTCTCTCTTTTAAAGGTGTAACTGTGCTCTTTCAATTCAAGGTCTTGAACTTTGACATGCAGCTCGCAAAATTCTATGATGTTGTGTAATGTTCGAATCCAATCAGTCTTTTTACTTTTACTGGTTGCACAGATGATCCCACGACTTTTGGAGGCTTCTGTTCTTGAAAATCTGTGTGCAGTGTCTGTGTCCTGTGGCGCTCGTCATAGTGCCATTTGCACAGGTGAGTGAGATCTGGACACTCTAATTTAAATTCTTTATGTTACAACCAAAGGGTCGTCTTCTTGATTAACCTTATGAGTTCATATTAGTTTCCAGTGTCTTTGGCAAAGGCACACTAACTATGTGATTTTGTGTGGGCCCTCTAGACACAGGAAAGATCTTTTGCTGGGGTTGGAACAAATATGGGCAGGTATGACCCTAATTTTTTTCCCTTTAATCTTCACAATGGGAAGCATTCTTAAAAATGCTGCATTTATGATTGAAACTCAGGGGGCAAGTGACAGATTGCCGCCATCAAGTGTAGTTAGTTTATCGAAACTTGTGTATGCATGTCTACTGTGCTGTAGCACGCACATGTTTATTTGGGTGAGTTCTTCTCGAAAGGCAAGCACAATTTTACCTTAATAAGGAAGTAAACAAAGAGGAATTTTTATGATCAACAATGCAGTAACAATCCTAGCTTGCCTCTTTTTGGCTCTTAAAATGAGACAACGTTCTTTCTCAGCTTCCAGTTAACTTGTAGAACTTGCTGAACTAGGGCTCTGATCTGTGTTTGCAGACCACAACCCACATTCTAAGAGCTAAGTGAAATAGCTAACCACATTTTACAGGAAGAAGCTTTTAGCTAACAATGTGTGTGAATGATGTTCTACAAATAAATGTAGATATTGCCTTTCAATGTCACTAGCTTAGACATAATCCTTGAGATCCATGGCTTGGAGAAAATGCTCATAGAGGCTTGATGGTTATCCATGCTGGGATTCACACCTGTGGATTGACTAGATTCACACACTGGGGTCAATACCCATGGAGAGGCATGCTGGGGTCTACACCCGTGCCTGAGTTTAGATTACTGGAGTACAAGCTTGGAATATGGGAGATTGTCTAGTCAAGAGTGCATTAGTTTTAAGCATATGCTGGGGGAAATGACTTTTAGGCATGGACTTACATAGGAGCCATATAAGGCCAAAAAAAGAATGCTGGCCTCTCATTGCTGCGGCAATGTGATCCATGTGCAATGTGTGTAGAGGCTATCCATGTGACTGATGCGATGGAGGTATGTGACTGTTCGGAAGAGTGCCTCCACTACCATCGGGGCTGCAGCAAACTCTGCCTGTATAATCTGGTGTGGGACTGATGGTTTGCTGCAGATCATACGGGAGAACATCATGACCTGGGGCCTCTCAACTCACTGCCAATCCTCGTCGGATAAATCTGGCCCCCAGAAAGCTGCTCCATACATCAAGGCTGGTATGACGAGGGTGTCAAAAAGGCAGCCCTTCGTCCTGGGCTCCTAGAAATGTGCCTGGAAGCACTGCCGCTCAAGTAAGCTCAAGGCTGCATATCCCCGCGTCACTCTGGCATGTGCTGCAGGAAGCATGGTAAAGCGTGGGCCACTGAAAGTGACACCAAGGTAGACATAGGAGAGAGAGAGAGTTAACTTGTACTTATGCATAGATTCTACACAAACGGGTTTGAGAGTACCTTGGAGAGATTGATCAGTCGATAGCTCACCAGGAAACGCTCTTGTTGGCTGCTCAGAGGACGGCGGCGCAGCTGCTCGAGGAGACAGTCCTATTGGAAACCTGCAATGGAGTATTTTACTATAGCAGATAAACAATCTCTTATGTCTTTGGCAAAACAAGTGTTACCAAAAATGTAGCCAAATTCTCGACTACCCAATGATGTCCTATGTGACAATTTATATTAGGCACGTAACAGTATGTAGGTACATGAATGCATGGAGTAAAATCTTTGTGATCTAAAAACAAGAAGATGCACATGATGCAATTTCGCCCTTAGCATGGCATGTAGTATCTAAGTAAATCCTCCTCTCTCTTCCAAAGTGGTGTCCCCACTAGGTAGAAATCTTCTTTTATCTAAAAATTGTTCCTAAAGAGTCCCTTTTCATGTGTTTGGCTCGTTTTGTTGTGCCCCCAAACAGTCTTTATTAGTCTAAAGTTAATTGGCCTTATTATCCTAAGTTCATGCATCCATATACCTCTCATATGATATGAACCTTTTTATTAAAAAAATCATAATCCTTCCTTACGAATTCCTTATTCTATATCCCCATGTAATATGGTACTTAATAATTTGTCATGGAACAAAATTTGAAGGTTTTTTTTTCTTTTCTGAGAGTTAAAAAAATGATTTTTTTTTTTTGGTGAATTTTGAAGATCCAATGCCGTGCACTCCACAGCATATCACTTTACCTGAAAAAGTTGAAGAGTAACTCTTCCACTTACGACGCTCGTGAGTGCTGCACTGAGCATATTTTACGATGAGGAACATTTCTGCGCCTAAACATGATAATACGTAGTGCCATGGCATCGTGCACACGCTCTGAGCTCCACCCCCCCCCTTTCGCCGGTGTCGCCTGCGCCTTGCTGTGTGCCCCCGCCCTCTCCTCCCCCCCCCGTCTTAGCTCTTCCGCCCCACGCCCCCCTTCCTAGTGCTGCTGCCGCCTCCCCCTCCCCCCCCCCCCCCCTTTCCCTCTCCTCGCTGCACAATGCCTCCCCTCCGTCTTCTTTTTCTGAGCCCCCCCCCTTCTATTTCCTTTCTCTCTTCGTTTCCTTGTCCTCCTCCCTCCCCTCCCGTGCAGGTTGATGCTTCTAGGCTTCTGGGGTTTTTAGTTTATTCGGCAAGCTTCGGTTCATTCTGGTCTTCACCCTCAGGAGGGCTCCATGGCAGCCACTCCGTCATTCCCGACCGAAGCTGCTGTTGCTTGCATTTCCTTCTCTGAAGCGGATCTACAAGTTCTCGCCACAACTGTTGCCTCACTTGAGGCCTCCACCCTGGTTTGCAAAATTGTTGGTAGCCGCCTCGCGTGCAGACAGCTCAGGAATCTTCTTCAGGCCAGTCTCATTGGCGAACCAGCAAAGATCACCGATATTCACCCTCTTGGGCGCGGATACTACCAAGTGGAGTCCAACTCGTCATCGGCATCAGACCGAGTCATGCAGCTGAGTCCCCTTGCACTGCGTACGGTGCAAGCCTTCTTTGCTTGGTGGCAGCATGGCTTCGATCTTGCGTCTGATCCATTGGCTGGCGTTTTGGGTTTCCCAGTGACAGTTTGCTTCCCAGGCCTTAGGAAGGAGTACCCTCCCACCGTTGCCTCGGCCCTCGTGAGGGTAGCAGGGATTTCATCCCTCCTGTCGGAGTCAGTACTGCGTTGTGTTTCTATTCCTAGCCTCTGAGGGGACCCCATACAGCAGCGCGTGGAGTATTCCGGCCTCCCAGGCCAATGCTTCATTTGCAGACGGATGGGTCACTTAGCTAGAACTTGCCCTCGGCGGCAGTCCAGGAGACCGCCTCCGGTGGTCCCCCCCCCCGATTCTCGTGTTGACCCTCACTAGGGGGTAGAGAGAGGGGCAGGCCCTCAGGCAGCAGAGCACCAAGCCCTGACTTAGGGTGACCCAGCAGGCAGTGAGTGGCAGACGGTTGGACCGTGCCCGGGCCGCCGAGCTGAGTGCCGCTGTCAAGTGCACCAGGCTGGCAGATCTCAGGGGGATTCGGTTCTGTTAGAGAACTGTTACGAGCATTTATCACAGCACTTTCCCATTGGTGACATGCCCTCTTCCGTCTTGGAGCGGGCCCCTCCGGCCCCACCAGTATGGCGGCCGATCTCTTGTTGAGATCCCTCCTCCGACCCTCAGTGTTCTGAGAGGCCGACCGGCCTCTCTGAGCCCCCGGTGGGCCCCTCCCCCTAGCTTTCCTCTCCGATGGATCCCCCTCAGCAGCACCCCTCTCCGCCCTTCCACCCTCTCTCTCGCCATCGCCTCTCCCATCTCCTCCCCCAGTCTCGTCACCGACTTTACCCACCGTAGTGCACTCCGCCCTGCCTTTATCATTTGAGGCCCCCCCCCCCCCCCCCCCCCCCCCCCCCCCCCCCCCCTCTTTTCTGCCTCTCCAAAGCACTCTCATCGCCCCTAGCAGCCCTTGACCCGGTGTGGAGGTAGTCGACGGGATTAGTCCATCGCTTGATTCACCAATTCTTTGATCCGGTAGAGATGACCATCGCAACCTCCCCCGTGAGGGCTCTCTCGCCAGAGTCCCCAAGTAGCCCCAAGGATCCTGGGACAGTTTGGAGACTACAGTTTCTTTCGGTGTTTGCCGACGGAAGGGATTGACATGTTTGAGGAGACGGTAGCCCCTGTTCGGTTATGTGTGGTTTTTCACCACTCCAGGCCCTCTACGCCAAATAATGGTGCGATGATCTTCTCTTTCCCCTTCAATGCAGCCCCGGGGACATAGTGGGATCTTGACTTAGTGGCAGCTGCCATTCAGGGTCAGGCAGTCGAGCTCTCCCACCATCCCCACGATCTCTGCATCACCGTCATTCTCACCCATTTTTGGCCTCTGGCTAGAATGGAGCCAGGAGGTTCTACCCATTGAGGCTAGGACGGAGAGATGGTAGTATCCAGTTTGGAGGTGTTGCTCTTTGTGTTCATACATACTTCTTCACCCCTCTTACAGATACCTATATTGTGATTGATGGAGTCCGGAGCATGCTTATGCACGTGCTCGTACAGAGTGGCGTCACATGGAGAACAAGATTAGTGCCCACTTGGCGTGCCTTTGCCCCCCACGGATTGTGATTATTCCCCGTCTAAGCCCTCGCCCAAGACTCTTTGAGTGGAAGGCAGTTCCGCTAGTGTTGCATCACACCGAGGTTGATATGCGGAGTGTTTCATGGAACATTCAGGGTTTAGGGGGGCCTCAATGCTTTCAGAGACGAGGCGTCCTACGAGGCGAGCTTGAGAGGGCCATAGTGGGGGACCCATAGACATTCTTTTCCCTCCAGGAGCATCATCTCTCAGAGGGGTGCACCCGTAGATGTGGGAAGATTCTTCCAGGCAGGAGTCATACTTTCTCGTCCCCATCCTTCGGCCCTTTAGGGATGCAGGGAGGGGTGTGTATTCCCAGAAGATTCTTCCGGGCAGGAGTTATACTTTCTCGTCCCCATCCTTTGGCCCCTTAGGGATGCAGGGAGGGGTGTGTATTTCTGTCAGTGAGCAGTTGTTGCCGGCAGTGTGACTGGCTCAGGAGTCAGTCCCGGGGTAGGCACAATGGATTACCATTACTATTAGAGAGGATAGCGTTGGCTTCCTGAACATCTATGCTCTGAACGCTACTGTAGGTAGAGCCCTCTTTTGGAGCTCAATACGGCAGGTCCTCCCTCAGGCTGACTTTTGATACTTGGGCGGTGACTTTAACATGATTGAGGCAGCAGAGGACAGACTTGGAGGTGGCACGGCCACAGTTTCAGGAGCAGAGTACTAAGCCTGATTCTTGCAGTTAGGGGACATGACCCTTGGCATCTTCTAGAGTTTGGGCATAGCCCTGGGAGCCTCTGCTTCTTGAGATCGGATAGGAGCAAGGCAGCTCAAAGTAGATTAGAGGGTTTCCGGGAGCAGGAGAGGAGTTTGAGGAGGAGTCTTGCCTCTTTACAATGGCTTCAGGAGAGGTCCCCAGATTGCCAGTGGATCGAGAGTCAGCTCGCCGTCGCTTGCACGGAGATTAGATCCATAGAGGAGAGGAGGGTGGAGTACAGGTATCATGCTAGGGCATCTTTCTGGACACATGCAGGCGACATAGTCACAGGGGATTTCTTTGAGATAGTTGGACCCCACAGGAGGAGAGATGGTATTCGCAAGTTGCGTGGCCAGGATGGAGCTATTGTTTCAGATTGTCCCCGGGTGAGAGCCATCGCCACGGACTTTTATCGATCCCTCCTCATTGGTGCCCCAACATCTTCACAGGTGGTGGACGCACGCGAGAGGGTTTGGTGGCATACGAGGGAGGTGGTTCCCCCTTCTCTTTGGTCATTTTTATTGACACCTTTTACTGCTGAGGAGTTGGCAGAGGTAGTGACGACGCTTCCCAGGGGCAAATGTGTCACAAAATTCTCACAGCTTTTGTTTTCTACTGTTCATGTGGTATATGGAGCCTGACATGACATACATGTATGGCTGGTGGAGCATGACATGGTGTGTTTGTATGGCATATGGAGCCTGACATGACAATACATGTATGGCTCATGGAGCCTGACATGATAGTACATGTGTGGCTTGCGGGGCCTGACATGGTGTACATGTATGGCTCATGGAGCCTGACGTGATGTGATTCCTTGGGACTAGCTATCCTGGAGATCTTCTGTACTAATGTTATGGGAAGGTTCCGGAAGGATCATGAGCCCTGGACATTTTATCTAATACAACTGAGCAGATGGGTGTTTCTTCCAGTGTAGCTGCATGACTTTGATTTTACCTTTGGATGACTTGTCTTGTTTGCCTAGACAATGCGTGAGATTTTTGCCTGCGTTGTCCATGGGGCCGGGGACGCTTGGGCACCCTATGGCCCAACAATTGGGCATATCGGAAGAAGAAAAGACCAAGCAGTTTATTTGAGGTTTAGACACTACCATTAGGTACCCAGTGGAGAATTTTGAGCCTCAGACTTATGCACGGGTAGTGACCCTTGCTCAAAATCAGGAGCTGATGGTGAATAGAGGTAAGCCCAAGCAGGTACAGTCTATCCCAAAGCCCCAACAATAGTCATCTACCCAGGGTAAGGGGGCTCAGAACAGCAAAGACCAAAAGGACCAAAAGAAAAATTCTTCGGGTCAATCGGACCATAAGAAAGATTCTATGTAAAACCGGTCTATGGACACATAAAGCGGTAATTCATTCACAAATAACCTGGACTTACTGAGACACACATTCACAGAATCCTCGCTCCCTCGCTCAACAACACATTGGCCCCGAAGTCCGGCGCCCCTTGCGGTATTTCTTTATTGTTAAAAGGTTGGAAATTACAAAGCACAAGTGCAACAAAGCACTCTACTTGCATCAGCTGAATTTTACAAATTCTAGGAGAAATTTGCCAGCATAACTGCAGTAAAACTGTTCCATAACATCTCAGAATGAATCCCAACTGACAGGCACACTTCCATAGGCATCAAGCTACCCAATGGAGTCCAAAACATCACAATTCAGCTTGCTGTAATTTTCTGCACAGGCCTGTTTTCAGCTTTGTTTTCAGCCCAAAATAACCCTTGTACTGTCCTGGAGGACTTTAGCAAAGTCCTACTGCATTTTGGCATCAACCGGGCAACATAACAGCCCAAAAACAGCACCTAAACAGTGCTGAAACAGCATTGTTTTGAAGAGGTTATTACCCTCTTCTGTCCCTGCTTTGGTGTAGGAACCAACTACACCTGTTCCTGTTCAAGGAGGCAACTAGCCTTTGCATATAAGCATGAAATTCACACAATTGTACCTGATTTTATCTGATGATAGCATTTCCATAGTCTGCAAGAGAGAGAAAGAGAGAGAGAGGCTGTGGGGAGCAAGCTCAACCCTCAATTCCTGAGTTGTAGGGCAAGGGAATGCACCACGAATGCTGGTTTTCCTGCAACAAAACCACACGATGGCTGCAAATTCAGCCTCTTTCCCCAAATTCCCACGCTTCCCTCTTCTCTATGAGGAAAATGCACCAAAATTTGACACTTGGCACATTTTTAAGCCTTTTCCACATGCAATCTTCCAGGCTAAAAATCTCCTGACTGGTTCACATTCTCACAACAGTCCTTTGTCAGCTTTTGGTCCCCTTGACATTCCGCACAAACTGACGCGAACACTTTTCAATTCCGACACTGCCAAAAATAGCAGTTCCCTAGATTTTAGGGATGATGTCATCTGCATTCCTTCTGGTCTCCTGACCATCTTTGACCACTATGGTCACTTCAGAATTTGCTTAGAATTCAAGATACATTCACATTTCGGTGGCGGCCACTTACTAGTGTAAACTGGCCTATACCCTCATTCAGTGGCCATGTCCTGGACACTGTCCTTCCTCTTTCAGTGCCCATGTCCTGGACACTGTCATTCATATTTCAGTGCCCATGTCCTGGACACTGTCATTCATCTTTTAGTGCCCATGTCCTGGACACTGTCATTCATCTTTCAGTGCAGTTCTCAGGCTTAGCCAACCATTGGTCCAAAATCCCACTGACTGACCCATTCTGACATTGCAATGGCCCAAGCCCTTCCAAGAGATCCCGGGGGAAAGCAACAGCAACCAAAGAGAAAGAAAAGAAAAATATATATATTTATAAAGAAATGTAAATAAGGAAAACAACTGCAAAAAGTTTCACCTCCTGGTGACATACCCCCCTCTTGAAAGAAGCAAGCGACCTCGATTGCAAGTCCACATGCAAACGGATGACACAGGACGATCACAAGATTCCCCAGGTGATTAGTGTCATCGCATGTATCTCCTGCCAACGGATGACACGGGGCGATGATAGGAATTCCCCACTACCATTTGTGCCATCGCAGGTTCAAGCCTTTCAAATACATGTTTCCGGATGCAACACAGGGCGATAGCATATATCTTGTACTATTAGTGTCACAACATGTAAATCATTCATTTGAAGCGTAACAGATACAACTTCAAAGCACTGAAAGTTCATTCATTGATTAAGTCATTGACAACAAATGTCAAAACTGTACATTGCCAAACATATAATACAAATGTACAGGTCATTCAAAATTCAGCTTCAAAAAGCATATTAAGCCACTGCAGGTTCTAACAGGAAGGCTTCCTTGTAAAGTTGCATCAACTGAGGTGAATCAGCCAGTTCAATCTCATCCATCCATTTAGCATCCATTGGTGAATAATTTCTGAATTTCACCAAGTATCTTCTTGCAACTTGTCCTTTCACTTTTCTGTCTTTATGGGCCAGAATCTGCTCAGGAACCAGAATTTCATCCAATTCCTCCACTTCAAGCTGTTCCTCTGGTACTATATCTTCTGGCACATTGCCAATAAAAGGCCTCAAAAGGCTCACATGAAATGCATTATGTATCTTCCAGGTTTCTGGCAATTTCAGCCTGTATGCTACATCACTTATCTTCTCTGAGACTTGGAAAGGACCATAATATCGCATACTCAGCTTAGGAAATAAACGTTCCTTGCCCTTTCTTTTTCTCAGTCGTGCCTTTTCAAAACGCAATAAGACCCAGTCATTCTCTTTAAACAAGAGCTCTCGACGATGCATGTCAGCAGCTCTTTTCTGCTTAGCTTGTGACTTTTCCAAGGCATATTTGACCTTCTTATACGCTTCTTGCCATCCCTCAACATACCGATCTGCTTCAAATATCTTATCCTTTGTCTGCAGAATGGGAGGTACTTTCTTGCCACCTTCAACAATTTCAAAAGGCGCCTTGCCAGTAGAGGAATGCACTGTATTGTTGTAAGCATACTCTACTAGTGGCAAATAATGCTCCCAAGCTGCCTTATGTTCTGATACATAACATTTCAGCAGATCCAAGACAGTAGAGTTAGCCTCTTCAGACTGCCCATCAGTTTGAGGATGAAAAGAAGATGAGAATTTCAAGGTCGTGCCCATATTCTCAAACAATGCTTTCCAAAACAAGCTAGTCATCCTTGGGTCTCTATCACTGACTATAGACTGTGGCATACCATGGTACTTAAAGATATTCTGCATGAAAATCTTGACCATGTGCTCGGGTTTTATCTTCTTTCTAACAGGAATGAAGTGTGCTTGCTTACTGAATCTACATATTATAGTCCAGATTCCATCATTCCCTGTCGTTGTCCTTGGAAGATCAAAAATAAAGTCCATGGCAATACTTTCCCATGGTCTCTCTGGAATAGGCAATGGTTGCAATAACCCAGGTGCCTTCTGTCTATCAAACTTGACTTTCTGGCATACTAGGCAAGATCTGACATAAGCATCAAGATCACGTCTCAAAGCTGGCCAATAAAAGAAAGTCTCTACCGCTTTCACTGTAGCATCAATGCCTCGATGTCCAGCATACGGTGGAGCATGACTTTCTAACATTACTTTCGGCCTTAACTGCTTAGTCACACATAGCTTTCCATGCATCATGAGAAAGCCGTCTTTCAGAACATAGTGATCATGATGTTGATTATTCATTAGCTGCTCATAGATTCTGGAAAAATCTTCATCACTGGCATACTGCTCTTTCATATCATCCAATTCTTGGTGATAAGAAATAGAAACAGCTGACACTTGTGGTTTGCGAGACAATGCATCTGCAACCACATTCTTCTTGCCTTCCACATGCACTATCTGAAAATGGAACATTGACAGAAAATTTGCCCAACGCATGTGTTTCTCTGACAACTTTGCCTGTGTGAGAAAGTATCTGAGCGTCTGATGATCCGTTTGCACGACAAAATCAGCACCAAGTAAATAGTGTTTCCAACTGGTAAGTGCATGGATCACAGCTAACAGTTCTTTCTCATAAATCTGATAGTTCTTCTCAGTGTCAGAGAGTATTCTACTCTCATATGCCACGACTCGGCCATTCTGCATCAAGACAGCACCAATGCTGTTCCCACATGCATCACACTGCACAACAAATGATTTAGACAAATCTGGTAATGTCAACACAGGATCTGTAGTCATTTTCTGTTTCAGGCATCTAAATGCTGATTTCTCTTTATCTGTCCATTGCCATTTAATGGCCTTCTTTTCAAGCGCATGTAACGGTGAAGCAATCTCTGCAAAATGCCTTACAAATCTGCGGTAGTAAGAGCATAGGCCAAGAAAACTGCGAACATCATGCACAGTCTGTAAATCTGGCCATGAAACGATTGCTTCAATCTTAGCAGGATCCATGGTGACACCATCCTTTGATACAATGTGCCCAAGGAAGTGAATTTCTTTTAGGAAGAATTCACTCTTCTTGCCATTAATGAGCAATCTGTTGTGTTTCAGCTCGTTAAAGACTGCTGTCAGATGGTCTCTGTGCTCCTCTTCACTCTTTGAATAGACTATCATGTCATCAAAGAATGTGCCCACAAAGCTTCTGTAAGGACGGAAAATTCTGTCCATCATTCTGTTAAATGTGGCAGGAGCATTTGTCAATCCAAAGGGCATGACTAAGAACTCATAGAGACCAAATGTAGTGCGAAATGCGGTCTTGTGCACATCCTCGGGTCTGATTCTAATCTGATGGTACCCACTCTTCAAATCTATCCTGCTAAACATTTCTGCTCCTTGCAAACGGTCAAGAATATCATCTATGCGCGGAATTGGAAATCTATTCTTGATCGTGTTCTTGTTCAAGGCTCTGTAGTCAATCGTACTAGTAACACAGGAGAACAAAACGGGGAACTACTGGGCTGAATTAGTCCCTTCTCTAACAGCTCATTAACCTGTGTCATAATCTCTTTCTGCTGGGCTGCACTAACCCTGTACGGTGGCCTATTGGGCGGACTAGACCCTGGAATAAGATCTATTGCATGATCCTCTGGCCTCTCAGGAGGTAACTCTCCTGGTAAAGACTCTGAAAAACAGTCTCTGAACGTATCCAAGAAAGCTTTTCTACCTTCGTCTAGTGTAGACAAATCAGTTTCAACTTCATTCACTTGCTTTGCAAAAACCAAGTACGCAGAAAGATGATTTTTCATTACTGAAGTTATAGCAGAAGCAGAAATGACTGGGACAGACTCTCCTTTCGGCTTCACATCCAAAACATGAGTCTTGTCCCTATGTACAATTGTGATTTTCTTGTTGAAAGCATCCAACACTGCATGTTTCCTATGACACCATGGAATTCCCAACAAGACATCACATCCTTCCAAGGGCATGATAAGAAACTCCTCTGTGTCCACATAACTCTGTATATGCATGCGAAGTTTGCCAAGTATAGGAGTGACAGGAACTGAATGCCCAGGGCATGCCAAATCAGCCTGTCCAACTGATCCCATGTCTTCAGCACGAATTCCCAACTTGGCTGCCAATGCCGGTGAAATAAAGTTGGCTCGAGCACCAGGGTCAAAGAAAATCAGCACTGTAGCATCTCTGATTTTACCCCATGCTCTGCACAATTCTGTAGCATTATCACATGGCTGGTCACCAACCATGTCAGGTACCAATCCTGCACTCGGCATTGTCTTCTTCTTGAGTGGCCCTTCTTTATCCTCGGCATCTTTTGCTGGCTGTTGTGGGCATTTTGCAGCCATATGCCCTTTCTGTTCACAGATGAAACATTTCCCAGCTTGCATCAATGCCTTTCTCTCTTCAAATGACTTGCCATAGAGTGGCCTCTTCTGTCCTTTGCCTTGACCAACACTTTTCTGAGGTTGTGACGGCCAAGTCTTCTTCTCAAATGGCTTCTTTCTATAGAATGGTCTAGGTGGGAAATCCCTCTTCACAAGTGGTTCCTGTTTGCCCTGAGGTTCCTTGTTCACTGTGTTCTTAAAGCCACGTGAACCTCCCTGTAGCAATGCATTAGCCATGTTTGCATTCTCAATGAGCTGAGTCATATTAGAAACATTGGTCTTAATGCAATAATCCCTGATTTCTTTGGGCAAACCACAGCAATACTTTTCTATTTGCTCTGACAATGGCACTGTCCTGTAAGAAGTTACTGGCAAGAGTGCATCCCAAAACTTCTTATTATACTCTTCCAAATTTACACAGTTGGCTGCATCAAGTTTGTGCCATGCTGTCATAACATCCACTTCAAAAGTATTTGTAAGCCAGGTAAAAGAGAACTGCTGTTTAAACTGAACCCATGTAGCAGGTGCTTGTCCTTGCATCAACAGTGAGGTCCACCACTGCAATGCATTACCTTTCAAGAAAGTAGCAGCCTTCCGCACCTTAGAAGACTCTGTAAAGTTACCCCCAGTGTATGCTGCATCAAATTGCTGAATGAAAGTCAGCGCTTTCAATTTGTCCTGCATCCCACTGAAAGTCTCAAACTTTACTGCTTGACCACCTTCTTTGTAATCCTTTTGCACCTTTTCTGCATCAGTCCTTACTGCTCTTTGTCCACTAGGTTGAGAAAATTCAGCCACACTGACAGGTGCTGCGGGCCCCAAAACTGGACTAAAATAAGTTTGAAATCCGGGCTGCACACCTATATTGGCATAAAGAGGGTTCACGGCTTCCATAGGCATCATTCCTGGTGACCCTCTTGACATCAATCCTGGCAAAACTGTGGGCGGCCTAGCCATGGCCTGGAAAACAGACCCACCACCAAAATAGCCGGGCTGGAAAGCAACGAATGGAGGAATGGTCGGCATGACCCTTTGCACATTACTTTCCTGGCCATTAAATGCATGTACCTGTGCTTGTATAACATGCTGCACTGGATCAGCTGCCACTGCTGGTGTCTGCTCTACATGCTGTGGCATCCTTGGCATTTGTTCCTGTGCCCTCTCAACTGCATGCTGAGATGATTCAGCCTGGGAATCCCCTGTCCTTGACTGCAAATACCTCTTCATCCTGGGATTCTTCACCAATTGTTCAAAGGTACCAACCATGCTCAGGAGCTGCGCATGAAATAAATCCTCTTGTTCCTGTTCTTCCTCTAACAAGGCTGGCTGTACTACTGGCTCCATCCGAGCAGAGGCTGACACCTGGGCACCTGTCACCTCTATATGCTGTCTGCGAGTAGAAGAGGAACTCTCTTCGGCAGGGAGCTTGCCTTTCCCTTTGTCTGTCATACTGTCAACTGAAAGTTTAAGGGAACCTGTATCCAAAGAAAGAGACCGTACTCTTTCTCACCTGTAATCAGTTGTACCTCACTATGTGTGTCTCTTGTTCACCCAATCCAATCCGTGTCCGGGCTCTTGCAGAAAAGAGGACCCTATCCCGGCAACGGAACCATAAAACCGGTCTATGGACACATAAAGCGGTAATTCATTCACAAATAACCTGGACTTACTGAGACACACATTCACAGAATCCTCGCTCCCTCGCTCAACAACACATTGGCCCCGAAGTCCGGCGCCCCTTGCGGTATTTCTTTATTGTTAAAAGGTTGGAAATTACAAAGCACTCTACTTGCATCAGCTGAATTTTACAAATTCTAGGAGAAATTTGCCAGCATAACTGCAGTAAAACTGTTCCATAACATCTCAGAATGAATCCCAACTGACAGGCACACTTCCATAGGCATCAAGCTACCCAATGGAGTCCAAAACATCACAATTCAGCTTGCTGTAATTTTCTGCACAGGCCTGTTTTCAGCCCAAAATAACCCTTGTACTGTCCTGGAGGACTTTAGCAAAGTCCTACTGCATTTTGGCATCAACCGGGCAACATAACAGCCCAAAAACAGCACCTAAACAGTGCTGAAACAGCATTGTTTTGAAGAGGTTATTACCCTCTTCTGTCCCTGCTTTGGTGTAGGAACCAACTACACCTGTTCCTGTTCAAGGAGGCAACTAGCCTTTGCATATAAGCATGAAATTCACACAATTGTACCTGATTTTATCTGATGATAGCATTTCCATAGTCTGCAAGAGAGAGAAAGAGAGAGAGAGGCTGTGGGGAGCAAGCTCAACCCTCAATTCCTGAGTTGTAGGGCAAGGGAATGCACCACGAATGCTGGTTTTCCTGCAACAAAACCACACGATGGCTGCAAATTCAGCCTCTTTCCCCAAATTCCCACGCTTCCCTCTTCTCTATGAGGAAAATGCACCAAAATTTGACACTTGGCACATTTTTAAGCCTTTTCCACATGCAATCTTCCAGGCTAAAAATCTCCTGACTGGTTCACATTCTCACAACAGTCCTTTGTCAGCTTTTGGTCCCCTTGACATTCCGCACAAACTGACGCGAACACTTTTCAATTTCGACACTGCCAAAAATAGCAGTTCCCTAGATTTTAGGGATGATGTCATCTGCATTCCTTCTGGTCTCCTGACCATCTTTGACCACTATGGTCACTTCAGAATTTGCTTAGAATTCAAGATACATTCACATTTCGGTGGCGGCCACTTACTAGTGTAAACTGGCCTATACCCTCATTCAGTGGCCATGTCCTGGACACTGTCCTTCCTCTTTCAGTGCCCATGTCCTGGACACTGTCATTCATCTTTTAGTGCCCATGTCCTGGACACTGTCATTCATCTTTTAGTGCAGTTCTCAGGCTTAGCCAACCATTGGTCCAAAATCCCACTGACTGACCCATTCTGACATTGCAATGGCCCAAGCCCTTCCAAGAGATCCCGGGGGAAAGCAACAGCAACCAAAGAGAAAGAAAAGAAAAATATATATATTTATAAAGAAATGTAAATAAGGAAAACAACTGCAAAAAGTTTCACCTCCTGGTGACAGTATGCCCAAGAAGACTCCTGAGGAAAAAGCTAAGGAGGGTATAACTGGAGGTTATCTCTAGCCTAATGAACAGATACGGTACCGGACAGAGAACCGTTGTTTCTTTTGTCACAGTGGGACACGGGAAGAAAGATTGCCCAAAATTCCAAGCTGAAAAGTTTGCTAAGGCATCCACTTCCACAGTAGCAACCGTAGCATCATCATCCCCACCTCCGCCATCAGCCTCAAATGCTGTTCAGCTTTTACCCTCTTTGAATTCAGTGCCACCAGTGGTATTCGATGATAAGCAGGAGGGTGAGGTTGAGGGCAAGACAAAGGCTCTCAACCGTGCCTATGGCACTTCAAAGGGATAGCAGTTCATTGTCCTCTTCGACATGGGCAGTTCTGAGGATGCCATCTCTCTGCAGTTGGCTACCAAGATGAGCTGTACCTTGGTTCCTTATCATTTGGATGTGGACGGGTTTTACCCCTGGTCTACATACACATATTACTCATAAAGCTCTGCAATTTGAGTTTCAGGTTCAATGGGCCACATTGCAACGAGATTTCATTGTCTCCCCTCTCTTAGGGTGTGACATGATCCTCGAGATCCAGTGGTTTAGACAGTATGCACCCATTTTGGATTGGAGGCAGGATACTTTCACCATCGTTGAAGGCCTTCTTGAGCCTCTCATGATTTGCAGGGATCGGAGCATTCTTGGCATTCCACTCATTTCCCACATTTAGGCCCAAAGAGCCATCAGGAAAGGCACAAAGTGTGCGTTACTATATGTCTGCTCGCAGTCTAATGCAGTTCACCCGCAGGGGAGCAACAAATGGTTGGTCCTTTGTCTCGATACAGCAACATCATGCTGCGAGCCGACCTCTCGTCCACTCTCCCACCCGGTAGACCTAAGGACCATCTCATAGAGTTGGTTCCTGGTTCAGAACCTCCTAACAAGTTTCCCTACCGCCTCTCTAAGGCATTGGAGAGCGAGCTGGAACAGCAGTTAGCTCAGTTACTCCGGTCCGGTTTTATCTGACCATCCTCCTCACCATTTGTCGTTCCCATTCTGTTTGTCCAGAAGAAAGATAAGCCTGCACGATTATGTCTGGATTACAGGGCGCTCAATAAGCTAATAGTGAAGAATAGGTTCCCCATGCCCAGAATAGAGTACATCCTAGAACGACTCAATGGTGCAAAGATTTTTTCTAAGATAGATCTTAAGAGTGGCTACCATCAGGTTCGGATCTTTGAGGCCTACATTCCAAAAACGGCCTTTAGGACTGAGCGTGGCCACTACGAATTTGTGGTGATGTCCTTTGGTCTCACCAATGCATGAGCAACGTTCAACAAAATGATGTCTCAGGTTTTTTAGGATCTCATTGTCAAATGCGTCTTCATCTTCTTAGATGACATTCTTATCTTCTTAGGGACTGCAAAGTAGCATGAGCGAGATGTGGCACAGGTTTTGCAACTCTTGCAGGACAATGAGTTGTTTATCAATGCCAAGAAGAGAGAGTTTAGAGTCCAGGAGATCCATTACTTGGGTTACATCATCAGTTCTCTAGGTATTAGCCTCGACCCTGAAAAGGTACAAGCCATTCTCAGTTGGGATGTTCCCACTATATCCCAAGAAATCTGCTCATTTGTGGGTCTTTGTCAGGCCTATAGAGCAGCCATATGGACAAGTTTTCTAACCTTGCAGCACCTCTTATTGACTTGCTCAAGGGCGTGAAGACTTGTTGTCAGAAAGTGTCCGTCACGGGCAAGGCTCTAGAGGCATTCTGCGCAATGAAGAAAGTTGCCTTTGAGTCTCCAGTTTTGAAGTTGGCATCATGGGATGATCCTTTTGAGGTGATTACCGATGCCAGTAACCTTGCCACATTGGAGCTGTTTTATAGCTAGATGGTAGGCTAGTGGCTTACTATAGCCACAAGTTGAATAGCATCGAGAAGAATTATTCGGTGTATGACAAAGAGCTCTTGGGGGTGATGACTGCTCTTAAGCATTGGAAGCACTTTCTTTACGGGAACCACTTAATTTCTCAACCTCAATTCCCTAAGTAGAATTATGTGAAAATTTATCTTTTGACACCAAAAATTAATTCAAATATTTCTTTACTTAAATATCATAAATTTTTTTCTTTTAACTAAATACCAACATTCATTTTTTTGAATAAGCTTAAAATTTCTCTTTTTGAGTGCAATCCAAATATCATGGGAATTCCTCTTTTATCATAAAATAAATCTATCTAAAATTTTTCTTTAATTTAAATACAAATATTTAATATTTCAAATATATGAAGAATTTCACTTTTACTATTTAAATGATCAATTTCAAATATGATGAAATTTCTCTTTCATCATTTAAATTTATTCATGCATAAAATAATTTATCTAATTTTTTTAATTTTAAATAAAAATACCCATCAATTCAATTATACTAAGAATTTCACTTTTCTCATTTAAATGATTGAATTTCGAATGTCATGGGAATTTCTCTTTCATCATTTAAATTTATTCATGTATAAAATAATTTATCTAATTTTTTTTATACTAGTTATTTAATATATCAAATTTTCTCTTTCTCCATTGAAATACATGGATCTCCATTATCATGAGAATTTCTCTTTTTACATTAAAATAAAATTATAAAAAATTTATCTTTTTCTCTAATTAATTATTTATGCATAAACATTAAAATTTAGTTTTCCATGGATGTGATGAAAATCATTCTTTTAACATAGGATGACTAATTCTAGAATATGGTAGAGAGTTTTCTTTTCACATTATGCATAAAAATGATTTATGTATTAATTTTTTAAAATTTTACAATAGCTCCGCTGTTATTACTGATAATTTTTAATTATTCTAAAAAGAATAAGACTTAGTAATACGAATATGATAGAATAACTATCATTTGGATCTAAATCCAATTTATGGAATTAATGTTTAAGTTTATCATAATTTATGTAACATTAAAGCATAAAAGTCATTTTCTTAGCCTCTAGCTTAACTAGCATAGAGTTTGATTTTAAAATTGAGAATTTCTTCATGAGAAGTATCATTTGAATAGAGAATTGGTCATAAGAATGATCATTTTTTTGAGGAGAGAGATATACTTAAAAAAACATCTTAATTAAATATAAATGTAAACTTTTTGTGATTATTCATCAAATTTCTTTAAAAAGCTTAATTTGCATTGAAAAACCATTCATTTGAAACTTCTCAAGCTTGAGGAGGGTTGAGAAGTGAAAACATTGAGATTATTAGAGAAAAAACCATAAAATTGCATCTTACCTCTTGTGTTGCTTGCTTCTCTATCTTAGAAGAAGCTCTCAACCAATCAATTGGTTAGTGTGTTGAGAGAAAAGCTCCAAGGAAGGTTGAAGAGAGAGAGAAGCTCTAATCTCTTCAAAATATAGAGGATTTTTAAAGAATAATAGAAAATATACTTATTTTAATGTAATACTGGTATGGTCTAGCTCACAGACGAGAATACAAAAGAATGAGGGTCTATTTATAGGTGAGGGATTTCACTAACTAAGTCCAACTAAGTTCTAGAATTTTTCAGGTTCAGTTTGGTTGAATTTAGACAAGATTTTGACCAGTTTAGCTCTCATTTTGATCCAGTTTGATCCAAGAGAGAGGAGAGATAAAAATATCTTAATATTTTTGATTTAAAAACTCATTCACATATATGAAATAGGCGTTTTCTTAAAGTCTCTCTCTCTCTTTACCAAAGTGTTAAAAATGTATCATTATATCAAAAAATCTCATTTTTTTTAGTGATATCTCATAGTTTTTAACTAAAAAATCTTGTACTCTTAGCAAACTCTTCATCTTATGTGAGCATTTACTCATTTTTGGGTATTTTCTTTTATTCATTGGATTTATCTCATCCCAATACTTGGATTAATCTTATTGGTCCATTGTAACCTTAATTGGACCATAATCCAAAAATTTCAGAAAATCTTGACTCTTAGGCTAAGGTCTCCTAAAGCATTTTTAATTGATTCCGAATGCACCTTGGAGAATTTATTTTGAATTTGTGATTCAGGAAAATATATTTTTTATATTTGTAGAATTTTTATATCAAAAAATATCTCAATATTGAATTACCACTCTCTAGAATTTTTCTTCTCTCTAGACAAAAATAAGGAAAAATAATATTTTCTTGTATTCAGAACAGGAAATGATTACAGGGGATTGAAGTAAAGGCTAATTTATTATTCAGTCTGAGGAGGAATCTTAGATCCTCTCCCACTTGAAAAACGTGAGATATCCTTATTTCGCAAAGTGTGGGTAATCTTTCACCAACTCTTTTTCTTTCTCCCAGTTGGCGTCTTCTAGGGGAAGAACTTCCACTTCACTTAAAATTCTCTGAGGACTCTGCTCTTAAGAATCTTCTTTAGAACGTCAAGAATTTCCTCAGGTTGGAGTACCATCTGGCCTTATGTTAGAGAGATCAATTGTTCATCATTAAGCACGTGACTCAGGCTGGGTACATATTTCTTAAGCAAACTGACATGGAATACATTATGTACCTTGAGATGGGGAGGCAAAAGAAGTTTATAGGCTAGATCGCTCACTTTCTTTATAACAGCATACGGTCCACGGTATTTGGGAGAGAGCTTCTTGTACTTTCTTAAGGATAAGGAACTTCTTTTTGGTCGTACTCGAATGAAGACCATATTTGATTCTTCAAACTCTCTCTCTGACCTCTTTTTATCTGCATACTGCTTTTGCTTATCTTGGGCTGCCTTTATATCTTTACGGATTGATTGCATTTGCTGGTCCATGTCATCAAGCATTTGTCTGGACATCTCGACTCTGATCAATGGATCGGACCAAGTCAACGGTGTAAGGCAATCTTGTCCATACAAAGCTTTGAAAGGACTCATCTCAATGCTTCGATGATAAGAAGCGTTGTAAGCAAATTCGACCAGATGCAAATGGCTTAACCACTTCTTGGGTTGTCTGCCGCAGCATGACCGAAGGATATCTTCTATTACCTAGTTCACTCTTTCAGTCTGGCCATCTGTTTTGGGGTGATAGGTTGTGCTGAGATCCAAGAAAGTTCCTACTGCTTTGAAGAATGCAGTCCAAAATTTCGATGTGAATTTGGGATCTCTGTCACTTACTATCGTCCTGGGTAAGCCATGCAATCTGACGATCTCTTTAAGGAAAACTCTGGCAACATCCACTGCAGTGTATGTTTCTTTCACTGGAATCAGATGGGCAACTTTGGTTAGCATGTCAACTACCACAAAAATAGAGTTGTAACGTGATTGCATTGAAGGTAATCCAGTGACAAAGTCCATACTGATACATTCCCACTTCATCTGTGGAATGTCTAGAGGCTGCAGTTTACCTGGCATCTTCACTCTCTCTGCCTTGACTCTCTGACACATCAAGCATTTCCGCACATGATCAAGTACATTCTTTTTGAGTCCTGGCCAGAAGAAGCTTTTCTTCACAGACATATAGGTTTTTATAAACCTTGGATGTCCAGCTATCAAGCTATCATGGACTTCTCTCAGAATTCTTCCCTTTACTCTCTCATCATTAGGAATACATAGCCGATTATTATAATACATGCATCCTTCATCCAATTTGTACCCAAAAACTCGACTCATTTCCTGAGTAGTCTTGCTTTCCTGCATCAGAAGGGTAGCAATAGAAGCAAAGAATTTGTCCTGCATGATTTTCTCCTTTGCTTCACTGATCAATGGATTTGACACCACTGTAATTGCAAGCAAGGAGGCTTTTCTGTTGAGCGCATCTGCCACCACATTTTCTTTCCCCGACCGATACTTAATTTCAAAATCAAATTCCTGTAGGGTCTGCATCCATCTCCTTTGACGCATGTTGAGATCCCTTTGGGTGAAGATCCACTTCAGACTTTGATGATCTGTCATCAAGGTGAACCTCTGTCCCAAGAGAGTTTTCTGGATTCATAGGCCACTAAATGACCTTCCTGCATAAGAGCACTGCCTAAGGCAAACCCACTGGCATCAGTAACTACCTCAAAGGGTTTGGTAAAATCTGGCAACTTAAGGACAGGGTTGGTTACTAAGGTTGTCTTCAGTTTATCAAAGGCACTCTGTAACTTGGTTGAACACAATGCTAATCAATACACTTAAATACACTAAGATTTGAAGGACACTTGCTCAAATACAAAAAAAAGTAAATTGCTGAATTGACAAGAGGCACACAATGAGCTGGAACGGCCGACCCCTCCCTTGAGTAAATTGTATTACTGTTGGAGAAATTCAATACATAGTTTCACGGGCATCCATTGCCAAATCCTCCATGCCAATGCATATGAAATTCAGCATTTAGAAAACAATGGTATGTCGATGTAGATCACCAAGGAGCTGCCTTGATGCCCGGCCCGACTTTAGTGTCCATATTCTCTACCATTGGCTCTATGTTCTACCAAGCAAGGTAGCAACATCTTCAAGAGCACATAGGACAAGAGAAATACTACACAGGGCGGCTAAACAAGGAGTCCTGCCCTTCTACTGAGTAAGTAATGACAACACATTGTCCAATTAGCTTACCAGTCTTCATAGAAGTTGTTGCAAGCGGAAGCCTTCGCGTTGGAAGCTTTAGAAGTGTTGATATCTTCGATTTGCCGCAATCCTTCGCGACAAAAGTCTTCAAGAGGATGAAGGGAACCCTGGGAAAGCTTCTCCTATGGTTCAATTTGAGAAAGGAAGACTGAAATTAGGGTTTTCAGCAAAAAGACCAGAAATTACAGCAAAAATGAGAGCTGTTTTGCTGAATTTCAGTCATTGGGAGTGAGTAGGAGAGTGATTAGCACTTGGAAACACTCTTGGAAGCTTGGAAAACACCCTAGCAAGTTGGGTATGGCTATGGAGAGCTTGGAAATGGAGAGAAATGGTGGAAAAAAAGAGTTTTCAGCCTCCAAAAATCCTCATGAAGAGAAAACACGAATTTCTCTTAATAAGTAAGTGAATTGGGGTCCAATCAGGTGAAGGGACATGGGGAGATGTCCATTTATGAGTAAAAGGGGAGGATCGGGTCCTGGACATTGAGTCTTGTCCGCCTCGGGACTTCAGTGAGTGTGAACTTGGAAGCGGTCATAATTTATAAGTGACTTTTGGACGCCCAAACTTTAATGAAGTGGGAACGCACTCACTTATAAATATTGGCTAAGTCCTAAGGGCTATTTGAGCCTAGATTGGGTAATACTTACCACTTGTTCACATGCCACACAACCATGTCAGCAGACAGTTTCACACGCACGGTTCACGGGCGGGCGTCCCCTTACCCGGAACTACACATAGGTCATGCAGGCATGAAAACAGCATGCAATTTCATTTGCAGGCAAGCACATAAAGATGCTATGCAATGCAGCATTGGCATGAGCAATTTCCGTTCATGAAACCATATAAAACCAGGCGTTTCCAGGCAAGTATACGCAATACCAGACCTAGTGGAAAGCCAATCCTCCACGCATTTCCGGGCATGTACACAAAGGCACAAGTCCCAGCGGAAAGCCAAGTCCTCCAGATATTCCGGGCATGATAAGATCAAGTCCCAGCGGAATATCATATCCAACTATACAGCATGACACGTGTCAATCACCTGCATAGGCATATTCCATAAGCCATGGACACTAATCCAATATGTACATAGTGTGAAAGCAAGAGTGAACCATTCGGGTGGCCAAATGGTGACATTCCCCCCCGCTTCTAAACAGTTGTCCGCAACTGAAATGCATCCAAATATGTCTGAAGCACATGCGGGCAATCTTTGAAGAACTCTTCATCTACCCATTTAGCATCAATGGGAAGATAGTTCTTAAACTTCACAAGGTAACGCCTCACAACTTTGCCTGCAACAAGCTTGCGTTCCTTGTGATACACAATCTGCTCTGGTTGCAAGATCTCCTCTAGCTCATCCACTTGTGGTGGATCCTCAATGACTATTTCAATGGGCTCCGGCCCTACATACTTTCGAAGGAGACTCACATGAAAAGCATTGTGTATGTGCCAATGACTAGGTAATGCCAATCTGAAAGCCACTTCATTGATCTTCTCGATCACTCGAAAAGGTCCATAGTACCTGGTTGCAAGCTTAGGATATGCACCCTCTTTGCCAGACCTCTTTGCAAGTCTTGCTTTCTCAAATTTCAGCAATACCCAATCATTCTCTTTAACATCCAATTGCCTTCTATGCTTGTCGGCAGCCTTTTTATGCTTGTCTTGTGACCTTGCAATGGCTGTCCGCACCTGAGCAAAAGCAATATCCAAGTCTCTTACATACTCATCAGCTGCAAATATCTCATCCTTTGTGCGAAGGATGGGTGGCAAAACCACCTTACCATAAACAATCTCAAACGGGGCCTTTCCCATAGATGCATGCACCGTGTTGTTGTATGCAAATTCCACAAGCGGTAAGTACTTCTCCTAAGAAGACTTCTGATCCGCCACATAACATTTCAAGAGATCCAACACGGCTGAATTTGCAGCCTCACTTTGCCCATCCGTTTGAGGGTGATAAGCTGATGAGAAGTCCAATTTGGTGTCCATATTATCAAATAAGGCCCGCCAAAAGAGACTTGTAGTCCTGGGATCTCTATCCCCCACAATGGACTTCAGCATTCCATGATGTTTGAACACTTGTGCAAGATATATTTTAACCATATGCTCAGCTTTGATGGTCTTTTTGACCGGCAAGAAATGAGCTTGCTTGCTAAACCTGTCCACAATTGTCCAAATTGCATCATTACCCTGTTGGGTACGTGGCAAGTCCATAATGAAATCATATGCGATCCATCATTCTATTGAATGTAGCCGGGGCATTTGTAAGACCAAAAGGCATAACAAGATACTCATAAAGCCCAAATGCTGTCCTGAAAGCAGTTTTGTGTACATCCTCAGGCACTACACGCACTTGATGCGTGGAATCGGAAACCTATTTTTGATGGTAAGCTTATTCAAAGCTCTATAATCCACACACATACGAAAGGATCCATCTTTCTTTTGAACTAAGAGGACGGGTGAACAATATGGGGAAGAGCTTGGCTGAACCAAACCCTTCTCAAGAAGCTCATTTACTTGCTTCATGATCTCCTCTTTTTGGGATGCACTTACACGATAGGCTGGCCTATTAGGCGGTGAGCTACCCGGCACAGGATCAATGCGATGATCTTCCGGTCGTACTCATCAGCAAAACAATCATTGTGCTCTTACAAAAATTTCAGCCTATCATTATTAAGAGTGTTTACATGTACATTCTTTTTCTCAACATGATCTCGTACAAAAATCAAGTACGCAAAAACACTCTTTTTCATTACTTTCTTAATTTGTATATGAGATACAAGGGGAATGGTATCACCCTCTTCACCAGCATCAATTACATGTTCTCGGCCTTTATGCATGAAGGTGATCCTGTTAGTCTTGTAAGCCTTGCACGGATCAATACGTGTATGCCAAGGCTTTCCAAGCAATACATCACAGCCATTCAAAGGCGCCACAAGAAAATCCTCATGATCCACATAGCCTTGAATGTGTATGCGCAACTTGCCAAAAATAGGCATGACCTGCACTTCTCTACCAACAAAGGCAGCCCCTGCTTCAATTTGAGGACCCATGTCCTCCACTTCAATACCCAAAGCAGCTGCCATCTGAGTGGATATGAAATTCTCCGATGCACAATCATCAAACATGAACAAAGCGGGTTGATCTTTGAGCTGTCTCCAAGCTTTACATACAACCCTATCTTTGCTATCATGTGAAGTGTTGCCCTGCACATCCGGAACCATATGCACATCAGGCTTCGGTACATTAGCATTTTCAGCTTTGTTCTTCTTATTTGGGCATGCTCTTGCCATGTGCTCAGTGCTGCCACAAGTAAAGCATTTGCCTTCACGCATATATTGCTCCTTCTTCTCAGTACTAAGACCAAAGTTTGCCAGCTTATAAGGGCGCTTTTTAGCAAACTTATTTTCAGCTTTTGGACCTGATTTGGCTTGGTTTTGGTCCCTTTTAGGTGGCTGTCCATCATTTTGCAGGTTTTGGACAGCCCTCTCTTTGCCTTGAAATGAGGGTTTAGCCTTATTGGATCGACTCAATTTGAGTTCCAATTGCTCGGTGGCGGTGGCGGCTGCGATTAATTGGTGTAAGGTATGACCAGGATACATTTGTAATCCCGCTTTGTACACGGGTTGCAATCCCGATTGAAACCTTCTCTTCCTTTCCGCCTCGGTGACATGCATAAATGGAGACACCTCCAAGGGCACTTTCCAAAACTTTTGTACATATGCATTTACCGATTCCCTCTCATTTTGCTTTACCCAATCCCACTTCATTGTTATCTCATTTAATGCATTGGGAGGCAAGAATTGAGCATAGAACCTCTCCTTGAACTCTTCCCATGATCTAACAGGATTCGGTGAGAGCTTCTCCGTGAGCCACCAATGGGCAGCAGTGCCTTTCGTGAACATGCTTACATGCCGGATCATGGATTTCTGAGTGAAATCCTCATCACTGAAAGCAATATCAAACTGGGCAATAAAAGCAAGTGCCTTTGATGCATCATATTCTCCATGATGTGTGTCAAACTTCACAGATTTGTCTCCGGCTTTGAAGTCACGAGACTTTGATGCATGTGTGTGCATCTCAACATGTTTTCCCCCATGTTTGTCCATTGGGACAGCCCTTGAGACTGGCATCATTTTTGGAGCAAAAGGTGATGCATAAGGCATAGATACATGTGCCCTGTAAGCATGAGGCATGGCTGGCCCCTCAACATGCATTGATACATTTTCAGCCATAACTTCTCCCTCACGAGCACACTCGAAGGCATGAGTGGCATGAGAGATACGCGGAATACCTGCACCAACAGAAAATTGCAGTCCATGTTGCATGTGTTGTGCATGTACATTTTCAGCCGGCAATGGCATTTGACATACATTTTGACCACTGCCATAAACATTGTATCCTTCACGGGCTACATGGGATATTCCTGCATGGCGTGAAGTTACTGATTGTTCCTCTCCCATAGCATGGAGATTCATCCTCTTAGACATAACTTCTTGTTCGGGCACTTGTGGGGATTCCAAGACATGTGGGATGGTTGCCTTTTCTGCATAGGCATCCTTGGTACGAGCCAAGTATGCACGTGCTGCATCCCTTGGTTGCATGTGCAACTCTTGAGCAATCATTGCCATTGCATGATCCATATAAGATTTAGCTTTCTTGGTCTTCAAACGGTCATGTACCAATGGATCCTCGCGGCGATAGAGATTCAATTCTTCTTGTTGTGCTTGGAGAAGAGCCTGCATACGAGTAAGTTCAGCCTTCAAGACTATGGACTCTTCTTCTTGCATCTTCTCTTTGCCACGGAACGGCTGTCCCACATATTCATGTTCCCTATTGTGCACCACATGAGTTTGCTCATCCTGTAAAGCATTGGAGGCATGCATTTCATTGTCCCTGCCTCTTGTATTAGCATCTCCAACATTCATTGTATGGCTGTCCATAATGTTCTAAGTGTAGAGATAGCTAGTGTTCACGGTGATCGTCTCTCACGATAGAAGTGAAAGAGAACCGTATGCTCTGATACCAATGTAACTTGGTTGAACACAATGCTAATCAATACACTTAAATACACTAAGATTTGAAGGACACTTGCTCAAATACAAAAAAAAAGTAAATTGCTGAATTGACAAGAGGCACACAATGAGCCGGAACGGCCGACCCCTCCCTTGAGTAAATTGTATTACTGTTGGAGAAATTCAATGCATAGTTTCACGGGCATCCATTGCCAAATCCTCCATGCCAATGCATATGAAATTCAGCATTTAGAAAACAATGGTATGTCGATGTAGATCACCAAGGAGCTGCCTTGATGCCCGGCCCGACTTCAGTGCCCATATTCTCTACCATTGGCTCTATGTTCTACCAAGCAAGGTAGCAACATCTTCAAGAGCACATAGGACAAGAGAAATACTACACAGGGCGGCTAAACAAGGAGTCCTGCCCTTCTACTGAGTAAGTAATGACAACACATTGTCCAATTAGCTTACTAGTCTTCATAGAAGTTGTTGCAAGCGGAAGCCTTCGCGTTGGAAGCTTTAGAAGTGTTGATATCTCGATTTGCCGCAATCCTTCGCGACAAAAGTCTTCAAGAGGATGAAGGGAACCCTGGGAAAGCTTCTCCTATGGTTCAATTTGAGAAGGAAGACTGAAATTAGGGTTTTCAGCAAAAGACCAGAAATTACAGCAAAAATGAGAGCTGTTTTGCTGAATTTCAGTCATTGGGAGTGAGTAGGAGAGTGATTAGCATTTGGAAACACTCTTGGAAGCTTGGAAAACACCCTAGCAAGTTGGGTATGGCTATGGAGAGCTTGGAAATGGAGAGAAATGGTGGAAAAACAGAGTTTTCAGCCTCCAAAAATCCTCATGAAGAGAAAACACGAATTTCTCTTAATAAGTAAGTGAATTGGGGTCCAATCAGGTGAAGGGACATGGGGAGATGTCCATTTATGAGTAAAAGGGGAGGATCGGGTCCTGGACATTGAGTCTTGTCCGCCTCGGGACTTCAGTGAGTGTGAACTTGGAAGCGGTCATAATTTATAAGTGACTTTTGGACGCCCAAACTTTAATGAAGTGGGAACGCACTCACTTATAAATATTGGCTAAGTCCTAAGGGCTATTTGAGCCTAGATTGGGTAATACTTACCACTTGTTCACATGCCACACAACCATGTCAGCAGACAGTTTCATACGCACGGTTCACGGGCGGGCGTCCCCTTACCCGGAACTACACATAGGTCATGCAGGCATGAAAACAGCATGCAATTTCATTTGCAGGCAAGCACATAAAGATGCTATGCAATGCAGCATTGGCATGAGCAATTTCCGTTCATGAAACCATATAAGACCAGGCGTTTCCAGGCAAGTATACGCAATACCAGACCCAGTGGAAAGCCAATCCTCCACGCATTTCCGGGCATGTACACAAAGGCACAAGTCCCAGCGGAAAGCCATGTTCTCCAGATATTCCGGGCATGATAAGATCAAGTCCCAGCGGAATATCATATCCAACTATACAGCATGACACGTGTCAATCACCTGCATAGGCATATTTCATAAGCCATGGACACTAATCCAATATGTACATAGTGTGAAAGCAAGAGTGAACCATTCGGGTGGCCAAATGGTGACACACTCTGATACATTGCAGTCCACTGGAAAAGTGTACTCTTCTTGAGAAGGTTAGTTAAAGGGGATGCTATCTGAGCATACCTGGATATAAAGATCTTATACCATCCGGTTAATGTTAGGAATCCTCTGACTTCCTTTACTGTCTTGGGTTCCGGCCATTCTACGACTGCTTGGATCTTTGCGGGATCAGGAGAAATCCCATCTTTTGACACTATGAATCCCTAGTATTCCACCTGGTCAACATAGAAAGAACACTTGCTCTTTTTTGCAAAGAGCTGGTGTTTCCTTAGGATATCCAAGACCTTGCGCACATGATCTTCATGATCTGTAGCATTCTTTGAGTATACCAAGATATCATCAAAGAAGACAAGAATAAAATCATCCAAGTATTCTCTGAGAATATCCTGCATAAGACGATTAAATGTCGCTGGGACATTAGTCAATCCAGACGGCATGACTGTGAATTCACAATGCCCATATTGAGTATTGAATGCTGTCTTTGGGATGTCGTGCTTCTTGATTCTGATTTGGTAGTACCCGAAATTGAGATCTATTTTTGTGAACATTTGGGTCTCACTTAACCGATCCAAAAGTTCATCAATCCTAGGAATATGATACTTATTTTTAATTGTTAATTGATTCAATCCTCTGTAGTCAATACAGAGTCTTACATTCCATCTTTCTTCTTTTGAAAGAGAACAGACGCATCCCAAGGTGAGACATTGGGTCTGACAAACCCCTGCTCTAACAGTTGTCTTAACTGCTCCTTAAGTTCTATGGCTTTAGGGACTGGCATTTTGTATGCACGCTGGGCCACTGGCTGAGCTCCGGGGGTTAACTCGATCTCATGTTCTACTTTGCGAGACGAAGGCATCTGAGTCAGCTCTTCAGGGAACACATCTGTATACTTACTTAACCACTCTGGTTCTTTGGCCTTGTATTTTATGTCTACCGGATTCATCTTAACGACATAAACAGCTTGCCTCTTTCTGAGCCCTTATTTAGAAGCCTTGACTAATTGCAGCACTGGGGATCCGAAAATTCCAGTTCCTTGAACTTTATTCCCGTGAAGGTCAAGGAAAAAGATGGTTCCTTTGTGACAATGAATATCAGCTTGATTCTTATGGAGCCAATCCATTCCAAGGATTCCATCATAGACTCCCAAGGATAGGACTCTGAACTGGCACTTTGTTACGTTCCCATCTAGGCTAAACTGAATAAGGTCTGTCTTAAGGTGTGTGAAAAGAATCTTTCCACTGGCCAATTCCACTTGCATAGGTTTTCCTAATTTTTGATTTAGGACTAATTTACGTGGATATCCTGGGGAAATAAAAGAATGAGTACTGCCTGAATCAATCAAAAGCTTGAATTGCTTACCCTGGTACTCTGCTGGAGTTTGGAGGACTGAAAATTGACGGTTATTCCCCTGATGCTCTATTGCTGCATAGATCTGTCCCAAAAGCATCATGTGAGGAAATGAATTGCATTCTTCCTTGAGAATAAGCAACCATGCCATGAATGGATCTTTTTCGAGTGTCACTCCAGCCATTTGCAATAAGTGACACACCATTCTTTGCCCAACTTTCATGCACAGACTCTAAAGCACATTCAATTGCAGCTTTCTCATTTTGCAACAAGGTGGTGCGTTGTGTCTCATACGAAGGAGGCTTGTATGTTGGGCCATACCGTGCAATCTCCTGGACCATTTCAATGAAATATGGAGACCTGGCAACATTGAATGCTACATGATCATGATAAAAGAACCTTGCAACAGCTGCATCTACCCTCTCTTTCTTGCGGGGATCCCAAGCTGCTCCCAAGGTTTGCTGCTTGCCGGAGCTTGCATCCATAGGTTGCGAATCTTGGGAAAATGCAAAGCTCCCAAGTCCTCCATACTGCTGTCCATCTCCCAAGTGTACTGCAGCACTGTGCAGGTCGGTTAGACGTACTGCCTGGTACACAACAGTATGCACTACACGCAGGCAGGCGACAATAGTACGCAGGTCGGCGACAACAGTATGGGCAGGCTGCAAGTACGGACGAACTTTGGAGAAGTGGCGGGTGAAGCAATACGGGTGTCGGGCAGTATTTTTTTTAAAAAGTTCCACGTCATCGTTCCCACGTGGGGGAACGGCAGCCCAACATTCCGTTCGGCGTTCCACGGCTGTTCCGCCACCTAGACGTTCCTGAGCATTGTTTCCATCGTTCCCTTCATGTTGGCCATGGGGGAACACGTTCCACTGTTCCCCATGGGGGGAAACGGGGTTCCCCTGCTACTATGCCTCAGACAGATAGCACCAGTTGCCTCAGAGGAGCGGCTTCGGCAGCCTTTGGTCTGGAACCCCCTAATCTGTTTACCCAGTGGCCACATGTTAGGGGCCCGACCACATGTATCTTCGGGAGCCTTGAGCACCGGACCAGCTAGGTCTCTTGGAGATTGGATTGCACACAGGTAGGAGAGAGGCCCGATAGGGATCCGGGGGCGAGATAGGCTCAGCATCGACATTGACTCAGCTATTCCTCAAGGGTGGCTGATGCCTATTCCAGATCTGACCCTCCCTAGTGTGGCTAGGAGTGTTTACCTGACACGATATCCTCGTGGCGATCCACGTAGTAGATGAGGATAGTGGTTTGCTCACGTTTTCTATTGGATCCCAGGGTAGACTAGAGAGATCAGAGCTTCCCTTGGAGGATTTCAGAGGTTGCACCTTGCAGAGGTTGAGGGTGATTGGTTTTCAAGCACGAGAATGACACATAGATCCAGCACTGGCCAAGGTGGCCAGGGAAAGACTATGGCGGCTATGGATTTGGGAGTGCCGCAGGATCTCCAGATGCCTGAGATAGATGGCACGCCGCAGCAGCAACACATTGGCAGTCATAGAGCCTATCATAGTACTTCCTTTTAGATTTCTGGAAGAGGCTTCGGGACAGCTTTCGGCCTAGAAAGATCACACTCTTTCTTTGGCTGATGGCACACACGAGTTTGGCGGTCAGTATTTGGTTGGCAGTTGGAGGTCGGTCAGCGGTTGTCCACGATGCAGTCACCATCAGGAGTCTCAGCGACATTGCCTTTGGGATTGCCCGAAGGCTCAATAGATTTGGCAATGGATTCTCTGCATCTTCGCTATGGATAGGGCATCGACCAGGATCTCACTTGGGAAATTGTCGCTTGGGCCACAGAGGCTGGAGTGATGAGGGCTTATGAGGAGGATGGGGGAGGACTAGCCCTTCAGGTCTCTCACCATCGTATTGCAACAGTACTAGTCACAACCCCTCCTACAGGTGACTGGGGGCCAGGCTCATGCCAGAGATGGGAGATTTGCAGTAGCATCATCGCAGCTTGGCACATTTGGTGTGATAGATGCAGCGAGGCCATCGAGGGTACCCACACTTCGCCGGCTGAGACCATTAGGAGCATATGGCTTGATATCATTCACACCCTCCGTTGTCACTGAGGGAAGTTACAAGTAGGTTTTGACCGCATGCGGAAGCGGCGGGAAGCCTTATTGAGACTTTGGAGACCTGGCCCTTTCCTCACAGATAGAGGCGGTGATCCCATTTGGCATTACAGACCACCTTTGTGGTTGCCACACCCCCCCCCCCCCCCCCCCCCTTGTACGAGATAGCCTTCTCCTCACAGAGCGGTTAGCAGGAGGAGAAGCATCTCTTCTCCGTATGATCACTTGTTTTCCGCCCTTATATGAGGCGAGTTTGTATTTAGCCCTTCATGGTTGTACTTAGCCCTTTGTGGCTGTTTTTCTTTAACTAATTGAAGGATCTTTTTCCCGGAAAAAGAAAATACGTTGCGCCATGGCTATGCTCCACCATATTCACAGTGGCCCCCTTAGTGGCATGCAGGGGCTCAATACAAACATCAACATGAATGAAGGTGCCACGAAACTGTCATCGATGGAACCAGCTGGTCCCCTGGACTGGTTTTAGGGGTCATCCAGCCATGCCATATTATGATGTTCCTTCTAGAATCATGTCAATTTACCCTTATGATGATGTGGATCACATGAACACCTTGTCTTATAATGAAGGACAAAATGGAGTCATGCCAATTTACCCTTATATTGGACTAGGTAGAGCACATGGAGTTGTGCCAAGCTACCTTTATGATGGGCCAGGTGGGTCACATGAAGCTACACCATGCTATACCCTTGCCTGAAGAAGTGATCTCTGTAGAAGTGCATCTTAGGTGGGAGCTCCGAACCATGTGCAATGAGTGTAGAGGCTGAGAAGATCTAGCCAAATAACCTGGTTGGTGTTCTCATGGTGGAGTTGGAGGAGAAAAGGGGAGTCCAAATTGTACTAAAGGGGTGGGAGGCAGTCCATGTGGAGCCCATATCTTGAGAACCAAGTGGAAACTCAGGCATACCATACTCTAGGGTGGCCCTTGAGCGCTAGCCATTTCTAGGACTCCATGGCAAGCCTCGAGTACCTATGCAGATCGATCTCACTGATGCAATGGAGGTATGTGACTGTTTGGAAGAGTGCATCCACTACCATTGGGGCTGCAGGAAACTCTGCTTGGATGATCTCATGGGACTGATGGTTTACTGCGGATCATACGATCCTCATTAGATAAATCTGCCCCTCTGTAAGCTACTCCATGCATCAAGGCTGGTGTGATGAGGGTGTCAAAAAGCCAACCCTTCGCCCTAGGCTCTTGGAATTGTGCCTGGAAGCCGCTCAAGTAAGCTCAAGCTGGAAATATTCCCGTGACACAGTGGCATGTGCTGTGGGAACCATGGTGAAGCGTGGGCCACTGAAAGTGAGTTTAAGTGACACCAAGGTAGACATAGGATGAGACAATCTCCATAGGATCCCCTCTATATGTGAAGCTCAATCTGGATGTGAAGGGGTGGGAGGTATTGAAGACCATTACGTTGGTTTATCAAGGTTAAGGCATCCAAATGTCTGTTAAGCCCCTTGGCTGAATCTGAAAGGACAACGATGTCATCTGCATAGTAGTGGGGGGATTAGTATACCTGCTAGTGTGAAACCATCCATGCCTAATCTGTCAATGAAGCTTGAGATCTCATCAATGTAAAGGCCAAAAAGAGTGGGTGGTAGAGGGCAGCCCTGTTTCACCCCAATTGTGCTGGAAATCTCTTGCAACATACCTCATGGGGCTCTCACTCATCTGGTGACAGACTTATAGAGGGCGATGATGCTCCAAACCATGTCAAATGGGACTCCTAGTTCCTGTAGATTGTGTAGGAGGCGGGCTCGGGGTACAGCTTCAAAGCAGCCGTAAATCCTTCGATGTCGTGTTCTGCCCTCTTCGATGATGGCATGGAGGGTGAAGAGAACTCCACCTCTAGCACCGATCCATAGAGTTTGGCCAATGTGTGGCCAATCATGATCGTCCTCTGTAGTTATTAGGATCAATTGGATCTCAGGCTTTGAGGATGGGGCTGATGGTGTAAGCTCTATTGAGGATGTAGGCTAGTAGGGGTGCCAAGGTATCATTGACATGTGAGATGTACTCGGGAGTGAGTCCCTCATGATCTTGGGCCCGCCCATTATGTAGTCTATGGATGGCCTTGAGGACCATACCCTTTGTGAAGAAGGTGGAGGTGGTGGGGCGGGGATTTGGAAGTGGGGGCAGAGGTGGCTAATGGGGGATATGACAGAGGGAGCGTGCATTGTGTCTGGGCAAGTGATAGCTGTGGGGGGGTGGTGGTTGTTCTGGGAGTTTCCTCCAGGCCTCTTTGCAGTTCGGCCCTGTAAGAGTCCGTATAATTCCTCCTCTTTCCGAGCATAGAACTTCCGTTTCTTGCATTGGGTGAGGCATTGAGAATTCCGTTGCGCTTGGCACTTCATGATTTGCCCAATGCATACTTCATGCTTAAGATGAGAGCGTGTGGCTCGGCATTCATGATCATAGCAATAGTTCTCTGAGAGAGAGAGAGAGAGAGAGAGAGAGAGAGAGAGAGAGAGACACCCTCTTGGAAAACATCTAATCAATGGGATGTTCTTTGTGCGGTTGAGCACAAACAACATAGTCAGGCGGGTGGTGGTTTTATACATAGAGGTTTGGGTCCCAATACCCCACTGAAGGCCCCCCACTTTGTGGTGCATTTTCTTTAGTATGAAGTTGAAATTAGTACAATGTAGATTTGATCTTTGACCTAAGAATATCTTCCTCCTTGCTTGGCTGAGTGATGCTATGTGAAACTTGGGTGAACAGGAGGCAAGTACTGGCTAATCTGATTAAGAATTGTCGTTGAAGTTGGAACATTCTGCCTTCTGAGTGTTGGATTTCAGGATGCGTGTTTTGCAATGCTAGAGAAAAACACGGATGCTTGTGCTCAATTGCTGAAGATTTCTTGGATGAATGAGTGGGGAAGAGGAGGTGAGATTGGCCTAGTCGAGGAGGTTCCAGGTCGGCTGGCATAAAACATTCTAAAAGACCTTCAATTTAAGGCTGGAATTCACACGCATGTGTGCCCAGAATTGGCGGCCCAGCGTAGAGGCTGTCTGGACTCCGTCCAAATGCATACAAACTGACTGCCCTTTGCCTGGCCTGCTCCACGATAATTCTCCTGCATTTCTTGGCTGTCCATGAAGGTTAAGTCTTATAAGATAAGGAAACATATTGCCTTAGAAAGGACATGAGGCCACCACTGCTAGTATTATTATACGTGAGTTTCTTCTTGGGGGGCTTGATGTGTTGAGACTCCGTTTCATTGGTCTATTGGCATGGTCACGTGGAGTATTTAGTTGAGTGGCAAGTTTGGTGTACGCAATGTGAAGATGAGTTTTCCAGTGTCGGCGTTCCCTAGCCCATGTATCATGTTTTGAATCCTTCTAGTGATTGGTCCCCCACAGCTCATAAAGTACAACACAATTGTATGCGATCCACACACTGGAGTTTGGAGTATCACAAAGTGTGCAAGATGCTTCAAGACTTGAATGAGATGACTGAATTATAAGGTTTTTAAATGAAAAAACTCATATGAGACGATTTCTGGGTTTGTAAGTTTTTCTTCTTTTATGTTTTTATTTCCTTTTGGTGACCATGGTGATTTGGTGGATTTGTGTTTACATGTTGGGGGGGAGGGGGTATCATATATCATGCTTACAAGTTTGGCTATTTGCAGCTTGGCTTAGGTGATGCCTTGGACAGAAGCAGTCCCGCAGAAGTTCCAATGGAAGGTAGCTTTGCAAGGGAGGTTGCATGTGGATGGTGGCATACCCTTGCCTTGGTACAACCGGAATAAAAACATCTTGCAGACATAGTTTTTGTCTGAAAACTCATGCTCTGCTCCGATTTTGAATCCCACCTCATAGACAGGAGGATTACACTAGTGATTCAGCGATTTTCAAAGCAAGGTGGTTTGTATGTGTAGCACCTCCTTTCCAGGTCTCAACACACTTCACCCAAACAAACGCAGTTTCTTGTTCATTTGGTAGTGCCTAAAGCTTGATCAGTAATCTGTATGCAGAATGACCCCTGTAGAGAGGTTTTTGTATTTTTGTATCCATGGTTTTTTTGGTTTTGCAATAGAAAGATGTTGCAGCAGTGATCTTACTGTTTTATATAAATGTGATACATTGACTTCTTTTTTCGCAATCCATATCTTGCTGTTTGATGCTAGAATCAAGTCAGCAGTTACATTCTTAGTATCTGCTATGTCCAGAATCTCTAAAATGAGGGACGGCTGTCGAATCACAGGAATGCTGTTCAAATTCTAAGACTGGATGTATAGAAAATAGTGAGAAAATAGCAGCACATTGTGTGCATAGAATGCTAAGCCTTGCAGTCTCGAAGCTTTCATGATGCAACACAGGTGTTTAAGACTACTTAAGACTATGTAATGACAACACAGGTGTCGTGAGGTGAACCTGTAGGATTTGGAAGTGTTCATGTCACAACCGGTTGCCAATTTTAATGAGCGTGGAAATGGGCCTTTAAAGTATAGATGAGTAGTGAAGAAGTGAGTCATAGGGGGTTGTCTCCATGTATCTGCAAGGCTTTTAAGTTCTCAAGTTCCAACAAAGACAACTCGATCAAAATTAACTTGGCCTTAACAAGGAGTTGAAGCTGCATAACAAAAGTGGTGAGTGCAGTCTTAATGAGATACATGCTTATCTGTTATGAAAGTGTTGTAATAAATAAGGTGACGTCTCTTTGCAAATTTTCACAAAGCTAAATTTTTGAATTTTCAAGAAAGGCGGCCTGTTACGGTTTACCTTGATTGGTGGATGCAATTTTCATACATGATCATATTTCATGAGGTGCCTACGTGCTAGACTATCGTGCTTAGCAGGGTCCAAGAAATTATTTTTAATTAGCCTTACATCAGTCCTTTTCATCATGAATCCAAGAGGAAATTGTAATTTTGAACAAGCTTCTTTTAAAAGAAAATCCTTAAATCTAGGTGTTTTTTCTTCTTCAGTCAATTTGAGAAGGTTTTTTAAGAAATTGAACAAGTTCTAGTATCTTTTCCCAAGCCCAATTGTAAAGGATTGCTGCTATTAAACTTGACATAGGCACGGTGCCTTATGCACGATTTGAAATCCATGCTTGAAAGTTTGTTTCATAAAAAAAATTGAGAGTCAATGGGTAGTCTCAGGTCTAGTGGCCTCATGTTTTGAGTGTTCACATCACGGCTAGCTAGCTCATGTCTCACAACTAGCAGATGTGACATGAGTCTAGCTCACTAAAACTCTTGTGAGTCCTCTTTATACAAAATTGCAAGCGCCTACCGAGGTGTGATGTGAGTCTAGCTCTCCAGACTCGCATGAGCTTATTTCATACAAAAACGCATGAGCCTATTCCATCCAAGTTCACGTACGCCCAACTAGATGTGATGTGAGCCCACAAGGCATGATGTCAGCTAAGCTCACCAAACTCATGAGCTTTTCTCTAGAGAAACCCCTTCATGCCAACTTGTTCTAGGCTAAAATGATAATCCAATTGACAATCCATACTTCCTCAAACCCACCTAGTCTTCAGTCCAATCAAACACGATTAGCACTTAACAGAGTGTTTTCATTTTGAGAAGACAAGACTCTTTTGTTTGGGAAGAAATGAGACAAATAAACACATGTGGGTGGAGGAACCGTAGAACCCTTGGAAACGATGAGAAGAATGTGGAGGAGAGGGTGAGTTAGAGCTCTTTGCAAGCAACCCTCACACACACAAGAGTAGACAAGAGAGAGATGGATGGTTGAATTTTCTTCTATCTTCTTATTTCTCTACAACCATAACGTAAAGATAAGAGTACGTACTATAAGGGAAAGTACTCTCATAAGGTCGGTCCATAGTGTGAACCCCCCAATTGGATGAGTTGGGTTCACACTATGCCATAACTCTAGTAAACCAAAGGGGTAGACCATTGGTGGCATATCAACCATAACCTCACCAACCATGTGAGTAGTGTAAGTTCAGAGCTATCATCCTAGCATATCATATATATTCGCACTAGTTGAGCTCGATATCTTAACAAACCTTGAGCTCAACTGCATACATTGCACTTCGAGTAAGTTTTCGAACCTGTGAAGTTTCTTTGTACCAAGTGTCTTCGTGAATGTATCAGCTACTTGATCCTCTCTGTGCGAACATAAACCATATCGACATTACTTGCTAGATCCTTCTCCCTCACAAAATGATAATGCACCTCAATGTGCTTCGTCCTAGCATGATACATTGGGTGAATAGCCAATTGTATGCTACTCACGTTGTTGCAATAAATCAACCATATCCATGTACGCACCCATATCTACAAGTAGCTTCTTCAACCAAGCTACCTGACATGTCACCATAGTAGCACCTCTGTACTCAGCCTTTGTACTCGACAAAGCAACTATAGGATGCTTCTTGTTGATCCAACTAATAGCAATACTCCGGAAAGAAAACATGAAGCTGCTAGTAAATCTTCTCTCTAAGACAATACCAACCCAATTTGCATTTGTGTACCCATGTTATTGTACCTATATCCTAGCATCATAGGAAAGTCCATAATGTATTGTTGACTTTATGTACATGAGGATCCTTCTAGCCGTATCTAAGTGCTTCTTCCTTGGGGCCTACATAAACGGCTCTCACTAATCCAATAGCATAGTTCAAATTTGTCTTGGTGATAGTCATGTAAATCAAACTCCCTACTATCCTAGCTTCATAGAAAAGTCCATAATGTAATGTGGACTTTATGTACTTGAGTATCCTTCTAGTCATATCTAAGTGCTTCTTCCTTGGGGCTTACATAAACTAGCTCTCACCAATCCAACATTATAGTTCAAATTTGGCTTGGTGATAGTCATGTAACTCAAACTCCCTACCATATGACTGTACATAGTAGGTTCTCTAAGAGATCACCAATATGTAACTCAAATTTGGCTTGGTGATAGTCATGTAACTCAAACTCCCTACCATATGACTGTACATAGTAGGTTCTCTAAGAGATCACCAATATGTAAGAAAACTTTGTGTTTTGCTCTAATGGCACTGAGATTGAGTTACATGATTGGGTTACACCCTGTCATCCCATACTTAGACAACATATCCAATGCATATTGCCTCTATGCAAAATCCAAATCTCATCTCATGATCCAATCACTTCTATACCCAAGAAGTATCACACCTGATCAAAATCTTTCATTTCGAACTTCTTCTTAAGAAGCATCTTCACCTCATGAATATAAACATCACTGTCACACTTGTGACAATTAAATCGTCAATGTTAATGACCACTAGCACAATCACCCCTATTAGTCTTTCTCACTCTATGTGAGAAAGACTGACATAGATGACCACTAACACAATCCCCCCTATCAGTCTTTCTCACATAGACTGAGAAATCTCAGCTTGGATATCTAGAAGTCGTACCCTACTCTAGTTACCTGCTTTAAGCCGTACAAGGCTTTGTGCAACCTAATCAGGGTATGCATGATCTTGATATCCTAGTGGTTGCACCATGTAAACCTCCACCTGCAAATCACCATGTAGAAATGCATTTTATATCCATTTGAAGTAAAGACCTTCCCTTACCTATCAATAGCATTGACTACTCTCACGGTCGCCATCATAGTAACCGTACTCTAATTTCATATTGAGAAAGCCCCTTGATTTTCACCTTCGACAGTGCTTCTTAAATCATGGTATTTTTCGCTCAAACAAACCTCTGTAAATCATCAAATTAGATTCGCCCCTTGATTTGAGTGATCAATTTGTTAATACAAATTCAAGTATAAATCGGTATTAGCATTGTTTGAGACGATGAGATTTCTGAGCTTATATGCTTCATGTACCTCATTTATCATGCTCACAAATCAGTTGTGCAAGGGCAGGGCACCAGTTGGGGATGGGTTTGCTGGCAGTTGAGAGGGGGAGCCTTTGTGGTCGTGGGAGCGAGGGGCGTGAGGAGGGTGCTAGGGGAGAGGTTACAGGAGGGCATGTGGGTTACCACGGTGGGAGAATTGTTGCCCTCATCCCCATCATTATCATCACCATCAGCATCTCGTGTCCAAGCAGCGCCATGTCTTTTGGAGAAGAAGAAGGCCTTGGCTTGTTGAGCCTCTTCAACGATGAAGTCTTGGGGGAAAGCCGCATGTAAGTCATGAAATTGGATGATAGCGGTGGTTGTAATGAGTTCCAGTAGGTCGTAGACCTCGTTGTACAGCGCACAAGGAGGCATTGGGGGGAGTATGGTTTGATGGCATGCAAATGAAGATCTTTGTAGGCCATGTAGATATTGGGCCATCCTTGTCGTTCCATGTAGGCGAGGGCAGTAAGTAACTTGGAGGAGGCATATGGGTATGAACAGAGGCTAGGGGGTACGGTGAGCTTGATGGAGGCATCGACATATATGGATTATCCGTATTTCAGGAGATGGGCCCAAGTGTAGAGGTTGGCAGTGAGAGGATGGATGGGGAGGATCAAGATGATTGTGGGGTTGTCGAAGGAGATCTGGCTCTAGAAGAAGAAGGTGACAAGTAGGTTAATGGAGCATGAGGGATTTTGGTGATGAGGTAGGAGAGGGTAGATGTGGTGATGGGCTCATCCAGAAGGATATTATGCTAGAGAAGATTTAGCTGGAGGTTAATGGAGTGGGGAGGGATTTTAGTGATGAGGTAGGAGAGGGTAGATGTGGTGATGGGCTCATCCATAAAGATATTAGGCTAGAGAAGATTTAGCTAGAGGGCCCGGAAGTTGACCTCAAGGATGTGGGTGGGGTTTTGCAGTGGAGAGGAGAGGGTAGGCAGCTCGTGGTAGCATTCATCAAGGTGTAAACCTTGTGTTTTGTTTCGATGGATGCCTCCCCTAGAGATATTGGCTATGCTAACTAGTGCGTTCCTTGACTGCCTACTAGCTGTGCCTCCTTTTGTGCCATGGTCTCTCTGACATGTTTGTAGGCCTCAAAGGATGTGCGGAGGTGGTTGTGGCCGTCTTAGGAAATTTGGGCGATGCGATGCATATCTTCTGCTTCCTGTTGTGCAAGGGAGCAGGCATCGTGAGAGCTGATTTGGCTTCTTCCTGGGTTGTGTGGAGTTGGGTTTGTAGGATGGTCTTGACAGCATGCAGGGCTTTGGCGCGGCTTTGCGCTTGGTCCACAAGCAATGCTTGCATTTGGGCATTGGCATGCAGAGCAGCCTAGAGGTGGTGCTAGCTTTGAATAAGATCTGCCTTGGCTAGGAGCATGATCGACTCCGAGGCAATGACCTACTTATGTTGGCATTGCATGTAATCCGTTATGGAAGGAAGAAGCTCCTTGGTCAGGTTGGAGAAACCTGCCACAAAATCTAGGAGAGCACTGGATAACCTCAAAAAAGACCTATTGGGAGTGGAAGCATCTAGCTTGTACCCAATGGAATGTATCTATCGTATGGCATTGAGATGTAGAGGGTGAGGCAAAGGGGCCTTCATCGGAGTGAGCGTGTGAGGGTGAGGAGAGGTTGGGCACTTGGGGTGCTAGGAGTGGAGTGGAGTGGAGTAGGGTCTCCTCCAAGAGCTAGGAGGTCTTATGAAGCTCCTCCTCTTTAGCAGCTTTGCGGTATGCCTCTTCCTTCTGAGTGTCGAAGTGTTGGTGCTTGGATGGGGGAGTGGTGGGGGAAGGCTGGGGCTCGGGAATGGGGTGTGGGATAGTGGTGTCTCCATGTAAACGGATGGGTGTTTGGGCAGCTCTTCCCAACTTGTTGTATGGTATGAAAAATTTCATGAGTAGGGAGGAGGTTGCTAGCTTGCCTTGTGGGTTCGTGCATATAACATGAAGCTCTTTGTGAAAGTACTCGGCCCAATTGATGGGCACACCCTCATGGACTCTGGCAAGGGTGGAGAGGTTGCAGTGATTGGAACGATCTAACTAACATGTGGTGAGGAGTAGGGAAAGGGATCATGTTGGCATCACCAATTCCTGGTGAGTGATGTTATGCCATTCCAATGCCATCCTTGGTTGTGGGACTTGGAAAGTGTCACGTACATGCCTCATGACATGGCTTTGGTGCACAGAAGGTTGCTCGATTCTAGTGAGTTGGAGTGAATCTCTGACCAACTCTAGATTGAGGTGTACGATTGAGTCTAGAACCTACCTGGTTGCTTGGTTGGCATTGTAAATCTCGATGAAGTAGAGGTAGTTGAGGAAGTCAAGTCCCTATGGCTCCATTATGGGTCAATAGCCGAGCCCAATTTTCTCTAGGCATGCGACCATTGTGGGCTCCGTGATGGGCATGGTAGAAGGGGATGGTGAGTACTCCTGGGAGTACCTCTGCGCCTTAACTACCTTATGCATAGGTTGTGGGATAGACCACATGTACAAGGATTTCCCATTAAGAACGGGTGTACTTGGAAAAGCAAACCAATTACCAACATTAATTTGTTGAGCGTGCAGGATGACTTCGTCCATGCAATGCTTCTTAAATGTAGTTGTGCAAATGTAACGCAAGAGGAGAGCAACTGCTCATGCTACGACTGCTAAAGCATCTACTTTGTAGAAGTAAGGAACCCTAGGACAAGCAAGGATCTTATCTTCTAAGGAAGTTTTGGAGCAAGCACGAACAACTAGGCGCACTTGAAAGAAAAAGGCCACAAAGATTGACATAAGAGATAGTCGAGTTATTATAAAAAGTGGATCCGATGAAGGGTCAACTACAAATGTCTCATCTTCCTCATCTGATGAAGGAAAATACTACCATCTGCCCCTCAAATAAGGGAGAAAATAGACCCCAATCGTCTGTCCAAGAAGTTGGCTGAATATCCAAACCCAATTGAAGAGAAAGGTAGGCTAAAGGCCACTCAAGAGCTAGTAAAGGAATGTCAAGCTCGATTGGAGGAGGAGCCTCAGGCAGTTCAGGCTACGGGGCGGGAAGCTCTGATATGAGGAAGTGAATGACCGTGGCTTGCGGGAGCGAGCGATCATTATTTTTCCCTTAGAGTTATTTTTTTTGGGCACTCTATTTATGGGTTTTGTACCCTTTGACTAGGTGGTTGGTAACCCATTATAAATTTTTTACTAACTCCTTGCTCAATTTGCAATGGCCACAAGTTGAGTCCAATGGGGTTTTAGCGAGGTTTGCAACTCATCGTCTGGTAGTGCTGCATCTTGGTTGGGGGTAGCTTGTTGATAGTTAGGGGTTTGGGGGATGGGGTATTTGGTAGGGGTGAACTTTGGGAGTTGCGTGATGTGAGGGCATGTGGGGTTTTGAGGGCATGTGGGGTTTTGAGGTTGAGGGTATTTGGTAGGGGTGAACTTTGGGAGTTGCGTGATGAAATCAATTTTTGTGGTAGTCATTTCCTTGGCCCCCTCTTGTACTTTTCCTTCGCCCTTATTTGGCAGAGTACATGAGGTGACATTTGTGCCCATAGCTTTGGCCGCCATTGGAAGTGTTGTGGTGCGGTGGGCTTGTGGGGCATGATGCTATGTATCGAGGACAACTTTGAAACCATTGCTTGCACCTTATTTTCTCTACAATCATGCCATACATAGCTCTTAGACGTATCTCGTTGAGTTTCTCAAGCTCAAAGGGTTGATTGCTCAGAACATTTCTAGTGAGCCTATCCTGTACCGTGACCCTTAAGCTTGGTACCAAGAATTCCATAGGCATGACTGCTCAGTTCCATATGTTAAGCTGGAGGGTGTGGTGTGAATGGCCACTTTGTATGTTATGCGATAAGCCCGGAGTGCAGCCGGCAAGTTTTGTTCCTAGTTGTTGCAACTCACCTCTATGTTAAGATGGCACATAGAGTTTTGTTAGTGCTTTATGCTTGGCCATTAGCTTGGGGGTGATAGAGTGAATATTTATGGTGCGTGACCAAGAATTCTTGTAGCAAGAATCATATTACCTCATTTATGAAATGGGTTTCATTGTCACTTACAAGCTCTAGAGGACACCCAGATTGAGTGATTACACACTCATAAAGGAAGTTAGCCATGGACCTTGCATCAACTTTCCTTGTGGCTCGAGCTTCAACCCATTTTGTATAGTAGTCCATTTGCCACTATGACATACCGGGCTTGGGGTCGGGCAGCCGGGCTAAAGGGACCAACAAAATCAACGCCCCATTTCACAAATGGTTACAAGGACATTATGGGATAGAGGGGCATCCTATCCTTATTGTGTGAAATCACAGTTTGCTGGCATTCATCACATCGTTTAACATATTCGACCATGTATCCAAGTAAGGTTGGCCACCATAGGCCTGATAGGAGAATCTTTTGAGTAGTGGTATCTCACGAAGTGCCCGCTTGCAACCCTAGAGTGGGATTGCTCCAAAATAGAGACATATTCATCCTCTCACGGATGCCTCACGGATGCCTTGTCTCATTATTCAATTGCCCCATGAGGGGGCCGCCTTATTATTAAGGCATCTTACTCAATCCTTATTGATCGGTGCTTTGGTAAGTAGGTCATTAGCTAGGAGATGTGTAACTTCCTCTCTCCATTCAGGAATCAAGCATATTTGGAACATGAGAGTATTTGTCAAGTCATCACCAACTCCCTTCGGCAGTTATCCATTAGGATTGCATGACATGTGGTCGGCCAACACGTGTTCAAAATGCCTATGGTGCAAGGTTTATTCACCAGATAAAGAAGAGCCTAATGGTCTACAAAGAAAACGAATTTGGTTACCAAAAGGTAATGGCGATAGTTTTTAACTATATAGACCATGGCTAATCCTTCTCTTTCTGTTGTAATGTGATTGGCAAAGCTAACAGGGAAGTCCCTGTTGTGTTCTCTAGGTTGAGCCAATACACAACTGATTGCAAAATTACTAGCATCTATGTGGACTTAAAATATGACTTCCTAATTGAGTGATCTCAAAATGGGAGCACACACTAACGCTTTCTTGAGGGTATTGTATGCGTGCTAGCACTCCTCTATCTATTCAAAAACAACCAAAAGCCCATAAAGGGGACAAGATATGTCGTCATACATGAAGATGAAATGCCAGTAATAACCAACATGCTCCATAAATTGCTGGACTCCCTTAAAGTTGTGGCAGGGGGTGGTAGCTCGAGAATGAGTAGCACCTTACTATCATTTATGAAAATACCATGTTCTGAGATAATGTGTCCCAATATTACTCTATGCCAAACCCAAAACTAGTATTTCAAGGGGTTAAGAGAGATTCTGTAGAGTTGGAATCTATCTAGCACTTTTCTCAAACACCATAGATATGCTTTCCATGTAGGGTTGACATAGAAGTCGTCCATAAAGACTTCAAGGAATTTACTCCTTTTAGGCTATGTATGTTAGGATTTGGAAGGTTTCTAGGGCATTGGTCAAACCGAATGGCATGACATGGTATGCATATGTGTCCCATTCAGTTGGCAAAAGCCGTTTTATGTTGATCTTTTGTGTCTAATAGCACTTGGTTGTAGCCGAAAAACCCATCAAGGAAGTTGTAGGCCTCCTTGCGACATGCTCCAGCACATGTTCTGTGAAAGGTAATGGATAATGATCTCATATTGTGGTGGCACTGACCATTTTGAGGTCCACACACACACTCACTTTTTCTTTCTTCTTGGGTATTATCACAATGGGCGAGACCCATTCGTTGTGTTCTATTCCGTAGATGAATTCGACATCTATCAGTCAATCGATCTCGTCACTCACAGACTATTGGAGTACTTAGGGTTCATAGGATATGCTCTTTGCCTTACTGGCCTTGTCCCTTCCACCATGGGGATGGTGTGTTTGACCACTTTAGGAGGTACACCTTTCATATCAGTTTATTTCTAGGCAAAGAAATCTTGGAACTCAGTGAGGAGGGTAGTAAGGTCCCTCTCTTCTTTCTGTGGGGAGTTCTTTCTCAATATAGATAGGTTTTGGATCTTCCCTTGGTCTTGCTAGGTTGATCTCTTTAACCTTGGTCGGCCCATCATAAGACGTTCCAGCCTTTCCATCATGGATTCTTGAGGCCTTTTTGTATTGTATAAAGTGGTCTCCCACTTGTAGGTTTTGAAATGCTCAAGGACATGTTTGGTCTCCTCAGCTTTTGCAATTTCCTTATGCTTTTCTTGGCCTCTTGCATGGCTTGTTCCAACTTTTTGTTTTGTGTTCTATGATTAGAGCGATAGAGTTTTTTGGGTTCTGATTGTGAGTCAGGTGACTCTTCCCTCTTAGTGGTCACCTTGTTAACCCGAATGGGAAACTTATTGAGCTCCTTTTGCCAGACCTGGCAAAAGTCAAAATGTGCATTAATAGCCTCTATATACTTCAGTCACCATTCACGAAGACGTAAGATTCCTTTTCCCTAAAACCATTTATTCTAAGGGTCTTACAGGTGGATTTCCCCCCATAATGGCCTTACTTATTTGGTACTCACGGGTTCATGGTTCATCGCATCAGGCATGCACATGGCATTCATCATGTAGAGAGATGTAATTTCTTGTTTGTCAACCATGGTAAATCTTGTACCTATTCGTTTTGGAAGTATATCCATGGTAGCAAGAATAGCTCTAGGAGGTGCGAATTCCATGCTATGCCTTTCATCTTCCAACGTTTTGTGGCATGTTTGGCACAAGTGTATTGTGTACTATTGTGGACCTAGTAGTAGTCATTGAATCTTTTGCCGAAGCTCTCCCCACTCATTGGATGGATCTTCCAAGTATGTAGGTTCACCTTTAGCATTGGGTCAAATTCCAAATATAGATGTGATCCATGTTCTAATCATGGATCATCTTGGTTTCTTTCATGAAGGGCCATCCTAGGATACAATCACAGGAAACCAGATGTTGGCCAAAGTTCATCACCACAAAGGTGCGTTGGAATCTAGTTCCGAGAATCTTAATCTTTAAATCCTACAGAAGACGCAGTGCTACATTAAGTTCATCTGCTTCAAAATACTGCCCTAACGTGTTTACCCGTACTGCAGGTATACGTCTGATTCCATCTGGTTCTATGGATCCATCTGGTTCTATGGATCCTTCTTCGTTGGACTCATTGGGACTTCCTGGTTTCTCCATTCTAGCTCCAAGCCTTTCTTCCATCTAATCCTTTAAATCCTTCCATAGACTCGGGATATCTTGAAGTAAGGTGCCAATGGGAATATGGACTTGTGAAGACAGAAAGAAAGAGAGACCAACAACGTCTCTTGAAATGGGGATGGGCTCATAAATCTGATGATCCCTGGTTCTGCTTTTGCTTCTTAGGGTGTAGGGTATAGGGATATGAACATCAGTGTTGTACGATTTTTTGGGGTTGAACATTCAACTATTTGGTGAGGTCTAGCACAATGATATGGTCATTTAGACATATTGTTCAAATCTTGCCCCCATGGTGTTGCACAACTGCTAGGTCTACGGGATACATGTGCTTGCCCTCCATCACATAATGAATTAGGATTTGTGGGGGCGGACTCTTGGATTTAGAGGGCTCAAAGGCAGTGTTGTTGGTCACCTCTCCCTCCTTACCTTGTTCAAATTTTTTTGTCAAGGTCAACTAGTGACATGGGTCACTTAGGTAACAGAGGTTTATGGTGGAAGGCTTGGAGGTGTCAAGGGTACTTTGAGTACCCTGAGGATTCCTTTCCTTGCCACTTCATGGCCAAGTTGAGATATATTGTGCTCGTGCTAGAAAAGCTAGCAGTTGTCTCGGATTAGGTAGAGGTCATGCTTGAGCAACCCTTGGGTGGTAGCAGTTTGATGTTTGATTGCCCCATCTTTGGCAATAAGTGCAGTTAAGAGTTGGTATGGGTCTCAAATGTGGACACTCTATACTAGTGTGGTTTGCGCGGAAAATTATGCACCACATTAGTTCTCTCTTGGGATGAAGGTAAGGTTTCTTGACCTTGCCTTGATCTATTCTCCATTGTTGGATCATTTGTTGCATTAATGCAACTAGCTGCTCTACCTATTATCATGTTAACCACACTAGTTAACATTATTTTTAAGCGTGGTTACACTTCATGCAACTCATTTTTATGTAAACCACGCCAAGCGCTTCATGTAAAAGATATATGGGATGACTGAGCTTACGACTTGTGTAATGCCAAACCATGAGCATAAGACTAGGTGTACATAGAGCTAGAAGAACCAATTTTGGGCCCCCAATTCTAGAATGGGTTTCCCTCTCTCTTTTTCTCTCACTCTCTTTTGGCTATGGTGGTAAGCTTGTGTGCATCCATGCGTGATTGCTTGATATCATGTGTGTGCGGTTCCCATCGCTTGCCTCTTCTTCCTCTACCTACTCTCTCTCTTTCTCATCTTCACTCTTGCGCATATGGAGGTATTGAGTAGGAGTTGAGCTCTCCATAGTTCCTTATCTCTTTGCTCCTTACCTAGCTTTGTGGAAAGCTTCACTTGGGTGACACAAGTGATAGTAGAGTGAGCCCCTAGCGGCCTCACATTGAGGTTAGGGTTGGCTAAATGCTAGTTCCCAAACCGACCCTTGCATTGTATTCTTTCTCTTCTCTTCTCTTCTCTCTCTCTCTCTCTCTCTCTCTCTTGTGTAAGGAAGCATGCCCATTTTGGTAAACATATTTTGTGCCGCTTCGAGGAATGCATTTAGCTTAGGGTCCTCCACATTATATCCTATAGCTAGAGTCTTAATTTACCTGGTTGAAATGTAAATCCACCAGAAGAAGTATGTTTGAGATGTATGTTTAATTGGTTTGATTTTGTTTTTTTCCACACAATGGAGTTCAATGGAGCCATTGGAGCATGAGGAGCTTGAGGAAGCTACATCAAAAGTGGGAACTACAAGTAAGTGCCCAAATCTTACTCTTGAGTCTATTTTTCTTCAACTAGCTAAAAACTACATAATAGCTTAATCTCATAATTAATCTTGGTCATTAGGTTTAATTAGGAGTTCTAGGCATCATTGGATAGCTTGGTGTTAGCCTAAGCCATCCACAAAAAGAAAAACATAAAAAATCATCTAGGAAGGGCTGAAATCACTTTTTTGAGAAGTGAATGACCGTTCACTTCTCAAACATACGAGCATATGTTGCGAAGCCATGTCCGTTCACTTCCTCTCTGGTAGGATCCTTCCATATCTGCCTCATCATTGAGAGAAGTGTGCATTAAAAAGGATATAAAGTGCATTAAAGAGAGAGTAAAGAGCATTAAAAAGTTCATAAAAGGAGTACAGCTGTACTATCAGGGGAATATCAAAGGGTAGCTGGTCTGAAGACATGTCATTTTGGTGCATTCAAGCCACCTACCAGTGTCTGTAAACATACACCCGTACCTTCATAGACGTATGACCATACCTTCCCCAGTGTACGCCCGTTCTCTTTCATACCCACAACCACACCAACTTCAAGTGAATGACCGTACCTTCCAAGAGTATGATCGTTCCTTAGCATATCCATGTCTGTACCCTTCAGCATGTGAACACCCATTCCTTCACAAGTGTATGCTCGTATGTCCCACAAGTGTATGCTCGTATGTCCCACTAAGCCATGCTCATACCTTCCCAAGAGTATGACCGTTCCTTAGCATATCCACGTATGTATCCTTCAGCCTATGAACGCCTATTCCTTCACCAGTGTATACTTGTACGTCCCGCTAAGCGATGCTCGTACCTTCACAGACGTACAACTATATAAACAAAAAAAAAACTATCCTGAGTTTGACCCTACATTGTCACTTGACACATTTATGCACCTACGCTCCAGGAAAATTGGTGCAAAACAACCCTCTGTTGACATTGCAGTAGAGCTGAGCCATCAAACACACAATCACATGTGAGATCTGATCCTTCGGTCAACACACACAAAGTGGAGCCAAATGGTGTTAGTCCTTGATAGCACCAACAAAAGCAAAGAGCATCCAAGCACGAAATGCACTACCCTTGACCTAGAGAGGTAAGAGGATTGGCTGCCCAGTGTGCATGGACAAACCACTGATTCTCGAGTAAGACCTAGGATCCCTTGCACATTTGCAAAGGATCCTTGCTTCGAGACTAAGAAAATTTATCCTAGGAAATGCGCAATTGGAAGAGCGTCATCCCTGGGACTCAAGCATGGAATGTCAGCCAGAGAGAACCATCACACCGCTGCTAGACCCTAGACCAGAGGTGGGATGACAGAGCTTCAGTAACCCAACCTAGACTAATCTAGAAGTCTCAAGATCCATGCCAACTACTATAATGGTAGATTCATACCCTGATCATAGGCCATCACCAAACCTAGGTTAGGAGCCAGCTCACCAAGGCCCAAGGACCTCTTACCAAAGAGAATGAGGCTACCCTAAACATTTTATTCAATACATGGCACAAATGCACAATCACTACCCTTTGTGAATGTATTTCAGATACCATGTGGATCCCTACAAAGCACATGCATGCCCACCACTGAGGCAAGGTCCACAGATGGGGTACTTTCCTCCATGCCTAGCTTCCCTTTCTACTATGCCCAAACCTGCACACAGCTCCAGCCATGGTAGGACTGACATCGAATATGTTGAGGATAGCCATGGAAATAGGGAGGAAGTAGCGTCAAGAATTTCTCCACAAGCACCTGCTTAGTCGGTGCAATAAGGGCCAAGAAAGGAGAGGAATAAACCAGCCCTCATCACCAAATTGATCCTAAGTTTGAGGGACTGGAGACCCCATACCTCATTTGGAGATGTTCAACCAGATTTGTGAGCCATGTAGCCATGTGGATGATTAGGTTAAGGTGAGTGCCTTTGGCCTCAACGTTGGATGGAAAAGTAGGACAATGGCTTCGATCTTCACTGAAGGTGGAAGACAAAGCTACCTTTGACGCCTTGAAAGAGGCTTTCAAAGTGGGATATTCAAGACAAGAAACTCAATGGAGTCTAATAAAACAGTTACACAATGTAAGATAGAAGGATGGAGAATCCATTCAGGACTACATCAATATCGGATGAGATATGTCCACTCTCACTGACGAATAGAGACAAGTTCTTTGACGAAAAATTGATCGAGCGATTCCTAGAGGGCCTTGAAGATGTAGCCTTACATAACTCACTGTATGCTTTAGCCCACACTCCCTTTGAGTAATGCTATAGAAGTGCCAAGGATTTTGAGGACAATTTCAAGGGAGCTTGTTCCTCCTGAGAGTTACACGAGGGCACTTCTAAAGCTTCCTTCAAAACTATGAGCATGAAATTTGAAGGAAAGGGAAAAGAGTCCTCTTCAGGACAATAAGTGTAGTTAGTAGCTGCACTAATGTAGAAAATGACCCAACACTTGAGAACAAGCCAAGGCCATGACCATGTTGGGACAACCCCATATTTACCCCTAAGAGAGAACTAGTATAGTGCCCAATTTGTCAAGCTAGCCACACTAGTATGGAGTGTCCACATTTGAGATCCCGATATCCACTCTCTACTGTGCCTATTGCCAAAGGTGGGGAATCAGAAAACCTCCAATTGTTACCACCAGAGAGCTGCTCAAGCACGGGCTCTACCCTAGGCTTTGCCTTTGAACCCTAGACAATTGCTGGCCTTGCCAGCCCCAATGCACCTCAACTAGGCCATGAAGTGGTCCCAAGAGGAATTATTAGGGTGCGGTAGGTACCCTTACCACCCCCAGTTCTTTTGCCAAACCACCATTACCACGAGTGACCCTTGACCTTGACGAAGATCTTTGAAGAAGGTGAGGAGGGAGAAGCCATTAACAGTACCACCTTTGAACCCACTGAGTTAGGGAACCCACCCTAGCAAATCCTAAATCATTATGTAATGGAGGGTGAACACATGTACCCCATTTTTCTAGCAACCCCGTGAGGATGAGACTTGAATAGCATGGCTAAATGACCACCTATGCAATGCTATCATTGTGTTGGACCTCGTCAAATAGCTGAGTGTCTGGTCAAGAAAGGAATGGCTAGTACTTTTGTGAGTACTTCTACCTTAACTCCTTTATGCACAGGTTGTGGGATAGATCATATGTACAAGGATTTTCCATTAAGAATGGGAGTGATTGGGAAAGGGAATTAAGCTAAGCCTAGCACCATCCTTAACTTGTTGAGTATACAAGACCACTTTGTGCACATGGTCCCTCTAAATGCGGTCACTAGAATCCAAATCAGAAGGAGAGCTGCAGCTCACGCCATTAAGTATCTATGTCGCAAAACTAGGGGATGCTAGGACATACAAGAATTTTATCCCCTAAAGAAGTCCCTAAACAGGCACGTGCAACTACGTGCTCATCATGGAAGAAAAAAGCCTCAAAGATCAGTAAAGGGGATAGTTGCATGGTTATAAAGATCGAGTCCGACGAGGGGACAACCACCAATGTGCCATCTTCCTCATTTGATGAGGGGAGAAGATGCTACCATCCATCCCTCAAGAAAGAGGGCAAATAGACCCCAATCGGCTATGAAGGGATAAGAAAGGTGGTGAGGGGGGTGTTGGTGATGGGGGTGGGGTGTAAAATGAAGGGGGGGAGAAGAGGATGGTGCATGAAAAAGAGGGAGGGTAGTGGTGCCTAGTGGGGTTGGTGGTGATGGGGGGGCTTGGTTATTCGAAAGTGCGAAGGATGAACGGGGTGGTGGAGGGGGAGGTGGGGGAGAAGAGGCTCGGGGGGGTGGAGGTGGCAAGCTGCCCTACCCATCATCATCGCCATCATTGTCATCTGAGGCAGGGCGAGCTGTGTGCAGCAACATCATGAGGGCTCTGAGCATGGAAGAATCAGACAGCCTCGGCGGCCTCATCTGTAGTGTACTCCTAGGGGAATGCAACGTGTGTATCGTCAAACTGGCAAATGCCAGTTGGCTACCATGACTGTGATCTATACAAAACATATGTGGTAGAGGACCTACCAGCCATCCGTGGAGTACGGTGAGAGAGGGTCAGCCTGAAGTGATAAGTATGCGGTGTCGACAACATGCCACCCAATTGTTTGTAGGTACTGGAGGGCTCTTGTGGAAATCTGCGAGGGGTAGGGTTGGGGACAAAGGCCTTCAAGGATGGATAGATCAATCAGGTCCGCTGGTAAGGCACGGTCAAAGGGGAGTCCGAATATGAGGAGGTAGCTCTAGCTCGTCAATCAGGAGACAGCTTGGAGAGAGTGGTGGGGTAGCTCAAAATAGTCATGGGGGTGCTAGAAGGAGATAAGGCCCTAGAAGTAGAAGTGGGGGATCAGAGTTACAGAGGCGATGGGGAATTTGGTGAGGGCATAGGTGTAGTACTGGTGGGTGGCGGGAGAGAGGCTCATCGATGTAGAGGTTGTGTTGCAAAAGTTTTCAGAGGTGTATGCTACCGAACTGGAGATCGACGAGCTAGTAAGGGGTTTGCGGGCGGTGAGAGAGCCAAGACCAGGAGCTCTATCACCGTATCCATCAAGGCATCCACCTTTTTGTCTAAAGGTGCTATATGAGGGAGCAAAAGGTGTGGGAGGAGGCTGGGCTACCCTGGCTTTAGAATCTTTGAGCTACTCTTGCAAGGTGTGGATGGTGGCCTTTGTAAGCCCCCGATGCTTGACGAAATCTGTTTGAGTATGTCCTCCGTAGTCTGGGCATCCTGTGTAGGCCTTCGATGACTGTAAGCTCGTGTTGTGCCTGCTTGGCTGCTTTATGGGCTTGGGTGACCTAGCGTTGGAGCTCAATGATGCGGGCAATGGCAAATCCCAACTGCTCAGTTTGCTCATCCAACTTCTTCTGCAGCAGCTGCACGTACTAGAAGTTTATCTGGTATAAGTCCTCACATTAGGAACTCAATGGAGTCTTTTTGGGCCCTTTAATTTGCCATGAGGTTATGGAAACGTTTAACTTTTCGACAAATAGGAGCCCGCCATGTAAGCAAAAACCATGGGTTTGTAAGAGAGGTGTAAGAGTGGTCAAAGGGTGCACTTTTCCCCCCAGGGGGGGCAATTTTACAATTTTCGGACCTCCATAACTTCTACGTACAAGCTCCGATTTGAGCGGAGATTACAGATCCGTGATCTACGCATCAAGAGCTTTCCATAGATATGTTACATGATATGGTTTTATCTACTAGATTTTAAATTCCATTTTTCCCCCAAAATTCAAATTCGAATAAAGTAACCGTTTTGAAGCTTCAAATTAGAAAACGTTTCTTCTTAAGAGAAAAGGTTTGACTTCCTTAAACTGCCAAATAAAAGGGCCCAAGAAGACTCCATTGAGTTCCTAATGGACACAGCTCTCTCCTAGGCTTTGGCAAACAACATCTCCCACTGGAACATTTGAGCCACTTCCTGCTTTTCAATAAATATAGTCAGTCATTTGTGTAATAAGCTCACTTGCCATTTGAGAGAAGCCAACTGCAAAATTGGGTACATCTCCATGGGCTGCATGTACGCTCTTTGCATAAGCCTGACTAGAATGGAAGCTGCCTGAGCACGCCCAATGGAGAGTATTGACTGTGTTTTGTGTATCACTGGGGGAAGAAGGACCTGCTTGTGCATATGTACATCCATCCACATCAATCCACATTATCCACACATCCATCCACATCTTCCATACATCCATCCACATCATTCCACCACACGTCAATCCACATCATCCATACATTCATCCACATCAATCCACATTATCCACACATCAATCCACATCATCCATACATCCATTCACGTCAATCCACATTACCCACACATCAATCCATATCATCCATACATCCATCCACATCATCCACACCAATCCACATCATCCATACATCCATCCACATCAATCCACATTATCCACACATCCATCCACATCTTCCATACATCCACCATCCACATCATTCCACACGTCAATCCACATCATCCATACATCATCCACATCAATCCACATTATCCACACATCAATCCACATCATCCGTACATCCATTCACGTCAATCCACATTACCCCACACATCAATCCATATCATCCATCCACATCATCCACACCAATCCACATCATCCATACATCCATCCACATCAATCCACATTATCCACACATCCATCCACATTTTCCATACATCCATCCACATCTTTCCACACGTCAATCCACATCATCCATACATCCATTCACGTCAATCCACATTACACACACATCAATCCATATCATCCATACATCCATCCACATCATCCACACCAATCCACATCATCCATACATCCATCCACGTCAATCCACATTATCCACACATCAATTCACATTCATTTCATAAGTATTCTCATTCGCATCTAATCTTTTTCTATCTCATCACTTATTTCCCATTCGCATTGAATCACATCTTTTTCTATCTCATCACTTATTTCCTCATTTATCCTCATCAGATCATATCTACTTGCATCTACCCATACATCTCATCACTTCACATACATTAACATCTATCCAATTTACATCGCATCTTATCACATCCATTTCACATCACATCTCATTCATTCACATCCCAATTCACATGCTAACACATTCATTCACGTCCCTTATCTTTCATTCACATCTCGATTCACATGTTATCACATTCATTCACATCCTATATCATTCATTTACATCCTGATTCACATGACATCACATCTCATCTATTCATTCACATTTATCTGATTCACATTTATCTGATTCGCATCATCTCATCTATTCATTCACATTTATCTGATTCGCATCACATATCATCACATCTATCTACCTTTCATTCTCATCACATCCATCCATCCATTCATTCCCATCTATCTGATTCATATCACATCTTATCACATCTATTTACCTCTCATTCTCATCACTTCTATTCTCATCACATCCATCCATCCATTCATTCCCATCTATATGATTTGCATCACATATCATCACATCTATTTACCTTTCATTCTCATCACATCTATTTACCTTTCATTCTCATCACTTCTATTCTCATCACATCCATCCTCTATTCATTCTCATCTATCAGATTCATATCACATCTATTTATAGAATATAAGAGAATTCTTATTTTTGATATAAAGATTCTTTATGCATCTATTTATGCATAAGAACAACTTCGATGGAAAATAACACTTTTATAAAAATCCGTTTATGCGTCTATTTATGCATAAATTCAATTTTAAGGAGAATAACACTTTCGAAATAAAAATAAATCTTTTATGCATCTTTCTATGCATAAATTCAATTTTGATGAGAATAACTCTTTTGAAATAAAAATAAATTTCTTTATGCATCTTTCTATGCATAAAATCAAAATTGATGAGAATAAATCTTTTGAAATAAAAATAAATTTCTTTATGCATCTTTCTATGCATAAAATCAAAATTGATGAGAAATACAAATAAATTTCTTTATGCATCTATTTATGCATAAAAATCAATTTTGATGAAAGTAACACTTTTATAATCAAAATATTCCCAATATGCATCTTTCTATGCATAGAAATTAATTCTAATGAAAATAACACTTTTATTATAAAAATATTTCTAATATGCATTTTTCTATGCATAGAATAAAAATAACAATTTTATTATAAAAATATTTTTAATATGCATTTTTCTATGCATAGAATAAAAATAACACTTTTATAATACAAAAGTGGTGGGGATTACTCTTTTTGAATAATAAAAGATAAAACTTATTTCACAAAATTTAAGAAATTTTTTCATAACCTCCTTTGTATGGCTGACCATTTTTCAAATTTTTTCATTTTCAAGTTACTTAGAAATTATCCCAAATGGTTCAAAGCATTCTGAACTAATCAAATTTCACTTTTTAAAGAGAAACAATATGAAAAGTTTAATTCTAACAATTTGATTACACATCTAAGATAAAGAAAGGCTAAATTCAAGAATGAAGAGAAGGGGAAAGCCTTTCCAACAAGGCATAGCATCATTTTTCATTTTAAAGAAAACAAAAATTAGAAAACCATTAAATGGAATAAAGAAAAAGTAGGATTTCTAGCTTACATGATTTTTTGTGAGCTTTCCTTTGGCTTGATGGTTTGAGGGATCTACTCTTGTTTTCAACAAGAGTGGCCACCAATTCTTTTGAAGAGGAAATGGTCAAAAACTAATGAATTATCAATAAATTCACTGTTTTTTTGTGAGCTCTTCCTTTGGCTTGATGGTTTGAGGGATCTACTCTTGTTTTCAACAAGAGTGGCCACCAATTCTTTTGAAGAGGAAATGGTCAAAAACTAATGAATTATCAATAAATTCACTGTTTTTTTGTGAGCTCTTCCTTTGGCTTGATGGTTTGAGGGATCTACTCTTGTTTTCAACAAGAGTGGCCACCAATTCTTTTGAAGAGGAAATGGTCAAAAACTAATGAATTATCAATAAATTCACTGTTTTTGGCTCTGGGAGGAGTAGAGTAACAGTGCATAAAACACTATTAACCATTTACAAAGAGGGAGGCTTCATTTATAGGAAAAAGTGAGCCTCTAACCAAGCAAACTGATTCTAAAATTTTCCAAATCAGTTTAGTCAATTTTTGACCATTTTTAGGTCAGCTTAGCTTACTTTTTGGATCTAGTTGAAGGAGGAGAGAGGAGAGATGAAAATATCTCATTATTTTTGAGTTTAAAACTCAACCACACATGTGAAATAGGCACCTCCTTCATGAGGAAAATTCCCCCACACTGAGGTGTCAAAAATGCATCATTTCTTCTAAATATCTCTTCTTTTTTAACTAATAACCTTGTCCTTAGTCAACTCTTCATCTTATGTGAGTATTTACTCATTTTTGGGGGGATTTACTTTTATTATTCAATTTATCTCCTCCCTACATTTGGATTAATCTAATCAGCCCATAGGAACCTTAATTCAAAAATTTTAGAAAATCTAGACCCTTAGGCTAAGGTCATTTTTACTTGATTTCAATTTATTCCAATTGCACATTGGAAATTTCTTTTTGAATATCTGTTTCAGGGGAATTCATTTTAGACACTAGGAGGATTTTTATATAAACTCTCTCTCTAGGCCAAAACAGGGTAAAACAGGATCTTTCTTTTATTTCAGAGAGGGGAATAATTATAAGATCAGAAGGGGAGGTTCTTACACCCACACACCTCAAAAACCGGAGGGAGGAATCTTACATCCTACCCCACTTAAAAAACGCGAGATGTCCTCATCTCGCAAAATTAGAGGAGAACTCTTTTCCTTAAGTTCCAAATTGATTCTAGGGTTCCTTATAGTCTGGTGAACCCAACAGAATCTTGGGATAAAGATCCCTTATATAAAACTCATCATCAGATAATAATTCACTTAGATTATAACATTCAATCCTTATCACAATAATGGTCCATTAGACCGAAATTTCTATATTAACAATCCTTCATGGAAATTTTCAATTATACAGATTTTTAATTTGACATCCCTTAACTTGATCCACTGGGTTAAGTGTTAATAGCAGCAATCTGCCAGCATAATCCACTAATCTCATAATGATTTGTTGAAGTCGTTAACGTCATTCGAACTACGAACATCATCACAAGGACTCGTCCTATTCATCCTCATTGTGGTTTTGCTTAGTTTATTACATTTCAACCAATATTCAAGAATCTTCATTTTTCAATCAGAATCCAAATCAACTCATCAATTCTCAACCAGAATTTAAAATCATATCAACCACATTTGAATTCATCATGTGGATAGTATTAATGCTTATAATTTCAAGCCTTGATTTACTCGTATATACAATAAAGAGTTGCAATTATACCCTCGGTATATACGGGTAGTCACCATCCTTGGAACTATAAGGTAAATACCATCATGTCTAGGCCTCAAGCAAGCCAGGGATTCCATACAATTGCAGTACTTCCATCTGAAGACCCAATTACCAATTTATGAATTTCAGTTTGAATATCAATTCGTATAAATTTTTTCACACAATTACAACCTTTTACTGCTTCTTCATAAATTTTTGACATTTTTGGCTTCTCGATTGATCCTCATTATCCAATTTGCTCTGATACCAGCTGCTGCCGTGAGGTCCCTATCCCCACCGTGCAACGAATTCAGGGGTGCTAGCAGCGGAAGTAGCACTTCTTGTGCGGGGCAGGGTCCCCACACTCGGGGCCTCGCCCACGGATATCCGGACAAGAGACTAATCCATCGGTTCTTCCAAAACCAAACTCGGAAAAACTTTCCTTGCCCGGAAACCACGGGCGATTCCTCCAGGATAACTTTTCTCTAACGTAGTCAAAAGCTGATCTGACCGAACCCATAAGTCCCATAGTCAGATCAGGGAAAAAATTGTAATTGGATCATAGAGACAAATGGTTTTTTCCTCATTAAGAGGCACAGCCATTGATTCTTTTCCATAGAATAATTTTTGTTCGGGATTTACTTCATCTATCGTACCATAACAGAATTGAGTCTCAATTTAAGGATCCATCAGTCCAGCCTAACCCCATCTAGTCCCGTGGGTTAGCCAACCGCCCAACCACTGTAGTGATGGGATCCAATTAAGAATTTGGTTAGGTTTTGTCCCGGGTACCAGGGAAAAGAGTTCCCAGGCCCCCTAGCCAGATATTCATGCAAACTTAAAACTAGTCACATCACTTATGAAATTGCCTTTTTCTCAACATCAGCTATCTTTAAAACAATCTTTACACACCCAATATGTAACCGGCAATATATTCACATATCAAAATGGAATCTCCGTTATTGAAGATTAGCAAGATCAACCAACGGATCCATATAAAAGAGACTCATCCGTTGAGGACAAGCAAGGTCAACCAACCAGATCCATGCCCGAATTCAGAAAACAACTCTTACTCCTTGTTCCAATATCTTCCCCGACGTACGTGTGGGTATCTTCGGTGACCCAGAGCCCGAGCACCGTATGGTCAGCACCCTCTAGGATCCTTCTTCGCAGGTCACCTTGTGCTTCATTCATAGGCCGCTTCCTTGGTCCCTCATCCACTATACCGGAAGCTCACCATTTAAATCAAATCGAGGCTGGTCAAGACCTCGGCCGACCTTGCTACGCGAGATGTCCTCCGTTGACTCTCCGTCCCTAGTAGTTGCAACTTTAACAGATAGGTCTCCACAACCTCATTCACAAGACAGTCAAAATGCTTCCCCAGCATTCTTGACATAAAACAGTCATTTAAAAACAGATTTCACATACAAATACAGTTCCAACAATATTTTCATTTTTTCTCATCACTCCACCTCCTTTCACATTAGTCCCCATCTTTTCTCATCTTCCCACAAATTTTTTTTCTTCATTGATCCCTATCACATCACATCATTCCCACATTAAATCACATCCAATCGCATCATCCACATCATCCATATATCCATCCACATCATCCACACCAATCTACATCATCCATACATCCATCCACATCAATCCACATTATCCACACATCCATCCACATCTTCCATACATCCATCCACATCATTCCACATGTCAATCCACATCATCCATACATCCATCCACATTATCCACACATCAATCCACATCATCCATACATCTATTCACGTCAATCCACATTACCCACACATCAATCCATACATCCATCCACATCATCCACACCAATCCACATCATCCATACATCCATCCACATCAATCCACATTATCCACACATCCATCCACATCTTCCATACATCCATCCACATCATTCCACACGTCAATGCACATCATCCATACATCCATCCACATCAATCCACATTATCCACACATCAATCCACATCATCCATACATCCATTCACATCAATCCACATTACCCACACATCAATCCATATCATCTATACATCCATCCGTGCATCATCCACACCAATCCACATCATCCATACATCCATCCACATCAATCCACATTATCCAGACATCCATCCACATCTTTCATACATCCATCCACATCATTCCACACGTCAATCCACATCATCCATACATCCATTCACGTCAATCCACATTACCCACACATCAATCCATATCATCCATACATCCATCCACATCATCCACACCAATCCACATCAACCATACATCCATCCACATCAATCCACATTATCCACACATCAATCCACATTCATTTCATAAGTATTCCCATTCTCAGCTAATCACATCTTTTTCTATCCCATCACTTATTTTCTCATTTATTCTCATCAGAACGCATCTACTTGCATCTACCCATACATCTCATCACTTCACATATATTAACATCTATCCAGTTTACATCGCATCTTATCACATCCATTTCACATCACATCTCATTCATTCACATCCCGATTCACATGCTAACACATTCATTCATGTCCCTTATGGTTCATTCACATCTCGATTCACATGTTATCACATTCATTCACATCCTATATCATTCATTTACATCCTGATTCGCATGACATCACATGTAAGGTCCCTCTCTTTAAAAATGGGAGAAACACTTAAGATAGTCCGCTAAGTCTTATCTTGGGAAAAATTTCCTATTCATCGACACCTTGACCCTGTAGAGATTCAAGGATACGACTCATAGGTATGACTAGCTCTATCCCACAGGGGAAGCGTGATTTTCTAAACATCAAATCACCCATAGGGCGATTGATCAAAAATTGGGCAACTACTAGACTTGATTTCTAGAGACAACGCTTTTTTCCTCATCTTATGCAAGGCACAGCCGCTGGTCTAGTCTTCTAGAATAGAGTTGCCCAAGAACCTAACTATCTAACGTAGGGCTTTCACTTAATCTGTTGGAAAGCTACCCGACTAATCGGGTCCACCCGTCCGTAGGATGGTGCCGTCAGGGCATTCCATCCTCCCACTTTCCACCCTACTCACGCATCAAGTTGTTTTCTAATTAATACTACCACACTGTTTGACATAAATAAACATATTCCTTAATTAGGGCCCTTCTTCACAAGGTTCGTTTAAACAGCCTTCTTACACAATACAATCATACCAAAGACAAGATGTAATTATATAAAAAGTTTATACATGATTCCATTTCCATACAAGCCAAACCGGCTCTCTTATTCTTATTCTGCCTATGATCTAGAATTCGGCCTTCCAGTCTCTACATGCGGGCAAAACCCTACGGGACCATACACCTCATCGTCGGCCGTTGGCGAGGACTCAAGCCGGCCTGTCGCCCTCTCAGGCTCCATCGCTCGATCCTCTCGCCCCTCAGAGGGATGTCTGCACACTAGGGTGGGCTTATTTACCGCACTAGCCTGGGCCCTCAAAACTAGGTAGCCTCATAATCTCTCGCCTCAATCGGCGATCCTTATGCTCCCAAAGGTATGAGGGATACCTTGGGCCATTCCCGGGCTTTGCTAACGACGCCGCCCGGCTACACAAGCACGGAACGGAGTTAGCGTTGAAGCCAAAAAAAATCTTGAATTCTAAAGATAACAACTTCAATGCAATTTTCTAAATATAGCATTCACAATTCATGAAGAAAACAATTTCAACGCAATTTATCGAATACAACATCACATAAGTCGTTACTTCATATAATTTTTATGTCGTCATTTTAAAAGGAAAAGATACCATTCATTAATACTAATTTAAGAAAAAAATCTCTTCTTTTGAAAATTAACCAAGCTAACCTGGCCACCGTTTCCTTGAGGGGCTTGAAAAGGGAGGACTGGAGCCGCATTGGGCACATCTCCCCCGATCTCGTAGTTACGTGCTCCTCTTGAGGCAATATTTTGTCGTCTCCGGGATGAGGCCATCTTAGGCGTCGCCTTATAGAGCTCGCTGCTGCGATCGAAACGCTTCAGTCGGATCTGAATTCCGAGCTCGTTTGCTCACCGTACGAGCAAAAGAATATGGCACACGAACCCTCGCTTGAGTAAAAAAAACCCTTACTAAAGTCTACGCAAATGGGGGGGGGTTGTGTGATGTCCTTAAGGGCAAAGGCAAAAACGTGGAGAGGGCTGGGAGGGGTTGTTGCAAGCCTCTCTGTAAGTCTATTCACACGGGGGGGGAGAAGAGTTAAGGACACTGGCCTCTAGCAAGGGGGACGGAGGAAAATTGGTTTATCTGAAAAGAGCCAAATGAGGGGGTGTGAGAGGGGTGGCTGCAAGGGCGGCTGTACTTGCAGCAAGTATGCTACACAGGGACGGACGGCAGCACAACAGGGCATATGCTACACAGAAATGCGTGCCGTCTGTGGAGCACCCCGGGGGGTTATATAGCTGAGGGGTGAGGGTACGGGCACTGCGCAAAGCAAGGACGAAAGGACGGTGTACCTTCAAAGGCTATGGATCAGTGGTCTAGGGGAAAGGTACGGTGTCGGTTGTCCGGGAAAGGAGTGGTACGCATGTACCTTATCTGGTCTGGGGCAGCATGGGTGTCTACGTAAGGGTATGCGTGGACCATACAGTGGGCGGCTGTCCTTTGGTTCTTGGGCAGCCATTGTACGGGCACCCTAGTAAGTGTGTACGGACCAAATTTTTGGGACGCCCGCCTCGATTTGCGTGTCGAGCCGCCCCGGGGGGCGAATTTTTTTTTTTTGGTCCGAGAGGTTCTCCTGGTCGCAGGGGTTCAGACCGTTCATCAATCGGACGTGCGGTCGTGCATTTATTAAGGTTTAAAGGTCGCCGTTTTTTAACTAAAATGATTGAAATTAGCGTATAGGCTTGATCCGGTGTTCGTTTTGGATGCTGTAAAATCCTATATTAGGGTAAAATCGCATGCAGATTCCAAATTTGGGCTCAGAATTTGAAGATTCCAAGTAGAAATGACTCAAATAATAAAATCATTGATATTTATACCATAAAAACTCATAATTACATGGACATTTCTTTATTAGTGAAGATGGGTACGTTACATCCTTCCCCCCTTAAAGAAATCGAGATGTCCTCATCTCGTCATGAATTGGGGATAATCCTTTAAGAGTGTAGCTTCATCTTCCCAAGTTGCATCCTCTTCAGGGTAATCTTTCCACTGGACTAGATGTTCTACAAGAGTTCTATTTCGGAGTTTCCTTTCCCTAGAATCTATGATGCTACTGGGCTGTAATTCAAGGACTCCTTGAGTAGGGATTACAACTTGTTCATCATCAAGAATATGATCGAGACTGGGGACATATGGTTTTAACAAACTTACATGAAATACATTATGGACTTTGATATGGGCTGGGAGTTGGAGTTTATAGGCACTTTTGCCTAGACACTTGATAACTGTATAAGGACCACAATACCTAGGGCTGAGCTTCTTATATTTCCCAAGTGATAGAGAACTTCGTTTGGGTCGCACTCGTAGAAGAACTTTGTCTCCTTCCTTGAAGATCCTTTCAGACCTCTTGTTGTCAGCATAATGCTTTTGTCGATCTTGGGTAGCTTTAATATCCTTTTGGATACCCTTGGTTTGTTCCTCCATCTCTTCGAGCATTTTCCTGGATGCCTCAACTCTTATGGTCGGATCAGAGAAATTTAGAGGAGACAAGCATTCTTGCCCATAGAGTGCTTTGAATGGTGACATTCCTATGCTTTGATGATAAGACGCATTGTAGGCAAATTCTACCAGAGGAAGGTATTGAATCCACCTTCTGGGTTCCCGTCCACAGTATGCTCTGAGAATGTCTTCAATTACTTGATTGACTCTCTCAGTCTGGCCATCGGTTTCTTGATGATAAGCTGTGCTAAAGCAAAGTTGAGTTCCCAGAGCTTGAAATAAATACTGCCAGAATTTTGAGGTGAAGTCAGAATCCCGATCACTTACTATCCTTTTTGGGAGACCATGAAGTTTGAGGACTTCCTTGATGAATATTCGAGCAACATCAGAAGCTTTGAAGGTCTTCTTTGCTGGTATAAGGTGAGCTACTTTGGTAAGGTCCCTCCCTTTGGTGAGCTACTTTGGTAAAGACCTTACAATGCTCTGATACCAATTGTAAGGTCCCTCCCTTTAAAAATGGGAGAAACACTTAAGATAGTCCGCTAAGTCTTATCTTGGGAAAAATTTCCTATTCATCGACACCTTGACCCTGTAAGATTCAAGGATACGACTCATAGGTATGACCTAGCTCTATCCGACAGGGGAAACGTGATTTTCTAAACATCAAATCACCCATAGGGTGATTGATCAAAAATTGGGCAACTACTAGACTTGATTTCTAGAGACAATGCTTTTTTCCTCATCTTATGCAAGGCACAGCCGTGGAAAGCTACTCGACTAATCGGGTCCACCCGTCCGTAGGATGGTGCCGTCAGGGCATTCCATCCTCCCACTTTCCACCCTACTCACGCATCAAGTTGTTTTCTAATTAATACTACCACACTGTTTGACATAAATAAACATATTCCTTAATTAGGGCCCTTCTTCACAAGGTTCGTTTAAACAGCCTTCTTACACAATACAATCATACCAAAGACAAGATGTAATTATATAAAAAGTTTATACATGATTCCATTTCCATACAAGCCAAACCGGCTCTCTTATTCTTATTCTGCCGATGATCTAGAATTCGGCCTTCCAGCCTCTACATGCTGGGCAAAACCCTACGGGACCATACACTTCATCGTCGGCCCCGCTGGCAAGGACTCAAGCCGGTCTGTCGCCCTCTCAGGCTCCATCGCTCGATCCTCCCGCCCCTCAGAGGGATGTCTGCACACTAGGGTGGGCTTATTTACTGCACTAGCCTGGGTCCTCAGAACTAGGCAGCCTCATAATCTCTCGCCTCAATCGGCGATCCTTATTCTCCCAAAGGTATGAGGGATACCTTGGGCCATTCCCGGGCTTTGCTAACGACGCCGCCCGGCTACACAAGCACGGAACGGAGTTAGCGTTGAAGCCAAAAAAAATCTTGAATTCTAAAGATAACAACTTCAATGCAATTTTCTAAATATAGCATTCACAATTCATGAAGAAAACAATTTCAACGCAATTTATCGAATACAACATCACATAAGTCGTTACTTCATATAATTTTTATGTCGTCATTTTAAAAGGAAAAGATACCATTCATTAATACTAATTTAAGAAAAAAATATCTTCTTTTGAAAATTAACCAAGCTAACCTGGCCACCGTTTCCTTGAGGGGCTTGAAAAGGGAGGACTGGAGCCGCATTGGGCGCATCTCCCACGATCTCGTTGTTACGTGCTCCTCTTGAGGTAATATTTTGTCGTCTCCGGGATGAGGCCATCTTAGGCTTTGCCTTGTAGAGCTCGCTGCTGCGATCGAAACGCTTCAGTCGGATCTGAATTCCGAGCTCGTTTGCTCACCGTACGAGCAAAAGAATATGGCGCACGAACCCTCGCTTGAGTCAAAAAAACCCTTACTAAAGTCTACGCAAATGGGGGGGCGATTGTGAGATGTCCTTAAGGGCAAAGGCAAAAACGTGGAGAGGGCTGGGAGGGGTTGTTGCAAGCCTCTCTGTAAGTCTATTCACACGGGGGGGAGAAGAGTTAAGGACATTGGCCTCTAGCAAGGGGGACGGAGGAAAATTGGCTTATTTGAAAAGAGCCAAATGAGGGGGTGTGAGAGGGGTGGCTGCAAGGGCGGCTGTACTTGCAGCAAGTACGCTACACAGGGACGGACGGCGGCACAACAGGGCATACGCTACACAGAAATGCGTGCCATCTGTGGAGCACCCCGGGGGGTTATATAGCTGAGGGGTGAGGGTACGGGCACTGCGCAAAGCAAGGACGAAAGGACGGTGTACCTTCAAAGGCTATGGATCAGTGGTCTAGGGGAAAGGTACGGTGTCGGTTGTCCGGAAAAGGAGTGGTACGCATGTACCTTATCTGGTCTGGGGCAGCATGGGTGTCCACGTAAGGGTACGCGTGGACCATACAGTGGGCGGCCGTCCTTTGGTTCTTGGGCGGCCATTGTACGGGCACCCTAGTAAGTGTGTACGGACCAAGTTTTTGGGACGCCCGCCTCGATTTGCGTGCCGGACCGCCTCGGGGGCGAAATTTTTTTTTTTTGTCCGGGAGGTTCTCCTGGTCGCAGGGGTTCAGACCGTTCGTCAATCGGACGTGCGGTCGTGCATTTATTAAGGTTTAAAGGTCGCCGTTTTTTAACTAAAATGTTTGAAATTAGCGTATAGGCTTGATCCGCTGTCCGTTTTGGATGCTGTAAAATCCTATATTAGGGTAAAATCGCACGCAGATTCCAAATTTGGGCTCAAAATTTGAAGATTCCAAGTAGAAATGACTCAAATAATAAATTCATTGATATTTATATCATAAAAACTCATAATTACATGGACATTTCTTTATTAGTGAAGATGGGTACGTTACATCCTTCCCCCCTTAAAGAAATCGAGATGTCCTCATCTCGTCATGAATTGGGGATAGTCCTTTAAGAGTGTAGCTTCATCTTCCCAAGTTGCATCCTCTTCAGGGTAATCTTTCCACTGGACTAGATGTTCTACAAGAGTTCTATTTCGGAGTTTCCTTTCCCTAGAATCTATGATGCTACTGGGCTGTAATTCAAGGACTCCTTGAGTAGGGATTACAACTTGTTCATCATCAAGAATATGATCGAGACTGGGAACATATGGTTTTAACAAACTTACATGAAATACATTATGGACTTTGATATGGGCTGGGAGTTGGAGTTTATAGGCACTTTTGCCTAGACACTTGATAACTGTATAAGGACCACAATACCTAGGGCTGAGCTTCTTATATTTCCCAAGTGATAGAGAACTTCGTTTGGGTTGCACTCGTAGAAGAACTTTGTCTCCTTCCTTGAAGATCCTTTCAGACCTCTTGTTGTCAGCATAATGCTTTTGTCGATCTTGGGTAGCTTTAATATCCTTTTGGATACCCTTGGTTTGTTCCTCCATCTCTTCGAGCATTTTCCTGGATGCCTCAACTCTTATGGTCGGATCAGAGAAATTTAGAGGAGACAAGCATTCTTGCCCATAGAGTGCTTTGAATGGTGATATTCCTATGCTTTGATGATAAGACGCATTGTAGGCAAATTCTACCAGAGGAAGGTATTGAATCCACCTTCTGGGTTCCGTCCACAGTATGCTGTGAGAATGTCTTCAATTACTTGATTGACTCTCTCAGTCTGGCCATCGGTTTCTTGATGATAAGCTGTGCTAAAGCAAAGTTGAGTTCCCAGAGCTTGAAATAAAGACTGCCAGAATTTTGAGGTGAAGTCAGAATCCCGATCACTTACTATCCTTTGTGGGAGACCATGAAGTTTGAGGACTTCCTTGATGAATATTCGAGCAACATCAGAAGCTTTGAAGGTCTTCTTTGCTGGTATAAGGTGAGCTACTTTGGTAAGGTCCCTCCCTTTGGTGAGCTACTTTGGTAAGGTCTCTCCCTTTGGTGAGCTACTTTGGTAAGGACCTTACAATGCTCTGATACCAATTGTAAGGTCCCTCCCTTTAAAAATGGGAGAAACACTTAAGATAGTCCGCTAAGTCTTATCTTGGGAAAAATTTCCTATTTATCGACACCTTGACCCTGTAGAGATTCAAGGATACGACTCATAGGTATGACTAGCTCTATCCCACAGGGGAAGCATGATTTTCTAAACATCAAATCACCCATAGGGCGATTGATAAAAAATTGGGCAACTACTAGACTTGATTTCTAGAGACAACGCTTTTTTCCTCATCTTATGCAAGGCACAGCCGCTGGCCTAGTCTTCTAGAATAGAGTTGCCCAAGAACCTAACTATCTAACGTAGGGCTTTCACTTAATCTGTTGGAAAGCTACCCGACTAATCGGGTCCACCCGTCCGCCGTAGGATGGTGCCGTCAGGGCATTCCATCCTCCCACTTTCCACCCTACTCACGCATCAAGTTGTTTTCTAATTAATACTACCACACTGTTTGACATAAATAAACATATTCCTTAATTAGGGCCCTTCTTCACAAGGTTCGTTTAAACAGTCTTCTTACACAATACAATCATACCAAAGACAAGATGTAATTATATAAAAAGTTTATACATGATTCCATTTCCATACAAGCCAAACCGGGTGTCTTATTCTTATTCTGTCGATGATCTAGAATTCGGCCTTCCAGCCTCTACATGCTGGGAAAAACCCTACGGGACCATACACCTCATCGTCGGGCCGCTGGCGAGGACTCAAGCCGGCCTGTCGCCCTCTCAGGCTCCATCGCTCGATCCTCCCGCCCCTTAGAGGGATGTCTGCACACTAGGGTGGGCTTATTTACTGCACTAGCCTGGGCCCTCAGAACTAGGCAGCCTCATAATCTCTCACCTCAATCGGCGATCCTTATGCTCCCAAAGGTATGAGGGATACCTTGGGCCATTCCCGGGCTTTGCTAACGACGCCGCCCGGCTACACAAGCACGGAACGGAGTTAGCGTTGAAGCCAAAAAAAATCTTGAATTCTAAAGATAACAACTTCAATGCAATTTTCTAAATATAGCATTCACAATCCATGAAGAAAACAATTTCAACGCAATTTATCGAATACAACATCACATAAGTCGTTACTTCATATAATTTTTATGTCGTCATTTTAAAAGGAAAAGATACCATTCATTAATACTAATTTAAGAAAAAAATCTCTTCTTTTGAAAATTAACCAAGCTAACCTGGCCACCGTTTCCTTGAGGGGCTTGAAAAGGGAGGACTGGAGCCGCATTGGGCGCATCTCCCCCGATCTCGTTGTTACGTGCTCCTCTTGAGGCAATATTTTGTCGTCTCCGGGATGAGGCCATCTTAGGCGTCGCCTTGTAGAGCTCGCTGCTGCGATCAAAACGCTTTAGTCAGATCTGAATTCCGAGCTCGTTTGCTCACCGTACGAGCAAAAGAATATGGCGCACGAACCCTCGCTTGAGTCAAAAAAAACCCTTACTAAAGTCTACGCAAATGGGGGGGGATTGTGAGATGTCCTTAAGGGCAAAGGCAAAAACGTGGAGAGGGCTGGGAGGGGTTGTTGCAAGCCTCTCTGTAAGTCTATTCACACAGGGGGGGAGAAGAGTTAAGGACACTGGCCTCTAGCAAGGGGGATGGAGGAAAATTGGCTTATTTGAAAAGAGCCAAATGAGGGGGTGTGAGAGGGGTGGCTGCAAGGGCGGCTATACTTGCAGCAAGTACGCTACACAGGGACGGACGGCGGTACAACAAGGCATACGCTACACAGAAATGCGTGCCGTCTGTGGAGCAGCCTGGGGGGTTATATAGCTCAGGGGTGAGGGTACGGGCACTGCGCAAAGCAAGGACGAAAGGACGGTGTACCTTCAAAGGCTATGGATCAGTGGCCTGCATGGTCTAGGGGAAAGGTACGGTGTCGGCTGTCCGGGAAAGGAGTGGTACGCATGTACCTTATCTGGTCTGGGGCAGCATGGGTCAGGGGTTCAGACCGTTCGTCAATCGGACGTGCGGTCATGCATTTATTAAGGTTTAAAGGTCGTCGTTTTTTAACTAAAATGATTGAAATTAGTGTATAGGCTTGATCCGGTGTCCGTTTTGGATGCCGTAAAATCCTATATTAGGGTAAAATCACACGCAGATTCCAAATTTGGGCTCAGAATTTGAAGATTCCAAGTAGAAATGACTCAAATAATAAAATCATTGATATTTATACCATAAAAACTCATAATTACATGGACATTTCTTTATTAGTGAAGATGGGTACGTTACATCCTTTCCCCCTTAAAGAAATCGAGATGTCCTCATCTCGTCATGAATTGGGGATAATCCTTTAAGAGTGTAGCTTCATCTTCCTAAGTTGCATCCTCTTCAGGGTAATCTTTCCACTGGACTAGATGTTCTACAAGAGTTCTATTTCGGAGTTTCCTTTCCCTAGAATCTATGATGCTACTAGGCTGTAATTCAAGGACTCCTTGAGTAGGGATTACAACTTGTTCATCATCAAGAATATGATCGAGACTGGGGACATATGGTTTTAACAAACTTACATGAAATACATTATGGACTTTGATATGGGCTGGGAGTTGGAGTTTATAGGCACTTTTGCCTAGACACTTGATAACTGTATAAGGACCACAATACCTAGGGCTGAGCTTCTTATATTTCCCAAGTGATAGAGAACTTCGTTTGGGTCGCACTCGTAGAAGAACTTTGTCTCCTTCCTTGAAGATCCTTTCAGACCTCTTGTTGTCAGCATAATGCTTTTGTCGATCTTGGGCAGCTTTAATATCCTTTTGGATACCCTTGGTTTGTTCCTCCATCTCTTCGAGCATTTTCCTGGATGCCTCAACTCTTATGGTCGGATCAGAGAAATTTAGAGGAGACGCATTCTTGCCCATAGAGTGCTTTGAATGGTGACATTCCTATGCTTTGATGATAAGACGCATTGTAGGCAAATTCTACCAGAGGAAGGTATTGAATCCACCTTCTGGGTTCCCGTCCACAGTATGCTCTGAGAATGTCTTCAATTACTTGATTGACTCTCTCAGTCTGGCCATCGGTTTCTTGATGATAAGCTGTGCTAAAGCAAAGTTGAGTTCCCAGAGCTTGAAATAAAGACTGCCAGAATTTTGAGGTGAAGTCAGAATCCCGATCACTTACTATCCTTTTTGGGAGACCATGAAGTTTGAGGACTTCCTTGATGAATATTCAAGCAACATCAGAAGCTTTGAAGGTCTTCTTTGCTGGTATAAGGTGAGCTACTTTGGTAAGGTCCCTCCCTTTGGTGAGCTACTTTGGTAAGGACCTTACAATGCTCTGATACCAATTGTAAGGTCCCTCCCTTTAAAAATGGGAGAAACACTTAAGATAGTCCGCTAAGTCTTATCTTGGGAAAAATTTCCTATTCATCGACACCTTGACCCTGTAGAGATTCAAGGATACGACTCATAGGTATGACTAGCTCTATCCCACAGGGGAAGCGTGATTTTCTAAACATCAAATCACCCATAGGGCGATTGATAAAAAATTGGGCAACTACTAGACTTGATTTCTAGAGACAACGCTTTTTTCCTCATCTTATGCAAGGCACAGCCGCTGGCCTAGTCTTCTAGAATAGAGTTGCCCAAGAACCTAACTATCTAACGTAGGGCTTTCACTTAATCTGTTGGAAAGCTACCCGACTAATCGGGTCCACCCGTCCGTAGGATGGTGCCGTCAGGGCATTCCATCCTCCCACTTTCCACCCTACTCACGCATCAAGTTGTTTTCTAATTAATACTACCACACTGTTTGACATAAATAAACATATTCCTTAATTAGGGCCCTTCTTCACAAGGTTCATTTAAACAGCCTTCTTACACAATACAATCATACCAAAGACAAGATGTAATTATATAAAAAGTTTATACATGATTCCATTTCCATACAAGCCAAACCGGCTCTCTTATTCTTATTTTGCCGATGATCTAGAATTCGGCCTTCCAGCCTCTACATGCTGGGCAAAACCCTACGGGACCATACACCTCATCGTCGGCCGCGCTGGCGAGGACTCAAGCTGGCCTGTCGCCCTCTCAGGCTTCATCGCTCGATCCTCTCGCCCCTCAGAGGGATGTCTGCACACTAGGGTGGGCTTATTTACTGCACTAGCCTGGGCCCTCAGAACTAGGCAGCCTCATAATCTCTCGCCTCAATCGGCGATCCTTATTCTCCCAAAGGTATGAGGGATACCTTGGGCCATTCCCGGGCTTTGCTAACGACGCCGCCCGGCTACACAAGCACGGAACGGAGTTAGCGTTGAAGCAAAAAAAAATCTTGAATTCTAAAGATAACAACTTCAATGCAATTTTCTAAATATAGCATTCACAATTCATGAAGAAAACAATTTCAACGCAATTTATCGAATACAACATCACATAAGTCGTTACTTCATATAATTTTTATGTCGTCATTTTAAAAGGAAAAGATACCATTCATTAATACTAATTTAAGAAAAAAATCTCTTCTTTTGAAAATTAACCAAGCTAACCTGGCCACCGTTTCCTTGAGGGGCTTGAAAAGGGAGGACTGGGCGCATCTCCCCCGATCTCGTTGTTACGTGCTTCTCTTGAGGCAATATTTTGTCGTCTCCGAGATGATTCCATCTTAGGCGTTGCCTTGTAGAGCTCGCTGCTGCGATCGAAACGCTTCAGTCGGATCTGAATTCCGAGCTCGTTTGCTCACCGTACGAGCAAAAGAATATGGCGCATGAACCCTCGCTTGAGTCAAAAAAACCCTTACTAAAGTCTACGCAATTGGGGGGGGGAATTGTGAGATGTCCTTAAGGGCAAAGGCAAAAACGTGGAGAGGGCTGGGAGGGGTTGTTGCAAGCCTCTCTGTAAGTCTATTCACACGGGGGGGAGAAGAGTTAAGGACACTGGCCTCTAGCAAGGGGGATGGAGGAAAATTGGCTAATCTGAAAAGAGCCAAATGAGGGGGTGTGAGAGGGGTGGCTGCAAGGGTGGCTGTGCTTACAGCAAGTACGCTACACAGGGACGGACGGCGGTACGGACGGCGGCACAACATGGCATACGCTACACAGAAATGCGTGCCGTCTGTGGAGCACCCCGGGGGGTTATATAGCTGAGGGGTGAGGGTACGGGCACTGCGCAAAGCAAGGACGAAAGGACGGTGTACCTTCAAAGGCTATGGATCAGTGGCCTGCATGGTCTAGGGGAAAGGTACGGTGTCGGCTGTCCGGGAAAGGAGTGGTACGCATGTACCTTATCTGGTCTGGGGCAGCATGGGTGTCCACGTAAGGGTACGCGTGGACCATACAGTGGGCGGCCGTCTTTTGGTTCTTGGGCGGCCATTGTACGGGCACCCTAGTAAGTGTGTACGGACCAAATTTTTGGGACGCCCGCCTCGATTTGCATGCCGGACCGCCCCGGGGGGCGAATTTTTTTTTTGTCCGGGAGGTTCTCCTGGTCGTAGGGGTTCAGACCGTTCGTCAATCGGACGTGCGGTCATGCATTTATTAAGGTTTAAAGGTCGCCGTTTTTTAACTAAAATGATTGAAATTAGCGTATAGGCTTGATCCAGTGTCCGTTTTGGATGCTGTAAAATCCTATATTAGGGTAAAATCGTGCGCAGATTCCAAATTTGGGCTCAGAATTTGAAGATTCCAAGTAGAAATGACTCAAATAATAAAATCATTGATATTTATACCATAAAAACTCATAATTACATGGAGATTTCTTTATTAGTGAAGATGGGTACGTTACATCCTTCCCCCCTTAAAAAATCGAGATGTCCTCATCTCGTCATGAATTGGGGATAATCCTTTAAGAGTGTAGCTTCATCTTCCCAAGTTACATCCTCTTCAGGGTAATCTTTCCACTGGACTAGATGTTCTACAAGAGTTCTATTTCGGACTTTCCTTTCCCTAGAATCTATGATGCTACTGGGCTGTAATTCAAGGACTCCTTGAGTAGGGATTACAACTTGTTCATCATCAAGAATATGATCGAGACTGGGGACATATGGTTTTAACAAACTTACATGAAATACATTATGGACTTTGATATGGGCTGGGAGTTGGAGTTTATAGGCACTTTTGCCTAGACACTTGATAACTGTATAAGGACCACAATACCTAGGGCTGAGCTTCTTATATTTCCCAAGTGATAGAGAACTTCGTTTGGGTCGCACTCATAGAAGAACTTTGTCTCCTTCCTTGAAGATCCTTTCAGACCTCTTGTTGTCAGCATAATGCCTTTGTCGATCTTGGGCAGCTTTAATATCCTTTTGGATACCCTTGGTTTGTTCCTCCATCTCTTCGAGCATTTTCCTGGATGCCTCAACTCTTATGGTCGAATCAGAGAAATTTAGAGGAGACAAGCATTCTTGCCCATAGAGTGCTTTGAATGGTGACATTCCTATGCTTTGATGATAAGACGCATTGTAGGCAAATTCTACCAGAGGAAGGTATTGAATCCACCTTTTGGGTTCCCGTCCACAGTATGCTCTGAGAATGTCTTCAATTACTTGATTGACTCTCTCAGTCTGGCCATCGGTTTCTTGATGATAAGCTGTGCTAAAGCAAAGTTGAGTTCCCAGAGCTTGAAATAAAGACTGCCAGAATTTTGAGGTGAAGTCAGAATCCCGATCACTTACTATCCTTTTTGGGAGACCATGAAGTTTGAGGACTTCCTTGATGAATATTCGAGCAACATCAGAAGCTTTGAAGGTCTTCTTTGCTGGTATAAGGTGAGCTACTTTGGTAAGTAGGTCCACTACTACTAGAATGGAGTCATATCCTCCTTGAACAGTGGGGAGACTTGTGACAAAATCCATACTAATGCACTCCCACTTCATTTGGGGAATATCTAAGGATTGAAGTTTTCCAGGCATCTTGACCCTTTCAGCTTTGATCCTTTGGCATGAGAGACATTGCTTCAAGTACCGAAGCCCATCATTTTTCAAGCCTGCCCAATGAAAGCTCCTTCTTACCGCATTTAATGTTTTTGCATAACCTGGGTGTCCTGCAGCAGGGCTATCATGAGCTTCATGGAGGATTAGTTTCTTTAAAGCAGGATCCTTAGGGATACATAGCCTGTGATTGAAGTAGAGGCTTCCTTCATGAGTGGAGTATCCCTTGATTATATTCTTCTCTTTCTCTGAATGTCCCCCTTCTGCTACTAACTTTATCATCCTCTGATAATCTGGGTCATGAGATGAGACTTCTTCCACCTTGACCAGTATGGGATTATTTGGCATTGAAATTGCATTCAAGAAAGATTTGCGGCTAAGTGCATCAGCTACCACATTATCTTTCCCAGGGCGGAATTTGATGTCGAAATCATATTCTTGTAGAATTTCAATCCATCTCCTTTGCCGCATGTTGAGGTTAGGCTGGGTGAAGATCCCACTTTAGACTTTTGTGGTCAGTTACAAGCTGGAATTTGCCTCCCAAGAGATAATGTCTCCATAATTTGAGGCAATGAACAACTGCTAAGAGTTCTAAATCATGGGTGGCATAGTTTGCTTCATATTGCTTCAGCTTGCGGGAAGTATAAGCGACTGGTCTTCCTTCTTGGCCTAAGACACCACCAAGTGCTAGGCTACTAGCATCGGTAACCACTTCAAATTCCTTGGAGAAATCAGGAAGCTTTAAGACTGGGGCAGAAGTAATAATGACTTTCAGCTGATTAAAGCTGTTTTGATGGGTTGGCAACCACACTATTTTGCAATCCTTCTTAAGAAGATCTGTCAAGGGTGCAGCTACCAAGGCATAATCTTTGATAAAAATCCTATACCAACCCGTGATTCCCAAGAACCCACGAACTTCACGAACTGATTTAGGGGGTGGCCATTCTAGAATATCCTTGACCTTGGCGGGGTCTACTGAGATGCCATCCTTGGAGATGATGAATCCAAGATACTCAATTTGATGAGTAAAGAAGGTACATTTGCTCTTCTTGGAATAGAGTTTGTGTCTGCGCAGCAAATACGCACATGCTCCTCATGCTCTTCCATTGATTTGGAGTAGATTAAGATGTCATCAAAGAAAACAAGCACAAACTCATCCAAGTACGGGCGGAATATATCTTGCATTAGGCGGTTGAAGATTGCAGGAGCATTGGTTAACCCGAATGACATTACAGTAAACTCATAGTGGCCATAACGGGTATTGAAGGCTATTTTGGGTATATCTGCTTCCTTGACTTTGATCTGATAGTATCCAGACCTCAAATCTATTTTTGAGAAGACTTTGGCCCCATGAAGCCTGTCAAGAAGTTCGTCGATGCGAGGGATAGGATACTTATTCTTGACAGTGACTTGATTTAGCCCTCGATAATCTATGCAGAGGCGGAGAGTCCCGTCCTTCTTTTTTTGGAAAAGAACAGGTGCTGCCCAAGAAGAGCTACTGGGGCGTACAAATCCTTGTTCAATGAGTTGGGAAAGTTGCTCCTTAAGTTTAATGGCTTCAGGAAGGGACATTTTATAGGGAGTTTTTGAGACGGGTTGAGCTCCAGGGATCACCTCGATTTCATGGTCGACTTCTCGAGGAGGCGGTAACCCTGTAAGCTCGTCAGGGAAGATGTCAGAGAATTCTTGGAGCCAAGAGGGTTCTGTCTCCATACTAGGTTCAATGACTTTGTTGAGTTTGACTAAGAAAACTTGCTGACCCTTACGTGTCCCCTTGAGAAGATGTTTTGCCTTGACTACCCTAGATTTAGGTTTCCCTGTGATCCCCTGAACAGATATTACTTGGCCATGCTCATTTTCAAAAGTGATACTCCCCTGGTTACAATGAATGCTAGCTTTGTTTGCAATTAACCAATCCATCCCAAGGATTCCATCATAAATTCCTAGTGGCAAGACTCTAAAGTGACCATGAGTTTGCTCATTACCCAGCTCAAAATCAAGGTTTCCTATAGAGTGGCGAGATACAACTTCTTTCCCACTGGCTAACTCTACAATTATTCTTCTAGCTATTTTTTGACTCAAGTTTAATTTTTGCAAGCACCTAGGAGAAAGGAATGAATGGGTACTACCACAATCAATCAAAAGCTGAAATGGCTTACCGTGATGAGTGGCGGGGGTTTGGATTACACCAAATTGTTTATTCGGACCTTGGTGTTCTACTGCCGCATGGACGGTGGCGCGTTCTTCTTCAGCCGTCTCCAAGGTTGGTTCTTCGCTTATGACACAGGCAGTTCTAGCAACTGCTCCTCTGCGGCCTCTGCCACGGCCACTGCCTCTTGCACCTTGGTGGGTAGGGGTTCCACGGCCTTGATTTCCTCTGTTACCTTGGGGAAATGATGTTGCCATCTTGGGACAGTTGGCTCTAAAGTGTCCCGGCTCATTGCACTCAAAACACAGAGGGCCTTCTCTGGAAGAAGCAGCATACGAGCGGGGGGCAAAAGAGTTGCCTTGTCGCCCTCTGTTGTAGTAGGGAAAATTCTGTTGAGGTTTCTTGTCTTTAAGATTTGCCTCAGGGTAAGATCTCTTTTGATTCTTCGGTTTGTTAGCCTTCATTTCTTTCAAAAGGGGCTTTGCTCGTATGAGAGCATCTTGTAATGTGCTTGGCCTCATTGCTTCAAGGCGGGAATCTAGGGGTTCATTTAGCCCTTGGCAGAAACGAGCCACTTGCTGGGAAGTAGTCATAGCTGGGGCATACTTCCAAAGGGTAATAAATTTGGAATAGTAGTCCTCAAGAGTTAAGCTGCACTGTCTAAGACTAAAAAACTCATTCATCTTTATGGATTCATGGGATGGAGGAAGATATCTTTCCTTCACTGCCTGCTTGATGTCTTCCCACGTTTGAGAATGCTCGGTGACTTCCTTGTCACGGCACCACTGTTTCCACCAGAGTTTAGCATCTCTAATGAGGTGAAACCGTGCGAGCATAGACTGATTTGCTACTCCAGTACCGGCAGCAGAGAAATAATCGTCCATTGGCTCAATCCAGACTTCAGCATCCTTCTCAACCTTTGAACCTTCTCCTTTAAAGGAGGGAGGTTGCATTTGCTTGAGCAGGAGCTTCTTCTCCTGGGTATCGGTGTAAAGCGCATTGGGAAGTGGAGGGTGGTCGTCCTGGCCATCATTGTAAAAATAATTTTAAGATTCATATTTACACAACGCTTAATTTTTGAAGAGTAAAACATTGAAATTATTTTATTTCCAAATATTTACAAGGACAAGTTTTATTACAAAGATCTGAGACTAATATAATTAGTCTTATTTGACATCAAGGGGAATTCCTAGGCTTGACTATGACATAAGGGTAGAGCGGTCCACATGGGTGAAATATGGGGGTTCCGCTGTAGTTTCTAAGACTCTAAAAACTGATGGTAAGGGTGGTAAACTCTGGATTGGGGTAGATCCCAACACCGCTACTCTATCAGCAGGTAAGACCTGCATCACTTTGTCATACACCCAACGATCCTGAGGTCCCATTGTAAGGTCCCTCCCAAGCCATGTATGTATGTGTCTATTTTAATATGGAATTCAATAAGGAAAGAGAGTGTAATTAGAGAAGAGTGAGACAACAAGGCTAGAAACATTAGGAAAGTGTTAGAATAAAAATATTAGTTCCAAAAATCCTAAAAGAAATAAGAACATAAGAATAGTTCTATTGAGAGATAAGTATCCCCAAAAATAGAATTTTAAATTTAGGTGATAAGAGGTCATATTTAGAGTACTTTTACACATTTAGAGTCCATGCATACTAAAAATATGGAAAAACAACGCGTTTCTAAAGATGGTACGTTTGTGGCTATATACCGACGTTTTTGCCTATTCTGCCCACGCTAGCTTGTAGACCAGATGCCTTCCCGTTCTTTTGACTGGTTATATGACCATATTCTGAGTTTTTATCAGAGAGTTATGGCCGAAACAATTTGCTGTTTCTGACAGGGTCTTTACATAGAGAAAACTGTGAGAAGACAGCAAGTAGCCTCAAGGTAATCCTAGAGTTTGAGATGCATATATCCCTTCATTCTTATCTAATATCTCAGAAAAGAAGCTTAGATTGCTATAGTCTTTCGGAGGAAGAGACCAAAACTCCATAGCTTTTCTTTTAGAGAAAGAATAGTATGCCGTAGCCCTGTAAGAGAAGGCTATTTTACCATAGATCTTAGAAAGAGAGAAGAGTCACAGTATGAGTAAGAGGAGATAAAGCTTGGAGATGATTGGATGATTTCAATCGTAAGAGAAGGTATTAGAAGACTCTATATTCTAAAGCTCTTGTTAATAACGAGCAAAGGCAACGATAAACGACAAATTTCTATGAGGTATATACATATTTTGTTTTTCAATTATATATCATTCTTAGGGGTTGAGGTATGGCCCCGGCTTCTCTATTAATTGTTAATAGTGATCTATTTAATTGATTTACTATTTAAAGTTTGTATTCTTTTAAAACAACAGCATATGCCTTAATAAAGAATGTCTTATCGCAATCTCAAGTTGAAATGCTAAAATCTTTGTGAAAAGGATTGTTTTCTTAAGAAGGTAACATGGATTCTAGTCCTATGGTTCAGTTGAGTAAATGGATTGCTATCTTAGTTAAATTAAGGTACAGGTACAACTCTCCCTGCCTTGACGCTGCCCCGTTCTTGTGCTTGTATTGCCAGACGACGGAGACGTTAGTAAGGCCCGGAGTTGGCCCATGGTATCCCTCATACCATTGGGGAGAATGAGGTTTGCCGATTGAGGCGAGTGATTGTGATGCTGCCTAGTTCTGAGGGCCCAGGCTAGTGCAGTGAATTAGCCCACCCTAGTGCGCAGACATCCCTTTGAGGGGCGGGAGGATCGAGCGATGGAACCTGAGAGGGTGACAGGCCGGCTTGAGTCCTCGCCAGCGGTGGCCGACGATGAGGTGTATGGTCCCGTAGGGTTTTACCCAGCATGTAGAGGCTGGAAGGCCGAATTCTAGATCATCGGTGGCGGTATAAAGGAAAAGATTAAGAGAGCCGGTTTGGCTTGTATGGAATTGATTCATGTATGAACCTTTTTTATATATATCTTGTCTTTGGCATGATTGTATTGTGTAAAAAGGCTGTTTTAACAAACCTTGTGAAAAGGGCCTTAATTAAGAAACATGTTTATATATGTCAAACAGTGTGGTAGGATTAATTAGAAAACAAATTGACGCGTGAGTAGGGTGGAAAGTGGGAGGATGGAATGCCCCGACGGCACCATTCTACGGACGGGTGGACCCGATTAGTCGGGTAGCTTTCCAATAGATTAAGTGAAAGCCCTATGCTAGATAAATAGGTTCTTGGGCAGCTCTATTCTAGAAGACTAGGCCAGCGGCTGTGCCTTACATAAGATGAGGAAAAAAGCGTTGCCTCTAGAAATCAAGTCTAGTAGTTGCCCAATTTATGATCAATTGCCCTATGGGTGATTTGATGTTTAGAAGATCACGCTTCCCTTGCGGGATAGAACTAGGTCTTACCTATGAATCGTATCCTTGAATCTCTGCATGGTCAAGGTGTCGATGAATAGGAAATTTTCTCTAAGATAAGACTTAGTGGACTATCTCAAGTGTTTCCCCTATTTTTGGAAAGGGGGAACCTTACAAGTGGTATCAGAGCCGATCTTAGTTCCTAGGATTTGTTTTTCAAAGGTTAATTGTCAAGGGATTAAAACAAGTGATTGTTTATCATATGAGGACGAATCAATCATCTCTACTGGCCATAGAAGTGGTTTGAATATCCTCACATGTTGAGACAATCATCCTATGAAATTGTTCTTATATCTTGGGGGTGCACACGCAAGATATTTGTACAATAAATTTGAGAAATAAGATTGGGGAAAAAACCTTTTGTGAGGAAAAACATAGGGTGATCAAATTAAGAAACTAGTCATGACTGAATAGAAGGATAGACCAAAACATAGGGTAATCAAATTAAGAAACTAGTGACTGAATAGAAGGATAGACCAAAACTTTGTTTAGAGAAATTTTCAGGATATATCTCATTAGTTCGCATATTATAAATTATTAAGATTATAACTCCATTAAGGTTTGAATAGTTGACGTGTGAATGTCATCCATTGGATGCTTTACACTAGGATGATCATCCAAGATCCAGAACCCATCTTAGACAAACATGGATCTAACTTCGGATGTGTAATTCCCAGAGGATCATGCTCTTAGATGTGTCAATCCCAAGGCACCAGATGTGTAATTCTCAAAAAAATGAAGATCTCAGATGTATTAATCCTGATTGCCTTCAAATGTGGTGCTATGATAAGTATTTGATAGTTTTGAACTTTTAATGGATACAATGAAAAAAAGCAAGCTCACCCTTGCTCGCGTCTAAAAATCGTAAGAAATGCCAAATTAGTTGAAAGCATTGTTGTCAATCTAGCCACTAGAACCAATGTTGATGAGGAGTTGGGACTGATTGGATTTTTTTGGTTCCTTCAAGCCTAGTAGTTGGCCAACCACAAGAACTTTCTGGTCAAGTTGTGACTGCGAGAGACTTATCATAATGCATGGCTCGTTTTTTATGAGCTGGTTGCTCAGACCGCCTATGGCGAATCAAGCAAGCTGGTGCAAAAGAGAAAAGCAAGCTGACTAGTGAGACGATGGCATTTGCAACAAGCGTTGCATACATTTCAGAGAAAAGCAAGCTGCCGAATTCGGCGATGGTGTGTGTCCAGGCTACAGCAAGCTTTGTGCGTGGAATCAGTTTTATGGGATGCCATGAAATTACACCTTCGTGAAAGGTTTTGTCCTCCAGGATTTCGAGAGGATAAAATGAACGAATTTTTGGAGCTAACCCAAGAAGGGAAGACCCTAAAAGAATACCACCAAACTTTTGTTAAACTTCTCCAATTTGCTCAAGAACTGGATGAGGTAACTCTTACCCATCGATTCATTTGGAAGCTTAATCTATCTTTGAATAACCTCATCAAGAATGTGAAACCATCCTCTATTTCAGAAGCCATAATTATAGCCACCCAGAGACTCGAGAAGAACATGAGTTCTTCCATGTTAATCAAGAAGAGGTTCCCTAATTCAAGAGGAACGTCAAGCCCACCCCTGGCTACAAGGAATCATGAGCTAAAGCAAAATTAGGTCAAGAAATAGGGATAGCAAGGTTAAAGATAACCGAATTCAACAAGTATTTCTATGAGTAAATAGAAGAGGATTGGTGCAAGATTCATGTGAAGTAATGTGCATGATGAATAGAGGTATTCTACAAGACGATACTAAGATTATGAAATTGCTATCATAGGTTAGATTGCGTAAAGGATTGATTCCCTTACGTTTCTCCATGACAATTTGTTAAGTACCATATTACATGGGGGTATAAAATAAGGAATTCAAAGGTTCATAGCATTTGAGAGGTATATGGATGCATGAACTTAGGATAATAAGACCAATTAACTTTAGAATAATATAGACCTTTTGGAGGCACAACAAAACGAGCCAAGCACATGAAATAAGGGACTCGGAACAATGTTTAGATAAAAGAAGATTTCTACCTAGTAGGGACACGACTTTGAAAGAGACAGGAGTATTTACTTAGATACTACCCCACCTCGTGAGATGAGGACATCTCGAATCTTTTAAGTGGGGGAGATTATAAGGTCCCTCCCAAGCCATGTATGTATGTGTCTCTTTTAATATGAAATTCAATAAGGAAAGAGAGTGTAATTAGAGAAGAGTGAGACAACAAGGCTAGAAACATTAGGAAAGTGTTAGAATAAAAATATTAGTTCCAAAAATCCTAAAAGAAATAAGAACATAAGAATAGTTCTATTGAGAGATAAGTATCCCCAAAAATAGAATTTCGAATTTAGGTGATAAGAGGTCATATTTAGAGTACTTTTACACATTTAGAGTCCATGCATACTAAAAATATGGAAAAACAACGCGTTTCTAAAGATGGTGCGTTTGTGGCTATATACGGACGTTTTTGCCTATTCTGTCCACGTTAGCTTGTAGACCAGATGCCTTCCCGTTCTTTTGACTGGCTATATGACCATATTCTGAGTTTTTATCAGAGAGTTATGGCCGAAACAATTTGCTGTTTCTGTCAGGGTCTTTACATAGAGAAAACTGTGAGAAGACAGCAAGTAGCCTCAAGGTAATCCTAGAGTTTGAGATGCATATATCCCTTCATTCTTATCTAATATCTCAGAAAAGAAGCTTAGATTGCTATAGTCTTTCGGAGGAAGAGACCAAAACTCCATAGCTTTTCTTTTAGAGAAAGAATAGTATGCCGTAGCCCTGTAAGAGAAGGCTATTTTACCATAGATCTTAGAAAGAGAGAAGAGTCACAGTATGAGTAAGAGGAGATAAAGCTTGGAGATGATTGGATGATTTCAATCGTAAGAGAAGGTATTAGAAGACTCTATATTCTAAAGCTCTTGTTAATAACGAGCAAAGGCAACGATAAACGACAAATTTCTATGAGGTATATACATATTTTGTTTTTCAATTATATATCATTCTTAGGGGTTGAGGTATGGCCCCGGCTTCTCTATTAATTGTTAATAGTGATCTATTTAATTGATTTACTATTTAAAGTTTGTATTCTTTTAAAACAACAGCATATGCCTCAATAAAGAATGTCTTATCGCAATCTCAAGTTGAAATGCTAAAATCTTTGTGAACAGGATTGTTTTCTTAAGAAGGTAACATGGATTCTAGTCCTATGGTTCAGTTGAGTAAATGGATTGCTATCTTAGTTAAATTAAGGTACATGTACAACTCTCCCTGCCTTGACGCTGCCCCGTTCTTGTGCTTGTATAGCCGGACGGCGGAGACGTTAGTAAGGCCTGGAGTTGGCCCATGGTATCCCTCATACCATTGGGGAGAATGAGGTTTGCCGATTGAGGCGAGTGATTGTGATGCTGCCTAGTTCTGAGGGCCCAGGCTAGTGCGGTGAATTAGCCCACCCTAGTGCACAGACATCCCTTTGAGGGGCGGGAGGATCGAGCGATGGAGCCTGAGAGGGCGACAGGTCGGCTTGAGTCCTCGCCAGCGGCCGACGATGAGGTGTATGGTCCCGTAGGGTTTTGCCTTGCATGTAGAGGCTGGAAGGCCGAATTCTAGATTATCGGCGGTATAAAGGAAAAGATTAAGAGAGCCGATTTGGCTTGTATGGAATTGATTCATGTATGAACCTTTTTTATATATATCTTGTCTTTGGCATGATTGTATTGTGTAAAAAGGCTGTTTTAACAAACCTTGTGAAAAGGGCCTTAATTAAGGAACATGTTTATATATGTCAAACAGTGTGGTAGGATTAATTAGAAAACAAATTGACGCGTGAGTAGGGTGGAAAGTGGGAGGATGGAATGCCCCGACGGCACCATCCTACGGACGGGTGGACCCGATTAGTCGGGTAGCTTTCCAACAGATTAAGTGAAAGCCCTACGCTAGATAAATAGGTTCTTGGGCAACTCTATTCTAGAAGACTAGGCCAGCGGCTGTGCCTTACATAAGATGAGGAAAAAAGCGTTGCCTCTAGAAATCAAGTCTAGTAGTTGCCCAATTTATGATCAATTGCCCTATGGGTGATTTGATGTTTAGAAGATCACGCATCCCCTGCGGGATAGAACTAGGTCTTACCTATGAATCGTATCCTTGAATCTCTGCATGGTCAAGGTGTCGATGAATAGGAAATTTTCTCCAAGATAAGACTTAGTGGACTATCTCAAGTGTTTTCCCTATTTTTGGAAAGGGGGAACCTTACAAGTTGATGTAACGTACCCATCTTCACTAATAAAGAAATGTCCATGTAATTATGAGTTTTTATGGTATAAATATCAATGATTTTATTATTTGAGTCATTTCTACTTGGAATCTTCAAATTCTGAGCCCAAATTTGGAATCTGCGTGCGATTTTACCCTAATATAGGATTTTACAGCATCCAAAACCTCTCATATGATATGAACCTTCAAATTCATTCTATACCCCCATGCAGTATGGTACTTAACAAATTATCATGGAAAAACGTAAGGGAATCAATCTTTTACGTAATCTAACCTATGATAGCAATTTCATAATCTTAGTATCGTCTTGTAGAATACCTCTATTCATCATGCACATTACTTCACATAAATCTTGCACCAATCCTCTTCTATTTACTCATAGAAATACTTGTTGAATTTGATTATCTTTAACCCTGCTATCTCTATTTCTTGACCTAATTTTTGCTCTAGCTCATGATTCCTTGTAGCCAAGGGCAGGCTTGACGTTCCTCTTGAATTAGGAGACCTCTTCTTGATTAACATGGAAGGACTCATGTCCTTCTCGACACTTTCTATATATAAAAAAACTTTATCACAGTCTCTGGCTATAATTATGGCTTCAGAATTAGAGGATGGTTTTACATTTTTGATGAGATTATTCAAAGGTAGATTAAGCTTCCAAATGAATTGATGGAGAAGAGTTATCTTATCCATCTCTACAGCAAATCGGAGAAGTTTAACAAAAGTTTTGTGGTATTCTTTTAGGGTCTTTCTTTCTTGGGTTAGCTCCAAAAATTCATTCATTTTATCCTCTCGAAATCCTGGAGAACAAAACCTTTCATGAAGGTGTAATTTCATGGCATCTCATAAACTGATTCTAGTTCTAGTGGTTAGATTGACAACAGTGCTTCCAACTAATTTGGCATTTCTTACGATTTTTAGACGAGCAAGGGTGAACTTGCTTCTTTCATTATATCCATGAAAAGTTCAAAACTATCCAAATACTTATCATAGTGCCACATCTAAAGGCACTCTGGATTAATATATGTGAGATCTTCATTTTTTAAGAATTACACATCTGGTGCCTTAGGATTGACACATCCAAAGATTATCAGGATTGACACATCTAAGATTATTAGTTTTCTGAAAATTACACATCTAGTATCTTGGGATTAACACATCTAAGAGCATGATCCTCTTGGAATTACACATCCGAAGTTAGACTCATGTTTGTCTAAGATGGGTTCTAGATCTTGGATGATCGTCCTAGTGTAAAGCATCCAATGGATGACATTCACACGTCAACTATTCAAACCTTAATGGAGTTATAATCTTAATAATTTATAATATGCGAACTAATGAGATATATCCTGAAATTTTCTCTAAACAAAGTTTCGGTCTATCCTTCTATTCAGTCTCTCACTAGTTTGTTCATTTAATCACCCTATATTTTTCCTCACAAAAGGTTTTCTTCCTAATCTAATTTCTCAAATTTATTGTACAAATATCTTGCGTGTGCACCCCCAAGATACAAGCATAATTTCATAGGATGATTATCTCAAAATGTGAGGATATTCAAATCACTTCTATGGCCAGTAGAGATGATTGATTCGTCCTCATATGATAAACAATCACTTGTTTTAATCCCTTTGATAGTTAACCTTTGAAAAACAAATCCTAGGAACTAAGATCGGCTCTGATACCACTTGTAAGGTTCCCCCCTTCCACAAATAGGGGAAACACTTAAGATAGTCCGCTAAGTCTTATCTTGGGAAAAATTTCCTATTCATCGACACCTTGACCCTGTAGAGATTCAAGGATACGACTCATAGGTATGACCTAGCTCTATCCCACAGGGGAAGCGTGATTTTCTAAACATCAAATCACCCATAGGGCGATTGATCAAAAATTGGGCAACTACTAGACTTGATTTCTAGAGACAACGCTTTTTTTCTCATCTTATGCAAGGCACAGCCGCCGCTGGCCTAGTCTTCTAGAATAGAGTTGCCCAAGAACCTAACTATCTAACGTAGGGCTTTCACTTAATCTGTTGGAAAGCTACTCGACTAATCGGGTCCACCCGTCCGTAGGATGGTGCCGTCAGGGCATTCCATCCTCCCACTTTCCACCCTACTCACGCATCAAGTTGTTTTCTAATTAATACTACCACACTGTTTGACATAAATAAACATATTCCTTAATTAGGGCCCTTCTTCACAAGGTTCGTTTAAACAGCCTTTTTACACAATACAATCATACCAAAGACAAGATGTAATTATATAAAAAGTTTATACATGATTCCATTTCCATACAAGCCAAACCGGCTCTCTTATTCTTATTCTGCCGATGATCTAGAATTCGGCCTTCCAGCCTCTACATGTTGGGCAAAACCCTACGGGACCATACACCTCATCGTCGCGGCCGCTGGGTGGCGAGGACTCAAGCCGGCCTGTCTCCCTCTCAGGCTCCATCGCTCGATCCTCCCGTCTCTCAGAGGGATGTCTGCACACTAGGGTGGGCTTATTTACCACACTAGCCTGGGCCCTCAGAACTAGGCAGCCTCATAATTTCTCGCCTCAATCGGCGATCCTTATTCTCCCAAAGGTATGAGGGATACCTTGGGCCATTCCCGGGCTTTGCTAACGACGCCGCCCGGCTACACAAGTACGGAACGGAGTTAGCGTTGAAGCCAAAAAAAATCTTGAATTCTAAAGATAACAACTTCAATGCAATTTTCTAAATATAGCATTCACAATTCATGAAGAAAACAATTTCAACGCAATTTATCGAATACAACATCACATAAGTCGTTACTTCATATAATTTTTATGTCGTCATTTTAAAAGGAAAAGATACCATTCATTAATACTAATTTAAGAAAAAAATCTCTTCTTTTGAAAATTAACCAAGCTAACCTGGCCACCGTTTCCTTGAGGGGCTTGAAAAGGGAGGACTGGAGCCGCATTGGGCACATCTCTCCCGATCTCGTTGTTACGTGCTCCTCTTGAGGTAATATTTTGTCGTCTCCGAGATGAGGCCATCTTAGGCGTCGCCTTGTAGAGCTCGCTGTTGTGATCGAAACGCTTCAGTCGGATCTGAATTCCGAGCTCGTTTGCTCACCGTACGAGCAAAAGAATATGGCGCACGAACCCTCGCTTGAGTCAAAAAAACCCTTACTAAAGTCTACGCAAATGGGGGGGGGATTGTGAGATGTCCTTAAGGGCAAAGGCAAAAACGTGGAGAGGGCTGGGAGGGGTTGTTGCAAGCCTCTCTGTAAGTCTATTCACACGGGGAGGGAGAAGAGTTAAGGACACTGGCCTCTAGCAAGGGAGACGGAGGAAAATTGGCTTATCTGAAAAGAGCCAAATGAGGGGGTGTGAGAGGGGTGGCTGCAAGGGCGGCTGTACTTACAGCAAGTACGCTACACAGGGACAGACGGCGGTACGGACGGCGGCACAACAGGGCATACGCTACACAAAAATGTGTGCCGTCTGTGGAGCACCCCGGGGGATTATATAGCTGAGGGATGAGGGTACGGGCACTGCGCAAAGCAAGGACGAAAGGACGGTGTACCTTCAAAGGCTATGGATCAGTGGTCTAGGGAAAGGTACGGTGTCGGTTGTCCGGGAAAGGAGTGGTACGCATGTACCTTATCTGGTCTGGGGCAGCATGGGTGTCCACGTAAGGGTACGCGTGGACCATACAGTGGGCGGCCGTCCTTTGGTTCTTGGGCGACCATTGTACGGGCACCCTAGTAAGTGTGTACGGACCAAATTTTTGGGGCGCCCGCCTCGATTTGCGTGCCGGACCGCCCCGAGGGGCGATTTTTTTTTTTTGTCCGGGAGGTTCTCCTGGTCGCAGGGGTTCAGACCGTTCGTCAATCGGACGTGCGGTCGTGCATTTATTAAGGTTTAAAGGTCACCGTTTTTTAACTAAAATGATTGAAATTAGCGTATAGGCTTGATCCAGTGTCCGTTTTGGATGCTGTAAAATCCTATATTAGGGTAAAATCGTGCGCAGATTCCAAATTTGGGCTCAGAATTTAAAGATTCCAAGTAGAAATGACTCAAATAATAAAATCATTGATATTTATACCATAAAAACTCATAATTACATGGACATTTCTTTATTAGTGAAGATGGGTACGTTACATCACATCTCATCTATTCATTCACATTTATCTGATTCACATCACATATCATCAGATCTATTTACCTTTCATTCTCATCACTTCTATTCTCATCACATCCATCCATCCATTCATTCCCATCTATCTGATTCATATCACATCTTAACACATTTATTTACCTCTCATTCTCATCACTTCTATTCTCATCACATCCATCCATCCATTCATTCCCATCTATCTGATTCGCATCACATATTATCACATCTATTTACCTTTTATTCTCATCACTTCTATTTACCTTTCATTCTCATCACTTCTATTTACCTTTCATTCTCATCACTTCTATTTGATTCGCATCACATCTATTTACCTTTCATTCTCATCACTTCTATTTTGATCACATCCATCCTCTATTCATTCTCATCTATCTGATTCATATCACATCTTATCATATCTATTTATAGAATGTAAGAGAATTCTTATTTTTGATATAAAGATTCTTTACGCTTGATTTTATGCATAAGAACACCTTTAGTGGTGGGAAATAACACTTTTATAAAAATTCGTTTATGCGTCTATTTATGCATAAATTCAATTTTAAGGAGAATAACACTTTCGAAATAAAAATAAATCTTTTATGCATCTTTCTATGCATAAATTCAATTTTAATGAGAATAACTCTTTTGAAATAAAAATAAATTTCTTTATGCATCTTTCTATGCATAAAATCAAAATTGATGAGAATAACTCTTTTGAAATAAAAATAAATTTCTTTATGCATCTTTCTATGCATAAAATCAAAATTGATGAGAATAACTCTTTTGAAATAAAAATAAATTTCTTTATGCATCTATTTATGCATAAAAATCAATTGTGATGAAAGTAACACTTTTATAATCAAAATATTCCCAATATGCATCTTTTTATGCATAGATATTAATTCTAATGAAAATAACACTTTTATTATAAAAATATTTCTAATATGCATTTTTCTATGCATAGAATAAAAATAATACTTTTAGAATACAGAAGAAGCGGTGGGGATTACTCTTTTTGAATAATAAAAAATAAAACTTATTTCACAAAATTTAAGAAAATTTTGCCATAACCTCCTTTGTATGGCTGACCACTTTTCAATTTTTTTCATTTTCAAGTTACTTAGAAATTATCCCAAATGGTTTAAAGCATTCTAAACTAATCAAATTCCACTTTTTAAAGAGAAACAATTGAAAAGTTTAATTCCAATAATTTGATTACACATCTAGGATAAAGAAACACTGAATTCAAGAATGAAGAGAGGGGGAAAGCCTTTCCAACAAGGCATAGCATCATTTTTCATTTTAAAGAAAACAAAAATTAGAAAACCATTAAATGGAATAAAGAAAAAGTAGGATTTCTAGGTTACATAAATTTTTGTGAGCTTTCCTTTGGCTTGATGGTTTGAGGGATCTACTCTTGTTTGCAACAAGAGTGGCCACCAATCCTTCTGAAGAGGAAATGGTCAAAAACTAATGAATTATCAATAAATTCACTATTTTTGGCTCTGGGGGGGAGGAGTAAAGTAACAGTGCATAAAACACTATTAACCATTTACAAAGGGGGAGGCTTAATTTATAGGAAAAAGTGAGCCTCTAGCCAAGCAACTTGATTATAAAATTTTCCAAATCAGTTTGGTCAATTTTTGACCATTTTTAGGTCAGTTTAGCTTACTTTTTTGGATCTAGTTGAAGCAAGAGAGAGGAGAGATGAAAATATCTCATTATTTGTGAGTTTAAAACTCAACCACACATATAAAATAGGTGCCTCCTTCATGAGGGGAATTCCCCCACACACTGAGGTGTCAAAAATGCATCATTTCTTCTAAATATCTCTTCTTTTTTAACTAATAACCTTGTCCTTAATCAACTCTTCATCTTATGTGAGTATTTACTCATTTTTTGGGGATTTTCGTTTATTCTTCAATTTATCTCCTCCATACATTTAGATTAATGTAATTGGTCCATAGGAACCTTAATTCAAAAATTTCAGAAAATCTAGACCCTTAGGCTAAGGTCCTTTTTACTTGATTTCAATTTATTCCAATTGCACATTGGAAATTTCTTTTTGAATATCTATTTCAAGGGAAACCATTTTAGACACTAGGAGGATTTTTATATCCAAAAATATCTCAATTTTGAATTACCTCCCTCTAGATATTTTCTCTCTCTAGGCCAAAACAGGGTAAAACAGGATCTTTCTTTTATTTTAAAGAGGGGAATAATTATAAGATCAGAAGGGGAGGTTCTTACACCTACACACCTCAAAAGCCAGAGGGAGGAATCTTACATTCCACCTCAGACTGCAGCACAGCAGCAAGAGCAGTCACCACCATAACTGAGGAAGTGGAGGAAGAGAAGGACAGATCTATGCAACAATTGAGCATCAGGGGAATAACCATCAATTCTCAGTCCTCCAGACTCTAGCAGAGTACGAGGGTAAGAAATTCAAGCTTTTGATTGATTCAGGCAGTACTCATTCTTTTATTTCCCCAGGATGTCTGCGTAAATTAGTCCTAAATCAAAAATCGGGGAAACCTATGCAAGTGGAATTAACCAGTGGAAAGATTCTTTTCACTCACCTTGAGACTGACCTTATTCAGTTTAGCCTAGATGGGAACGTAACAAAGTGCCAGTTCAGAATCCTACCCCTGGGAATATATGATGGAATCCTTGGAATGGATTAGCTCCAAAAGAATCAAGTTGACATTCATTGTCACAAAGGAACCATCTCTTTCCTTGACATTCACGGGAATAAAGTTCAAGGAATTGGAATTTTCGGATCCCCAGTGCTGCAATTAGTCAAGGCTTCCAAATTATTAAAAGGGCTCAGAAAGAGCCAAGCTGTGTATGCCGTTAAAATGAATCCGGTAGACATAAAATGCAAGGCTAAAGAACCAGAGTGGTTAAGTGAGTATGCTAATGTATTTCCTGACGAGCTAATTGAGATGCGGTAGACATAAAATGCAAGGCTGAAGAACCAGAGTGGTTAAGTGAGTATGCTAATGTATTTCCTGACGAGCTAATTGAGATGCCTTTGTCTCGTGAAGTAGATCATGAGATTGAATTAACCCCTAGAGCTCAGCCAATAGCCCAGCGTGTATACAAAATGCCAGTCCCTGAAGCCATAGAACTTAAGGAACAGTTAAGACAACTATTAGAGCAGGGATTCGTCAGACCCAGTGTCTCACCTTGGGGTGCGCCCGTTCTCTTTCAAAAGAAGAAAGATGGAACGTTAAGACTCTATATTGACTACAGAGGATTGAATCAATTAACAATTAAGAATAAGTATCCTATTCCTAGGATTGATGAACTTTTGGATCGGTTAAGTGGGACCCAAATGTTCACAAAGATAGATCTCAAATCCGGTTACTACCAGATCAGAATCAAGGAGCAAGACATCCCAAAGACAGCATTCAATACTCGCTATGGGCATTATGAGTTCACAATCATGCTGTTTGGATTGACTAATGCCCCGGCAACATTCAATCGTCTTATGCAAGATATTCTCAAAGAATACTCGGATGATTTTGTTCTTGTCTTCTTTGACGATATCTTGGTATACTCAAAGAATGCTGCAGACCATGAAGATCATGTGCGCAAAGTCCTAGAAATCCTTAGGAAACACCAACTCTTTGCAAAGAAGAGCAAGTGTTCCTTCTCTGTTGACCGGGTTGAATACTTGGGATTCATAGTGTCAAAGGATGGAATTTCTTCTGACCCGGCAAAGATCCAAGAAGTAGTTGAATGGCCAGAACCCAAGTCAGTAAAAGAAGTCAGAGGATTCCTAGGGTTAATCGGATGGTATAGGATCTTTATACCTAGGTATGCTCAGATAGCATCCCCTTTGACTAACCTTCTCAAGAAAAGTACACTTTTTCAGTGGACTGCAATGTGTCAGAGTGCCTTTGACAAGCTAAAGACGGCCTTGGTAACCAACCCTGTTCTTAAATTGCCAGATTTTACCAAACCCTTTGAGGTAGTTTTACTGATGCCCATGGATTTGCCATAGGCGGTGCTCTAATGCAGGAAGGTCATGCAGTGGCCTATGAATCTAGAAAACTCAGAACACATGAGAGGAATTATGTCGTCCATGACTTGGAGTTACTCTCAGTAGTGTATGCTCTGAAGTTGTGGAGACATTATCTTTTGGGACAAAGGTTCACCTTGATGACAGATCATCAAAGTCTGAAGTGGATCTTCATCCAAAGAGGGATCTCAACATGCGTCAAAGGAGATGGATGCAGACCTTGTAGGAATTTGATTTTGAAATAAAAATGTGGTTGCAGATGTGCTCAGCAGAAAAGCCTCCTTGCTTGCAATTACAGTGGTGTCAAATCCATTGATCAATAAAGCAAATGAGAAAATCATGCAGGACAAATTCTTTGCCCCTATTGCTACCCTTCTATTGCAGGAAAGCAAGACTCCTCAGGAAATGAGTCGAGTTCTTGGGTACAAATTGGATGAAGGATGCATGTATTATAATAATCGGCTATGTATCCCCAATGATGAGGGAATAAAGGGAAGAATTCTGAGAGAAGCCCATGATAGCCTGATAGCTAGACATCGAGGGTTTATAAAAACCTATATGTCTGTGAAGAAAAGCTTCTTTTGGCCAGGACTCAAAAAGGATGTACTTGATCATGTGCAAAAATGCTTGATGTGCCAAAGAGTCAAGGCAGAGAGAGTCAAGATGCCAGGGAAACTATAGCCTCTAGACATTCCATAGATGAAGTGGGAATGCATCAGTATGGACTTTGTCACTGGATTACCTTCAGTGCAATCAGGTTACAACTCCATTTTTGTGGTAGTTGACAGGCTAATCAAAGTTGCCTATCTGATTCCAGTGAAAGAAACATACTTTGCAGTGGATGTTGCTAGAGTTTTCCTTAAGGAGATCTTCAGACTGCATGGTTTACCCAAGAGGATAGTAAGTGATCGAGATCCCAAATTCACATCGAAATTCTAGACTGTATTCTTTGAAGCAGTAGGAACTTTCTTCGATCTCAACACAGCCTATCACCCCGAAACCAATGGTGGCCAGACGAAAAGGGTGAATCAAGTAATTGAAGATATCCTTCAGTCATGCTGCAGCAGCAGCAGGGAACCCAAGAAGTGGTTAAGTCATCTGCATTTGGTCGAATTTGCTTACAATGCTTCTTATCATCAGAGCATTGGGATGAGTCCTTTCAAAGCTTTGTATGGACAAGATTGCCTTATACCATTGACTTGGTCTGATCCATTGATCAGAGTCAAAATGTCCAGACAAATGCTTGACGACATGGACCAGCAGATACAATCAATCCGTAAAGATATAAAGGCAGCCCAAGACAGGCAAAAGCAGTATGTAGATAAAAAGAGATCTGAGAGAGAGTTCGAAGAATCAGATATGGTCTTCATTCGAGTATGACCAAAAAGAAGTTCCTTATCCTTAGGGAAGTACAAGAAGCTCTCTCCCAGATACTGTGGGCTATATGCTGTCATAAAGAAAGTGGGCGATCTAGCCTGCAAACTTCTTCTGCCTCCCCATCTCAAGGTACATGATGTATTCCATGTCAGTTTGCTTAAGAAATATGTACCTAGCCCGAGTCACGTGCTTGATGATGAGCAATTGATCTCTCCGACTCAAGGCCAAATGGTACTCCAACCTGAGGAAATCCTTAACATTCGGGAGAAGATTCTGAGGAGCAGAGTCCTCAGAGAATTCTTAGTAAAGTGGAAGTTCTTCCCTCTAGAAGATGCCACCTGGGAGAAAGAAGAAGAGTTGGCGAAGGATTACCCCCACTTTTGCGAGATGAGGACATCTCGCATTTTTCAAGTGGGAGAGGATGTAAGATTCCTCCTCGGGCTGAATATTGATTAAGCCTCTACTTCAATCCCTTGTAATCATTCTATGTTTCTGAATACAAGAAAATATTATTTTTCCTTATTTTGCCTAGTGAGATAAAAAAAATTCTAAAGAGTGGTAAATCAATATTGGGATATTTTTGGATAAATAAATTCTACAGATATCAAAAAAATATTTTCCTAAAACAAAATATCAAAATAGATTTTCCAAGGTGCAATTGGAATTAATAAAAATTGATTTAGAAGACCTTAGCTGCCTAAGGGTCAAGATTTTTAAATTTTTTTTTATTATGGTGGTCCAATTAAGGTTCCTATGGACCAATAAGATTAATCCAAGTGTTGGGACAAGATAAATCCAAAGAATAAAAGAAAATACTCAAAAATGAGTAAATGGCCACATAAGATGAAGTACTAAATTTATTAGTTAAAAATTATGAAGTATTAATAAAAAAATGAGATATTTTGGAGTAATCATTCATTTTTGACACATGGGTAAGGAAAAGGGGGCCTTTCAAGGAGGCGCCTATTTCACATGTGTGGATGAGTTTTAAACTTAAAAAAAGGATATTTTTATCTCTCCTCTCTCCTAGATCAAACCAAATAAAAAAGGGAGCCAAACTGGTCCAAATCTTGTCCAAATTCAGCCAAACTGAAGCTGGAAAATTCTAGAACTCAGTTGGACTCAGTTAGTGGCCTCCCTCACCTATAAATAGACCCTCATTCCTTTGTATTCTCATCTGTGAACTAAACTATGTCGGTATTACTCTAAGTTAAGCTTATTTTCTATTATCCTCTAAAAACCCTCTACAAAATTGAAGAGATTGGAGCTTCTCTCTCTCTTCAATCTTCCTTGGAGACTCCAACAACATACCAAACCAATTGATTGGTTGGGGGCTTACGGTTAGAAGTTCGGTAGATGTTTATCTAAAGGAAATCCTTGGAATCAAAGCTACAACTAAACCGGATGATTTTGGTTAGACCACGACTATGAGAGGGATGGTTAGTAAATCTCTTGATCTGAATCAAGCAAAAACTTTGTGACCAATTCCAATTCCTAAATACAAAGAATATGTTGAATTTGTAGTAATGTGATGAGCTATGATGGATCAAATGCAAGAATCAACATCATTAGCCAAAAGATTAGACGATACTTAAGACGTGATTAGTGAGCAGGTAACTGATAGCTTAATGTAGGCATGGATAATAAAAAACTAGCAAATTCTCATTAGGCCAATGCCTCAATTTATAGAGTTTATATCCAAGCATCTAATCCCACCGATCTCTCCTTGATTCACTCCACCTCTTTTGCTTGATTCTCTTCCCACAATATCTCCACACATCCTAAATCTTCTCATGCTACCCTTTATTCTCTCCTAGTAGATACTTTTCACCTTTTCACAACTTCTCACTCATTTACAGATTCTCTTTTACAGCCTCTTGCTAAGGGCTTGTTCTCGCACACACCCTATTTACTTGTATATTTCAACACCTCCCCTCAAGTGAATAATCCTAGCACACTTGGACCCTATACCAAGTTTCCCTCTTACTTGGTAGTCTGCGACCAGTGCCTCAAGTCCCTAAACTCATAGTCCTTGACATTCTCTCTCTCTATGTGTCCAAGGCTACTACAAGTGCCCGTGATCTTGACTAAAGTGCTCACACATACATCTACCACATGGCCTACATCATCGATGGCTCAGAGGTGGTTTTACTCTGTTGGGGCAGGTTACATTGGGTTGTGGGGTTTCTCTTTCTCTCTCTCTCTCTCTCTCTCTCTTAGAAAAGATGATTTGACTCCACTTCCTTAGGAGCCTCCATGAAGTTTGCCGATGTCGTTCCTTCTCCACTGGGTTTGCTATAGCAGTCTCTTGCCATGTGTCCTGGCTTCCCACAGTTGTGGCAAGTGAAGGTCCTTCCTCCTCCTCTGCCTCTTCCTCGTTCTCATCCTCGAGAGAATCCTCCTCAGGTGAAGAATGCTTTTTCCTCTCCAGCTGTTGAATCCAGCCATTTCTTCTCTTTGACCTTGGTCTCTTGCTCTAGTAGAGCTTCTTCTATCTCGTGCAGCTTCAATTCCGTACATTCTTTAATGTTGCTATAATGTTTTCATATTCACCTTTGTCCACACTCTTCAGAAGCACTGCTAGTGCCTCATCATCTTCTACCTTCTTGCCAATGGCTGCCAGTTTTTGCTTAATGCTTTTATATTTGTTCAAGTGTGTGATTAAAGGTTCACTTTCCTTCATATCTAGTTTGTAGAATTGCATTAACAGATTTATCTTTGAATTTTTGCTTGAGTGCCAAATAATTTATTGAGTTCATCCCATGCATCTTTTGCCCATTGTATCCCTGTGATGTGATGAATGATTTCATCATTTAAACTGAGTGCGATAAGTCCTAATGCTTTCTCATTCCTGCTCTTCCACTCAATTTTCCCACTCACCTCTGGGCGTTCATCTCTTCCCTCAACTAGCCCCCACAGATCTTTCCTCATGATGAGCAGATACATGGTTTTTGTTTGCCATGTATAAAACTGCTCCACATTAAATTTGGCTATCTCTTGTGCCATGCTCATGATGATGTGAAGGGGGTCTTACCTCTTAATCCAATTTCAAGATTCAAGGGCAGTGTCTTCCCTTTTACAACTCAATCTCGTGTTTAGGTGATGATAACAACATATTTATTAGCATAAATTCACCAGAAATAAAACCAAGGGTAATAAATCTGTACTGAATGGCTGGATTATCAAACAACCTTCGAATTACAATCTGAAGTTATAGGGATCTGTATCAAATACCCAATGGTTAATTTGAACCCTCAATTGCACCAAAATATAGTGATTAATATTGATTAATCATTGATTAGCAAAATAATCCTCTGTTTTGTGTGCAAAAAATAGAGTATGCGGGAAGTCCAGATCTGGGGCCTTAGAGTTCAAATGAGCTCAATCCCTTTCAAAGCCATCAAAAGCAGTTAGTCTAGTAGAGGATTAAGCCAAGAAACTGACCAAACATTGAATGCTTAATCTTTGTTTTACCAAAGTCACCTGTAGATTTGATAGAGAGCTTGAATCTCACTGTAGATTTGATGAAATCAAAAACTGTCTTCACTAGCTTGTAGAGCACCCTTAAAAACCCTTGGGGCCAAGAGGAACTAGACCCATTATATGTGTGGAAGAGAAGATCTCCATTTTCCTTCAGAAAAATGGCACTAGCTTTTTAGCAAAAATCAGCAGCATGCGATGGCGGTTTGGCATTTTGTTTTGATAGGCTAAAGCACAGGGAGTATGGCTACATGTGGCTAAGAGGTTTTGGCCAATTTTATGTGTGAAGGGAGAGAGAGCTCCTCCACCGGCTGGGGGTACAGAGGTTAATTGAAAAAGAGCTAAAAATTTGTTTTTTTTCATAATCCTAATTAACTAAGTGATTAGCAAGATAATGGGCTCATAAATTTGATGGATTCTAAGCTAGGCTTTGATACCATGTTAAATTTGTAGCAATGTGATGAGCTATGGTGGATAAAATGCAAGAATCAATATCATTAGCAAAGAGATTAGATGATAATTAAGATGTAATTAGGCATGGATAGCTTAATATAGGCATGGATAATCAAAAACTAGCAAATTCTCATTAGGCCAATGCCTCAATTTATAGAGTTTACATCTTAGCATCTAATCCCACTGATTTCTCCTTGATTCACTCCACCTCTTTTGCTTGATTCTCTCCACCTCTTCCCAGAATATCTCCACACATCCTAAATCTTCTCATGCTATCCTTTATTCTCTCCTAGTAGATACTTCTCACCTTTTCAGAGCTTCTCACTCATTTACAGATTCTCTTTTACAGCCTCTTGCTAAGGGCTTGTTCTCGCACACACCCTATTTACTTGTATATTTCAACAGAATAGACTACCATTGAATTAAACTAGTTTTCCTTGATCGAAATCACCAAGAATCTAGTTGGATAATCAATCAAATGATGGGTAGATTACCGTGATGAGAGATCAAGGATTCTCATTATGAAATTAGGGATTAAGGAAAAAGGGTTTTGTGGAACCAATCTCAAACTGGGAATTTTACTTGCATAGAACCTCTGTTTTCATTAAAGGACTATTTTACGCAAGAATGCTAGAGGAAGCATTTGGCATGTGTTTTACTAAGAGGAGGTTTGTTGCAATAGCTGGTGGGGAGTCGTCAAGGGACGTCGCTCACGACAAAGCCTGCCGAGGGCTTGATCAGCCTCGGTATGGTTAAAATGGTGCGCTTCCAGTACGATGGGCGAGGACCGACGAAGCGGTCCCTGAGTGAAGTGCTAGGACACCTAAGTAGGATCCTAGAGGGTTTTGACCAGGTGATGCACGGGCTCGCGGTTGCTAGGACACCCATGCGTGCGTCGAGGAAGATTCGGATGGACTAAAAAGAAAGATTTTTGTGAATCAAATTTTGATATTGGATCTCGTTGGTTGGCCAGCTAGTCTCTAACGGAGAGTCCAGATGACATATTTTGTAACACAATGGACTCAAAAGTTTGGAGGACGATGATTAGTAATATTATGATTTCTATTAAAGGATTGTTTTAAAGACAATCGAATCTGTTATAAATGGCAATTTTATATTGGGTGTGTATGTGGAATGCCTACCTTAATTTTTGCATGAAACGCCGGCTAGGGGGCCTGGGAACTCTTTTCCTCGGTACCCGAGCAAAATATAACCAAATGTTAATAAAGGAATCCCACCAATACAGTGGTCTCAAAGGATTCCTCCGATACCATTAAGATAGGATTAGTTGCATTAGTTAGATTAAGTCATGAGAAGATCCTTTTTCTGTGGGAGGGAATCAGCAGACAGTTGTGCCTCATTAAAGGAGGAAAAAAGCGGTGAATCTATGGACCAAGTGCAAGTCTCTTCCTTGATCTGACCATGTGACTTCAGGTTCGATCAGATCAATTTGAATAGTTAAGACTTTGACTCGTTAGATTAACTCTCCCGTTCGAAGATTTTTCCCTGGAGGAATCGCCCGCGCCTTCCGGGCGAGGGAAGTTTTTCCTGGTTCTTGGATTTCGGAGGAACCGCCGGAGTCTCTTGTCCAAACATCCGTGGGTGAGGCCCCGAGTGTGGATCCTTGCCCCGCGCGGGAGACTGACGCTGCTTCCGCTGCCAGTGCCCCCTCTCGGAGGGGGCACCCGGAGGGGGTGGGGGGATCTCACAGCTGGTATCAGAGCTTTGTTGAAAGCTAATGGGGAGAAATGAATTCTTATTAGAAAATTGTAATAAAAACTCAGAAAGAGCATTTACATATTGTATTTTCATTCCTTAAGCTTCATTAACGAAGAATTTTTAATCAAAGAATTTCATTTTATAGATGGAAGTTTCACACTTATCTGGTGTTCCTTACCTCACCCAGTCACAAGACATGACTGCGTTCGCCTTTGAGCATCTCATGTCTTCCGCTACAACTCGAATGAGCCAAGCCAGACTCGTAGGACATTTCGAGGATCTATATTTTCCTGACCCAGCGGCGGCAGAGAGACGGCATCACAAGTGGTTTGTAGGGCAGTATGTCCACGCCTCTTGTGACTAGCATGCGATGCTGAGGCAGAATCTCTCATTAGCCATGATTTTGATGAGGTTAAAAGTGATACATGGTGTTATTCTATATCAATCAATGCCTTAGTCACTTTATTCCTAATAAGGAAAAGATACTTTCCTGCCAAATCTACAGACTCCTTAGTCGCTTTATTCCTAATAAGGAGAAGATAGTAGCTCCCTTGGCAGTAAGGGAACATTTGTATCAGGGCATGGCTATAGCCCAGTACCATTGTGTCATGCGTCTCCCGAGGAGATTTTGACTTCTGGAGCGGAGCTACTCTATGTACATATTGCAACTTTTATATAAATAAAGAAATGTTTTGTGGAAAAATTCCCTATTGTATAAGTGATTGTTTATTGACAAATTGATAAAGCAAAATCTGTTATCGGACATATGTCATAGATCTCCAATAAGATCATTTATCTTGTTTAAAAAATTATTTTTCGAACCTCTTAAGTCTTAGGATCTTGTGAAAGATATCAAAATAAAAATTTAATAATATATCATTTTTGGTAGAATCATGAGGCGAGGGAACCGTGGCCGTCAGCTAGACCCTCTCACTGATAAAGAAGAGCTTGACCCCGACGTTCGCAAGGCTCTTCACAGATTTCAGCTAGGACCCTTCAAAGGTGAAAGGGGAGAACTTGGGTGAAGCTGTAGAGAAATGGGTTGAAGCAATGGAGGAGTATTTTGATATCACCGATTACAATGAGAGGAGAAAAATATCTCTTGCCAGGCTGAAAAATTATGGAAACAGCCAGGGTGGCATGGAGGAATCATTGTGAAACCAACCATCTGGACAGAAATACCCAGTCCTGGAATGATCTTAAAGCCTATTTAAGGAAGAGATTTTGTCCCCCGGGTTTTTAGAAACCAAGATGAATGAATTTTTAGAGCTAAACCAGGGGAGCAAAACCATCGAAGAATATCACCAGGCATTTGCTCTTCTCCTTAAGTATTCACCACCTCTAGACGAAGAGCAACTTTTGGAAATATACAAGTGAATAGGGTGTGTGCGCGAACAAGCCCTTGGCTAGAGGTCATAAAAGGGAATCTGTAAATGTGAGAGAACCTGTGAAAAGGTGAGAACCATCTACTGGGAGAGAATAAAGGGTAGCATGAGGAGATTTAGGAGGTGTGGAGATATTCTGGGAGAGGTGGAGAGAATCAAGCAAAAGAGGTGGAGTGAATCAAGCAAAAAGAGGTGGAGTGAATCAAGGAGAAATCAGTGGGATTAGATGCTTGGATGTAAACTCTATAAATTGAGGCATTGGCCTAATGAGAATTTGCTGGTTTTTGATTATCCATGCCTACATTAAGCTATCAGTTAATTGCTCACTAATCACATCTTAATTATCATCTAATCTCTTTGTTAAATGATGTTGATTCTAGCATTTGATCCACCATAGCTCATCACATTACTGCAAATTTAACATGGTATCAGAGCCTAGCCTAGAATCCATCAAATTTATGAGCCCATTATCTAACTAATTAGAATTAGTAGATGATTAAGAAATAATCACTTTTTTAGTTATTTTCAAGTAGCCCTCTACACCCCCAGCCAGTGGAGGGGCTTGATCTCCCTCCAAGAGCATCCTTAGGGCAAGCCCTTCTAGGCATGCATAGCCAGCCTCCCCACAATCCAGCCAAGCAAATCGGCACAACAAACTGCCCTCTACAGCTCTCAAGAAAATCGTGATTTTGTAGGCGCATTATTTTTGAAGAAAATTTGATATTTTTGCTGCTCCAAATCAAATTGCTCTAATTCCTCTTAGCCATAGGGGTTTTCAAGGGTGCTCTACAAGTTGGTGAAGACAGAATTTGATTTGATCAAGTCTACAGTGAGATCCAAGCTTGCTCTTCATCAAATCTGCATGTGACTTTGGTAAAACAGAGATTAAGCATTCAATGTTTGGTGAAATCTTGTATTTCTTGGCTTAATCCTCTACTAGACTAATTGCTATTGATGGCCTTGAAAGGATTTGAGCTCATTTGAACTCTAAGGCCTTAGATCTGGACTCCCCACATACTCTATTTTCTGCACACAAAATAGAGGATTAATTTACTAATTAGTGATTAATCAATGCTAATCACTATATTTTGGTGCGATTGAGGATTCAAATTAACCATTAAGTATCTGATATAGATCCTTAATACTTCTGATTGCAATTCGGAGATGGTTTGATACTCCAACCATTCTGTACAAATTGGTTACCCTTGATTTAATGTAATTTTTGGTGATTTTATTGTAATCATGTCCTAAACACCAGATTGAGTTATAAAAGGGTAGACACTGCCCTTGAACCTTGAAATTGGATCAAGAGGTAAGACCCCCTTCACATTATCATGAGTACAGCACAAGAAATAGCCAAATTTAATGGGGAGAAGTTTTACACATGGCAGACAAAAACCATGTATCTGCTCATGAGGAAAAATATGTATAATGGTCCATCAGACCGGAAATTCCATCTGGACATTCCTCCATGGGAATTCAGTTATGCAGGTTCTCAATTTGTCATCCCTTAATTTGAGCCACTAGATCAAAGGTTAACAGCATCAATCTGTCAGCACAATCCACTGATCTCATAGTGATTTGCTGAAGTCATTATCGCTATTCCAGTTATTAACATCATTACTGGGATTCGTCCCATTCATCCTCATTGTGGTTTTGTTCAACTTATCGCCTTTCAACCATAATTCAAGAATCATCATCTTTCAATTAGAATCCAAATCAACTGATCAATTCTCAACCAGAATTCTAAAATCATATCAACCAGCATTCGAATTCATCATCTGGATAGCATTTTTGCTTATAATTTCAAGGTCTTAGATTCACTTGTATATATTGTCAGTAAAGAGCTGCAGATATACCCACGGTATATACGAGTAATCACGGTCCTTGGAGTTATAAGGTAAATACCACCATATCTAGGCCTCAAGCAAGTCAGGGATTCCATACAATTGCGGTACTTCCATCTGAAGACCCAATTACTAATTTATGAATTTTTATTTTGAATATCAATTTGTGTGAATTTCATCACACAATTACAGTCTTTTACTGGTACTTCATAAATTTTTGACATTTCTTGCTTCTTGGCTGATCCACTTTAGCCAATTTGCTCTGATACAGCTGAAATATCCATGCCCCCTCCGTGCAACAAATTCGGGGGTACTAGTAGCGGAAGTAGTACTTCTTACACAGGGCAGAGCCTCTCACTCGAGGCCTCGCCCACCATGGATATCCAGACAAGAGACTAATCCCTCAGTTCTTCTAAAATTGAACCCAAAAAAACTTCCCTCGCCCAGAAAGCACGGGCGATTCCTCCAGGATATTTTATTCTACTGTAGTCAAGGTCTTAACTAACCAAACTGATCCAACGAAAACCGTAAGTCACATGGTCAGATCAAGGAAGAGACTTGCACTTGGATCATAGAGACCAACGCTTTTTTCTTCATCAAGAGGCATAGCCGTTGATTCCTTTCCTTAGAACAAGACTATCCGGGATTTACTTCATCTATCATACCATAACAGAATTGAGTCTCATTTTAGGGATCCATCAGTCCAGCCTAACCCCATCCAGTCCCATGGGTTAGCCAACCGCCCACCAACCAGTGTAGTGATAGGATCCATTCAGGAATTTGGTTATGTTTTGTCGTGGGTACCAGGGAAAAGAGTTCCCAGGCCCCCTAGTCGGTGCTTCAAGCAAACTTTAAGATAGTCACACCACTTACACACCCAATATGAAATTGTCTGTTTCACAGATTCAGTTGTCTTTAAAACAATCTTCTAATGAAACCATAGTATCACTGATCGTAATCCTCCAAAATATCTGGTTGAATTCTAAATTTTGATCATTCCTTCATCGGTGTACCTATGGCATCATTGGCAACCAGAACGCTCACCCACCACCTGTCCACTCAGGGGCCTTTTCAATAGCTCCTAGTTCATAGTACCCGAACATATATTCACTTATAAAAATCCAAATGGACTCTCTGTTGAAGATCAGCAAGATCAACCAACAGATCCATATAAAAGAGCCATGGACTCATCCATTGAGGACCAGCAAGGTCAATCAACCAGATCTATGCTCGAGTTCAGAAAACAACTCTAACACCTTGTTCCATTTTCTTTCTCGATGCACGCGTGGGTATCTTTGGCAACCCAGAGCCCGAGCACCGTATGGTTAGCACCCTCTAGGATCCTTTGCAGGTCACCTAGTGTTTCATTCATAGGCCGCTTCCTTGGTCCCTCATCCACCGTACCGGAAGCTCACCATTTAAATCGAATCGAGGCTGGTCAAGACCTCGACCGACCTTGCTACCCGAGACGTCCTCCATTGACTCTCCGTCAGCTATTTCAACTTTATCACTTAGGTCTCCATGACCTCATTCACAAGATGGTCAAAATACTTCCCCAGCATTCTTGACATAAAACTGTCATTTAAAAACAGGTCATAAATACAGTTTCTAACAAACTCTCATCTTTTCACATCGTTGCACATCATTTCTTGTTATTCCACATTCTTCTAAATCAATTCACTTTGCTTAATCCACATCCAATCATATGTATTCTCATCGTCCTTCATCCATTCTCATCCAATTACATCATATTACATCTCATTACATCTATCCTCATCTCACATCTCATCCATTCTCATCTACCTATATCCACATCACATCTATTCACATCTTATCTCATCCATTCACATCTAGCCCGGTCCACATCACATCACATCCATTCACATCAAATCTCATCCATTCACATCTATCCCGGTTCACATCACATCACATTACATCCATTTACATCACATCTCATCTATTCACATCTATCCCAATTCACATCACATATCATCCATTCACATCTATCCCGATTCACATCACATCACATCCACATCTATTTACATCACGTCACATTCACATCCATTCACATATCATCGCATCTATTCACATCCATCACATTCCCATCCCATCACATATATTCTATCCACATTACATCCATCCATATCCATCCATATCTCATCACATCCATACACATTCCATCTCATTTATCCACACACATCCAGTCATCCACATGCACGTCTATTCACATCCATCCATACATTCACATTCACCTCCACATATATTCACATCACATCACATTTCATCCACATCTCATCACATTCACATCCACATCCCTTTACATCACATCACATCTCATCCATTGGATTCACATCACATCCACATCACATCTCATTCATTCACATTTATCCCGATTCACATCACATTCACATCACATCTCATCCATTCACATCTATCCCATTCATTGCATTTCCATCCCATCACATACATTCTATCCACATTACATCGCATCCATATCCATCCATATCTCATCACATCCATACACATTCCATCTCATTCATCCACATCCATCCAGTTATCCACATGCACGTCTATCCACATCCATCCATACATTCACATTCACATCCACATATATTCACATCACATCACATTTCATCCACATCTCATCACATTTCATCCACATATATTCACATCACATCACATTTCATCCATATCTCATCACATTCACATCCACCTCCCTTTACATCACATCACATCTCATCCACATCCACATCCACATCCACATCCATTTACATCACATCACATCCTTTCACATCCACATCCACATCCATTTACATCACATCCTATCACATCCACATCCATTTACATCACATCCTATCACATCCACATCCACATTCATTTACATCACATCACATCCTATCACATCCACATTCATTTTCATCACATCACATCCTATCACATCCACATCCACATTCATTTACATCACATCACATCCTATCACATCCACATCCACATCCATTTACATTACATCACATCCTTTCACATATCCTCACATCTCATTCTCATCTCTTCATTCACATCCACATCCATTTATATCACATCCTTTCACATATCCTCACATCTCATTCTCATCTCTTCATTCGCATCCACATTAATTTATATTCCATCTTTTCACATATCCTCACATCTCTTCATTCACATCCATTTCACATTTATTAATATTTTCTATTTTTGATACCAATGGGACTTTTCTAATATTTTTGCCAATTGCTTGGCCTAGGTAAAGGTTCTTTTTCTCAACGGATATTTTCATATTCTTTCTCAATTTTCTCAAGTGAAATATATTCAATATTCTTCTTTTTGAGTAAAAGATTCATGGGATTTACAAAAATCAATTCTACCCATTTCTCTTAATAATGCTCAAAATTTCACTTTTTGATAAATACTCATAATTTGAATTATGCTAAAAATTTCTCTTTTCCCAATTAATTTCTTGGATCTCAATTATCATAGGAATTCCTCTTTTTGTATTTAAATGATTACATTCAAATGTCATGAGAATTCCTCTTTTATCTTAAAATAAATTTATCTAAAATTTCTCTTTTCTTTAATAAAAATATCCATTATTCAAATATGCCAAGAATTCCACTTTTTCCATTTAAATGATTGAATTCCAAATGTCATGGGAATCCTCTTTTATCATTTAAATTTTTTTCATGTATAAAATAAATTTATCTAAAATTTCTCTTTAAATTTTAATAAAAATATCCATTAATTTAATTATGGCAAGAATTCCACTTTCACCATTTAAATGATTGAATTCCAAATGTCATTGAAATTCCTCTTTTATCATTTAAATAAAATTACCAAAATTTTCTCTTTTCTTAATTACTTAATTATGCATAAACCTTAAAAATTAGTTTTCCATTGAATGTGATGAAAATCATTCTTTTAGCATAGGATGACCAATCCTAGAATATGGTAGGAAGTCCTCTTTTCACATTATGCATAAGAATGAATTATGTATCAATTTCTTAAAAAATTTACCATAGCTCCACTACTATTACTGATAATTTTTAATATTTTTGAAAAGAATAAACTTAGTAATACAATTATGATAGTATAACTATCTTCTAAACTTAAATCCAATTTATGGATTTAAATCATAAGATTATCATAATTTTAGAAGCATAAAAGTATAAAAAGGCATTTTCTTAACCTCTAGCTTCACAAGCCTAGAGTTTGATTTGTGAATTGAGAATTTATCAATGAGAAGCATCATTTGAATAGAGAATAATTGGTCATAGGAATGACCATTCTTTTGGGGAGCGAGAGATAAACATAAAAAACATCCTAAATTAAGCATAAATGTAAACTTTTCTTAATTATTCATTACAACTCTTAAGAAAAGCTTGATTTACATTATAAACACTTAATTAGAAACTTCTCAAGCTTGAGAGGGGTTGAGAAGTGAAAACATTGAGAATAGTAGAGAAAAACCATGAAATTACATCTTACCTCTTGATTTTTTGCTTCTCTCTATCTTATAAGAAGCCCCCAACCAATCAATTAGTTAGTGTGTTGAAAGGAAAGCTCCAAGGATGGTTGAAGAGAGAGAGAAGATCCACTTGCTCCAAAAGTAGAGGACTTTTAAGGGATAATATAAAATATCATTATTTTAATGTAATATTGGCATGGTATAGCTCAAAGATGAGAATACAAAAGAATGAGGGTCTATTTATAGGTGAGGGAGGCCACTAACTATGTCCAACTAAGTTCTAGAATTTTTTAGCTTCAGTTTGGCTGAATTTGGACAAGATTTGGATCAGTTTGGCTCCCTTTTTAATTTGGTTTGATCCAGGAGAGGAGAGAGATAAAAATATCATAATTTTTTTGAATTAAAAACTCATCCATATGTGTGAAATAGGTACCTACCTCAAAGGTCTCCCCCTCCTTACCAAGGTGTCAAACATTCATCATTTCTCTAAAATATCTCATTTTTTTAGTAATATCTCTTAATTTTTAACTAATAAACATTGTACTCAGTCAACTCTTCATCTTATGTGAGCATTTACTCATTTTTAGGTATTTTCTTTTATTCTCTGGATTTATCTCATCCCAACACTCGGATTAATCTTATTGGCACATAGGAACCTTAATTGGACCATAATACAAAATTTTCAAAAAATCTTGACCCTTAGGCTAACATCTTTTAAATCATTTTTAATTGATTCCAATTGCACATTGGAAAGTTCTTTTTGAATTTCTATTTAAGGGGAATCCATTTTAGACACTAGGAGGATTTTTATCTCCAAAAATATCTCAATTTTGGATTACCTCTCTAGACATTTTCTCTCTCCAGGCCAAAATAGGATCTTTCTTCTATTTGAGAGAGGGGAATAATTATAAGAATAGAAGGGGAGGTTCTTACACCTTTACACCTCAAAAGCTGGAGGGAGGAATCTTACATATATGGTTGTAGAAAAGAGAAGAAGATAGAAGAAAATTTAGCCATCCATCTCTCTCTTGTGACTTACACTCTCTTGTGTGTGTGTGTGTATGTGTTTGCAAGAAACTCAAGCTCTCCCTCTCCATCGCATTCTCTTTATGGTATCATAGCTCTGGTTTTTGTGAGAAATAAGGAGGCAAGTAAGAGGCAAGAACAAGCAAGCAAGGCACTATACACGGGTAAGAGCATCATCATCTCTTTCCCTTCTTGGTTTAGGTACAACAACCCCTCAGTAGGTCTGGGATGGGTAGAATTGATTTTTGTAAATCCCATGAATCTTTTACTTAAAAACAAGAATATTGAATATATTTCACTTGAGAAAATTGAGAAAGAATATGAAAATATCCATTGAGAAAAAGAACCTTTACCTAGGCCAAGCAATTGGCAGAAATATTAGAAAAGTCCCATCGGTATCAAAAATAGAAAATATTACTAAATGTGAAATGGATGTGAATGAGATGTGAGGATATGTGAAAGGATGGGATATAAATGAATGTGGATGTGAATAAAGAGATGAGAATGAGATGTGAGGATATGTGAAAGGATGTGATATAAATGGATGTGGATGTGAATGAAGAGATGAGAATGAGATGTGAGGATATGTGAAAGGATATGATGTAATGTAAATGGATGTGGATGTGGATGTGATAGGATGTGATGTGATGTAAATGAATGTGGACGTGGATGTGATAGGATGTGATGTGATGAAAATGAATGTCGATGTGGATGTGATAGGATGTGATGTGATGTAAATGAATGTGGATGTGGATGTGATAGGATGTGATGTAAATGGATGTGGATGTGGATGAGATGTGATGTGATGTAAAGGGAGGTGGATGTGAATGTGATGAGATGTGGATGAAATGTGATGTGATGTGAGTGAATATATGTGGATGTGAATGTGAATGTATGGATGGATGTGGATAGACGTGCATGTGGATGATTGGATGGATGTGGATGAATGAGATGGAATGTGTATGAATGTGGATGACTGGATGGATGTGGATGAGATGGAATGTGATGAGATATGGATGGATATGGATGCGATGTAATGTGGATAGAATGTATGTGATGGGATGGGAATGCAATGAATGGGATGATAGATGTGAATGAATGAGATGTGATGTGAATGTGATGTGAATCGGGATAGATGTGAATGGATGAGATGTGATGTGGATGTGATGTGAATCGGGATAGATGTGAATGGATGAGATGTGATGTGATATAAAGGGATGTGGATGTGAATGTGATGAGATGTGGATGAAATGTGATGTGATGTGTGAATATATGTGGATGTGAATGTGAATGTATGGATGGATGTGGATAGACGTGCATGTGGATGACTACATGCATGTGGGTAAATGAGATGGAATGTGTATGGATGTGATGAGATATGGATGGATATGGATGTGATGTAATGTGGATAGAATGTATGTGATGGGATGGGAATGCAATGAATGTGATGGATGTGAATAGATACGATGAGATGTGAATGGATGTGAATGGATGTGATGTGATGTGAATCGGGATAGATGTGAATGGATGAGATGTGATGTGATGTGAATCGGGATAGATGTGAATGGATGAGATGTGATGTGAATGGATGTCATGAGATGTGAATGGATGTGATGAGATGTGATGTGAATCTGGATAGATGTGAATAGATGAGATGTGATGTAAATAGATGTAATGTGATGTGATGTGAATCGAGATAGATGTGAATGGATGTGATGTGGACCGGGGTAGATGTGAATGGATGTGATGTGATGTGATGTGATGTGGACATGGGTAGATGAGAATGGATGAGATGTGATGAGGATAGATGTGGATACATGTAATGAGATGTAATATGATGTGATTGGATGAGAATGGATGAAGGACGATGAGAATACATATGATTGGATGTGGATTAAGTAAAGTGAATTATTTAGAAGAATGTGGAATAACGGGAAATGATGTGAAACAATGTGAAAAGATGAGAGTTTGTTAGAAACTGTATTTATGACCTGTTTTTAAATGACTGTTTTATGTCAAGAATGCTAGGGAAGCATTTTGACCATCTTATGAATGAGGTCGTGGAGACCTAAGTGATAAAGTTGCAAGCTGACGGAGAGTCAATGGAGGACGTCTCGCGTAACAACAAGGTCAGTCAAGGTCTTGACTAGCCTGGCTCGATTTAAATGGTGAGCTTCCGGTACAGTGGATGAGGAACCAAGGAAGCGGCCTATGAGTGAAGCGCTAGGTGACCTGCGAAGGATCCTAGAGGGTGCTGACCATACGGTGGTCGGGGGCTTTGGGTCACCGAAGATACCCACGCGTGCGTTGAGAAAGAAAATGGAACAAGGTGTTAGAGTTGTTTTCTAAACTCGGACATGGATCTGGTTGATTAACCTTGCTTGTCCTCAATGGATGAGTCCATGGCTCTTTTATATAGATCTGTTGGTTGATCTTGCACTGATCTTCAACAAAGAGTCCATCTAGATTTTTATAAGTGAATATATTTCTGGGTACTATGAGCTAGGAGCTATTGAAAAGGCCCCTAAGTCGACAGGTGGTGAGCGTTTTGGTTGCCAATGATGCCATAGGTACATCGATGAAGGAATGATTGGAATTAGAATTCAACCAGATATTTTGGAGGATTATGGCAGTGATACTATGGTTTCATTAAAAGATTGTTTTAAAGACAGCTGAATCTGTGAAAGATGCAATTTGATATTGGATGTGTAAGTGGGGTGACTATCTTGAAGTTTGCTTGAAGTTTGCTTGAAGCGCCGGCTAGGGGGCTTGGGAACTCTTTTCCCTGGTACACGGGACAAAACATAACCAAATTCCTAAATGGATCCTATCACTATAGTGGTTGGGCAGTTGGCATGGGCAATTGGCTAACCCATGGGACTCGATGGGGTTAGGCTGGACTAATGGATCCCTAAAATGAGACTCAATTCTACTATGGTACGATAGATGAAGTAAATCCCAGATAGTCTTGTTCTATGGAAAAGAATCAACGCTTGTGCCTATCGATGAGGAAAAAAGCATTGGTCTCTATGATCCAAGTGCAAGTCTCTTCCTTTGTCTGACCATGTGACTTACGGGTTTGGTTGGATCACTTTGGTTGGTTAAGACCTTGACTACATTAGAATAAAATATCCTGGAGGAATCGCCCATGCTTTTTGGGCGAGGGAAGTTTTTCCGGGTTCGGTTTTGGAAGAACAGAGGGATTAGTCTCTTGTCCGGATATCCGTGGGCGAGGCCTCGAGTAAGAGGCTCTGCCTTGCGCAAGAAGTGCTACTTCCGCTGCTAGCACCCCCAAATTTGTTGTGCGGAGGGAGCAGGGATCTTTCAATATAACTAAAAAATAAGAGTACATACATAAAATGGAAAGTACTCTCCTACAATAACATACAGTGGTCGGTCCATAGTGTGAACCCGACTACATGATCTGGCGCTATAACTATGCCATAACTCTAGAACGCAAAGTGGCTGTCACACAACTTGTCATCCATTGGTGGCATATCAACCATAATCTCACCAACCATGCCAATGGCATAAGTGCAAAAGCTATCACCCAACGAGTCATCAATGTCCGTGTAGCACTAGTTGAAGTTGATATCTCAAGAACATTGGGAAAAACCCTTCTAGCCAAGCCTTGGATATGCTCCAAGCTCCCCATAGTATAAATCTCAAGACATTGTGTTCTATACGCAATGGAAGAAGCAAAAAAATAGGTGGATCGCTATGCACATTTTTGAGCTAATTTTTCACCTCTATCCAAAGCTTCTCAATAAGGGCAACAAGTCAATGCTAAAAGCCCTTTCAAATCTTGCATTCATAAGCTCAATTTTAGCCTCCACATTCTTATTATCTTTAATCACTCTAATTAATCACTAATTACTATCATTAAGTGTAGTATTAGTAAAAATTGGGTTAATGTAAGTTCAAAATTATAAAATTAGGGTGTAAATTCATTATGGGAATCATCTCTTGTATCAAATTCACCGCATCCACTTGCATTACTTAATTGAAAAGAGTTTTCATAGCCAATCTTGTACCAGGACTAGACATTGGCCATGAATCATTATCATGTGCAAAGACCTTCCTGACTTTCTCATTGCATATTGTAAAAACTTGGGATAGACACTAATGATACTATCCATAAGACCCCCTTGTTGTACATGATGGAGAAACTCACATTAGAGTAAAATAAGTTTAATAGGGATAACTTTTACACCTGGCAAATGAAAACCATGTACACATTAATGAGAAAAGAGCTATGGGATCTAATTGAGCTTAGTGAAGATAGTAGCACGTTTCTTAACTCATTCAAAGCACTTGGCATAATAGCTTAGAGTTTGGGAGATGAAGTTGTACATCACATTGCAGGGATAAAAGATTGCAATAAATAAGAAAGCATGGGAGGAACTCAACAAAGGCTTTGGAAGTGAAACCAAGAGCTCCAAGATTAACCTTTTGATGCAGTTTTACAAATTGGACAAAGAAGAATCTGACGCAATGGCAGCTCACATCAACAAGTTCAAGGCACTCAAGCAACAACTAGCAGGAATCAAGAAGAAGATTGAAGAAGATGAAGCAGTTGCAGTTCCCCTCAACAGCATTGACAAAACTCTAACTGAGATTAGTCTTCACTACTTGAGCATGAGTCTAAACTTAAAAACTCATAACTGTCACTCAAGGAATCAATCAAAATTCTTTGTATGTTCAAAAAACTATCAAATGTAATCATTATGGCAAGCTTGGTCACATTTTTTGCAAATTGTCATTTCAAAAATAAACTAAAAAGAACTTGCAATGCTTGTGGAAGAATTAGGAACTTGGAAGAACATTGCTACTTCAAATAGATTCATGAGAAGCTTCATTCAAATTGAGAATAGGTCATAGGAATGACCATTCTTTGGGGGAGAGAGAGAAATGCCTAAAAACCATTATAAATTAAGCATAAATGGAAATTTATGTGTTTCTTTGTTACAATACATTAAAGAACTTCAATAGTATTCAAAAGCCATTCAAATTAATGCTTCTCAAGCTTGAGAGGGGTTGAGAAGAGAAACATTTGGAGATTTAAGAAAAAGAAGACAATAATCCACACTTTACCTCTTAAATTACTTGATTCTTTGATCACAGTAGAGGTTCAAGGAAAATAATATTTTCTTGTATTCAGAAAAAACAAGGAATGATTACAGGGGTTGAAGTAAAGGCTTATTCAATATTCAGGCTGAGGAGGAATCTTACATCCTCTCCCACTTAAAAAACGCGAGATGTCCTCATCTCTCAAAGTGGGGGTAATCTTTCACCAACTCTTCTTCTTTCTCCCAGGTGGCGTCTTCTAGGGAAGAACTTCCACTTTACTAAAAATTCTCTGAGGACTCTGCTCCTAAGAATCTTCTCTCGAACATCAAGGATTTCCTCAGGTTGGAGTACCATCTGGCCTTGAGTTGGAGAGATCAATTGTTCGTCATCAAGCACGTGACTTGAGCTGGATACATATTTCTTAAGCAAACTGACATGGAATACATTATGTACCTTGAGATGGGGAGGCAGAAGAAGTTTATAGGCTAGATCGCCCACTTTCTTTATAATAGCATATGGCCCCACAGTATCGGGGAGAGAGCTTCTTGTACTTCCCTAAAGATAAGTAACTTCTTTTTAGTCATACTCGAACAAAGACCATATGTGATTCTTCAAATTCTCTCTCTGATCTCTTTTTATCTGCATACTGCTTTTGCCTATCTTGGGCAGCCTTTATATCTTTACGGATTGATTGCATTTGGTCCATGTCATTAAGCATTTGTCTGGACATTTTGACTCTGATCAATGGGTCGGACCAAGTCAACAGTGTAAAGCAATCTTGTCTATACAAAGCTTTGAAAGGACTCATCCCAATGCTTCGATGATAAGAAGCATTGTAAGCAAATTTGACCAGATGCAAATGCTTCGATGATAAGAAGCGTTGACTAGATGCAAATAGCTTAACCACTTCTTGGGTTCCCTGCCACCACAGCATGATCGAAGGATATCTTCTATTCCTTGATTCACTCTTTAGTCTGGCCATCTGTTTCGGGGTGATAGGCTATGCTGAGATCCAAGAAAGTTCCTACTGCTTCAAAGAATGCAGTCCAGAATTTCGATGTGAATTTGGGATCTGTGTCACTTACTATCCTCCTGGGTAAGCCATGCAATCTGAAGATATCTTTAAGGAAATCTCTAGCAATTTAAGGATAGGGTTGGTTACTAAGGCTGTCTCAGCTTATCAAAGGCACTCTGACACATTGTAGTCCACTCAAAAAGGGTACTCTTCTTGAGAAGGTTAGTTAAAGGGGATGCTATCTGAGCATACCTAGGTATAAAGATCCTATACCATCCGGTTAATCCTAGGGATCCTTTGACTTTGTTTAGTGTCTTGGGTTCTGGCCATTCTACGACTGCGTGGATCTTTGCGGGGTCAAGAGAAATCCCATCCTTTGATACTATAAATCCCAAGTATTCCACCTGGTCAACAGAGAAAGAACACTTGCTCTTATTTGCAAAGAGTTGGTGTTTCCTTAGGATTTCCAGGACCTTGCGCGCACATAATCTTCATGATCTGCAGCATTCTTAGAGTATACCAAGATATCATCAAAGAAAACAAGAACAAAACCATCCAAGTATTCTCTGAGAATATCTTGCATAAGACGATTAAAGGTCGCCGGGGCATTAGTCAATCTAAACGGCATGACTGTGAACTCATAATGGCCATAGCGAGTAATGAATTCTATCTTTGGGATGTCCTGCTCCTTGATTTTGATCTGGTAGTACCCAGATTTGAGATCTATCTTTGTGAACATTTGGGTCCCACTTAACCGATCCAAAAGTTCATCAATCCTAGGTATAGGATACTTATTTTTAATTGTTAATTGATTCAATCCTCTGTAGTCAATACAAAGTCTTAATAATTTTCTTCTTGTAAAAGAGAACAGGCGCACCCCAAGGGAGGTGAGACACTGGGTCTGACAAATCCTTGCTCTAATAGTTATCTTAACTACTCCTTAAGTTCTATGGCTTCAGGGAGGACTGGCATTTTGTATGCACGCTGGGCTACTGGCTGAACTCTGGTGGGGGTTAACTCAATCTCATGATCTACTTCACGAGACGCATGCATCTCAGGCAGCTCTTCAAGGAACACATATGCATACTCACTTAACCACTCTAGTTCTTTAGCCTTGCATTTTATGTCTACCAGATTCATCTTAACAACATAAATAGCTTGCCTCTTTTTGAGCCCTTTTAATAATTTAGAAGCCTTGACTAATTGCAGCACTGGGGATCCGAAAATTCTAGTTCCTTGAACTTTATTCCCGTGAAGGTCAAGGAAAGAGATGGTTCCTTTGTGACAATGAATATCAGCTTGATTCTTATGGAGCCAATCCATTCCAAGGATTCCATCATAGACTCCCAAGGGTAGGACTCTGAACTGGCACTCTGTTACGTTCCCATCTAGGCTAAACTGAATAAGGTCTGTCTCAAGGTGTGTGAAAAGAATCTTTCCACTCGCCAATTCCACTTGCATAGGTTTCCTTGATTTTTGCTTTAGGACTAATTTACTTAGACATCCTGGGGAAATAAAAGAATGAGTACTGCCTGAATCAATTAAAAGCCTGAATTGTTTACCCGTACTCTGCTAGAGTCTGGAGGACTGAAAATTAACGGTTATTCCCCTGATGCTCTATTGCAGCATAGATATGTCCTTTCTCTTCCTCCACTTCCTCAGCTATAGTGACGGCTCTAGCTGCTGCTGCAGTCTGAGGTGGAACTCTCTCTCTTTGGTTACTCCAATTCTGGGAGGGAGTTCGGAGACTGCTTTGCATGGAGGCTGCAGGATGAGCTGGCACTCTTCTGGGGTTGCCCCCCTCATTTTGGCACGGGGGACCCTCATTGGACTGATACGAAGGAGTCTATCTCTGAATTCTGGGACCCTGGCTTCCTTGGGCGGCCCACAGAAGGAGATGGGCAATCCTTGAGCTGGTGCCCAAACCCCTGACATCCGAAGCACATGTTCTCACTTCGAAGGTCTTCCCTTTGCATTCTTGAGAGAGCCAGAGTTCCTGAGAAAGTACTTCGAGGGAAAGGTCTTCCTTCATTCCTAAAGGTTCCCGTCTCCAGATTTTGGTTGGGACCTTGGTGTCTCTTTGGAGGCAGAAGGTTGGAAGAACTTCCCGGTGTCTGGAATCTCTTGAAGGATGAGGGAGCTGGCTTTGGCGAAACTTTCACAATGAAAGCTTTGGCGAAGTCCTTCACCATTCTTACAGCTTCAGCCATGGACACTGGCTTGGCATTCTTGACTAGTGTGTCTAAGGGTTCTTTCATTCCCCGAATGAACCTGGCCCCATAAGTTGCTCTTTGTTTAGAGGTGGTGAATACTTAAGGAGAAGAGCAAATGCCTGGTGATATTCTTCGATGGTTTTGCTCCCCTAGTTTAGCCCTAAAAATCCATTCATCTTGGTTTCTAAAAACCCGAGGGATAAAATCTCTTCCTTAAATAGGCTTTAAGATCATTCCAGGACTGGGTATTTCTATCCAGATGGTTGGTGTCACAATAATTCCTCCATGCCACCCTGGCTGTTTCCACAATTTTCAGCCTGGCAAGAGACATTTTGCTCCTCTCATTGTAACCGTGTTAATCTTTGAATTTTTTGCTTGAGTGCCAAATAATTTATTGAGTTCATCCCATGCATCTTTTGTCCATTGTATACCTGTGATGTGATGAATGATTTCATCATTTAAACTGAGTGCGATAAGTCCTAATGCTTTCTCATTCCTTCTCTTCCACTCATTTTTTCCACTCACCTTTGGGCATTCATCTCTTCCCTCAACTAGCCCCCACAGATATTTCCTCATGAGTAGTTACTACATGGTTTTTGTTTGCCATGTATAACACTGCTCCCCATTAAATTTGGCTATCTCTTGTGCCGCCGTGCTCATGATGATGTGAAGGGGGTCTTACCTCTTGATCCAATTTCAAGATTCAAGGGCAGTGTCTACCCTTTTACAACTCAATCTGGTGTTTAGGTGATGATTACAACAGATTTATCAGCATAAATTCACCAAAAATTACATAAAACCAAGGATAATAAACCTATACTGAATGGTTGGAGTATCAAACAACCTCCGAATTGAAATCTAAAGTTATAGGGATCTGTATCAGATACCCAATGGTTAATTTAAACCCTCAATTGTACCAAAATACAGTGATTAGTATTGATTAATCACTGATTAGCAAAATAATCCTCTATTTTGTGCGCAGAAAACAGAGTATGCGGGGAGTCCAAATCTGGGGCCTTAGAGTTCAAATGAGCTCAACCCCTTTTATCAATAGCAGTTAGTCTAATAGAGGATTAAGCCAAGAAATACAAGATTTGACCAAACATTGAATGCTTAATCTCTGTTTTACCAAAGTCACCTACAGATTTGATGGAGAGCTTGGATCTCACTGTAGACTTGATGAAATCAAAATCTATCTTCACCAGCTTATAGAGCACCCTTGAAAACCCCTAGGGCCAAGAGGAATTAGACCCATTGTATCTGTGGAAGAGAAGATCTCCATTTTCCTTCAGAAAAATGGCGCTGGCTTTTTAGCAAAAATTGACAGCATACGATGGCGGTTTGGCGTTTTGTTTTGATATGCTGAAGCACAGGGAGTATGGCTACATGTGGCTAAGAGGTTTTGGGCCAATTTTATGTGTGAAGGGAGAGAGAGCTCCTGCACCAGCTGAGGGTACAGAGGTTAATTGAAAAAGAGCTAAAAATTTGATTTTTTTCCTAGTTAACTAGGTGATTAGCAAGATAATGGGCTCATAAATTTGATAGATTCTAAGCTAGGTTCTGATACCATGTTAAATTTGTAGCAATGTGATGAGCTATGGTGGATCAAATGCAAGAATCAACAAGTGGGAAGCTATTCGGCTTAATTCAAGCATGATTACATGTATGTAACTACAAAAAAGTTAAGCTGAATCTCAGATGTGGATACGGAGGAGCAGGATGTGCTAATGGGAGTCGGCATGTAATTTCGGGAATAGACCAAAGCCGAGTAGAGCTTGATCCTCGATTCAATTTCTCAGTGATTGTTGAGAAGAATAGAAAGAAGAGATAGGAGCATTCTATTCATCTATTTTTAGATGAATAGATGAATAGAAAGAAGAGATAGGAGCATTCTATTCATCTATTTTTAGATGAAATATTTACATTCATTTTTAAAATGAAATGGGAGATTAAAAGTGGTTAGATAATTGTAAACCAGATACTAGATAGAGGGATAGGATTTTGAGTCCCATCCGAAGGATTTCATTTTGCCCTTCTACAATGACGAAGCAATTGATTTATGGTAGGCGTATTTTGCAATCTGTGTTTTTTCATTAGCAAAGAGATTAGATGATAATTAAGATGTGATTAGTGAGCAATTAATTGCTGATAGCTTAATGTAGGCATGGATAATCAAAAACTAGCAATGACGAAGCAATTGATTTATGGTAGGCGTATTTTGCAATCTGTGTTTTTTCATTAGCAAAGAGATTAGATGATAATTCAGACATGAGCAATTAACTGCAGATAGCTTAATGTAGGCATGGATAATCAAAAACTAGCAAATTCTCATTATGCCAATGCCTCAATTTATGGAGTTTACATCCAAGCATCTAATCCCATTGATCTCTCCTTGATTCACTCCACCTCTTTTGCTTGATTCTCTCCACCTCTTCCTAGAATATCTCCACACATCCTAAATCTTCTCTCCACCTCTTCCCAGAATATCTCCACACATCCTAAATCTTCTCATGCTACCCTTTCTTCTCTCCCAGTAGATACTTCTCACCTTTTCACAGCTTCTCACTCATTTACAGATTCTCTTTTACAGCCTCTTGCTAAGGGCTTGTTCCTGCACACACTCTATTCACTTGTATATTTCAACAGAATAGACTACCATTGAATTAATCTAGTTTTCCTTGACCGAAATCACCAAGAATCTAGTTGGATAATCAGTCAAATGATGGGTAGATTATCCTAATGAGAAATCAAGGATTCTTATTATGAAATTGGGGATTAAGGAAAAACGGTTTTGTGGAACCAATCTCAAACTGGGAATTTTACTTGCATAGAACCTCTATTTTCATTAAAGGACTGTTTTACGCCAGAATGCTAGAGGAAGCATTTGGCATGTGTTTTACTAAGAGGAGGTTTGTTGCAACAGCTGGCGGGAATCGTTGAGGGACGTTGCTCGCGGCAATGCGTGCCACAAGGTCTTGATCAGCCTCGGTACGGTTAAAATGGTGTGCTTCCAGTACGATGGATGAGGACCGAAGCGGTCTCTGAGTGAAGTGCTAGGACACCTAAGTAGGATCCTAGAGGGTTTTGACCAGGTGATACATGGGCTCGCGGTTGCTAGGACACCCATGCGTGCATCGAGGAAGATTCGGATGGACTAAAAAGAAAGATTTTTATGAATCAAATTTTGATATTGGATCTCGTTGGTTGGCCAGCTGGTCTTCAACGGAGAGTCCACATGACATATTTTGAAGCACAATGGACTCAAAATGTTGGAGAACGATGATTAGTAATATTATGATTTCTATTAAAGGATTGTTTTAAAGACAACCGAATTTGTTATAGATGGCAATTTCATATTGGGTGTGTATGTGGAATGCCTACCTTAACTTTTGCATGAAATGCTGGCTAGGGGGCCTGGGAACTCTTTTCCTTTCGGTACCCGAGCAAAACATAACCAAATGTTTATAAAGGAATCCCACCAATACAGTGGTCGGGTTATTGGCTATTATTGGCTAACCCATGGACCGGTTGGGGTTAGGCTGGGTCGGAGGAATCCTGCGATACCATTAAGATAGGATTAGTTGTGTTAGTTAGATTAAGTCCTGAAAAGACCCTTGTTCTGTGGGAGGAAATCAACGACTGTGCCTCATTAAAGGAGGAAAAAAGCGGTGATTCGATGGACCAAGTGCAAGTCTCTTCTTTGATCTGACCATGTGACTTTAGGTTTGGTTAGATCAGTTTAAATAATTAAGACTTTGACTCGTTAGATTAACTCTCCCGTTCAAAGATTTTTCCCTGGAGGAATCGCCTGTGCCTTCCGGGCGAGGGAAGTTTTTCCAGGTTCAGTTTCGCAGGAATCGCTGGACTAGTCTCTTGTCCGGACATCCGTGGGTGAGGCCCCGAGTGTGGATCCCCGCCCTGCGCGCGGGAGGCTGACGCTGCTTCCACCGCCAATGCCCTCGGAGGGGGCACTGCGGAGGGGGTGGGGGGATCTCACAGAGCTGGTATCAGAGCTTTGTTGAAAGCTAATAAGGAGAAATGAATTCTTATTAGAAAATTGTAATAAAAACTCAGAAAGAGCATTGGCATATTGTATTTTCATTCCTTAAGCTTCATTACGAAGAATTTTTAATCAAAGAATTTGATTTTATAGATAAAAGTTCCACACTTATCTGGTGTTCCTGACCTCACCCAGTCACAAGACATGACTGCGTTCGCCTTCAAGCATATCATGTCTTCCACTACAACTCGAACAAGCTGAGCTAGACTCGTAGGACATTTCGAGGATCTATATTTTCCTGACCTAGCAGAGACGGCATCACAAGTGGTTTGTAGGGTAGTATGTCCACGCCTCTTGTGACCAACGTGCGATGCTGAGGCAGAATCTCTCATTAGCCATGATTTTTATGAGGTTGAAAGTGATACATGGTGTTATTCTATATCAATCAATGCCTCGAAATTTCAGACTTTCCTGCCAAATCTATAGACTCCTTAGTCGCTTTATTCCTAAGGAGAAGATAGTAGCTCCCTTGGTAGTAAGGGAACATTTGTATCAGGGCATGGCTATAGCAGCCCAGTATCTTCGTCTTATGCGTCTCCCGAGGAGATTTTGACTTCTGGAGCCGAGCTGCTCTATGAACATATTGCAACTTTTATATAAATAAAGAAATATTTTGTGGAAAAATTCCTTGTTGTATAAGTGATTGTTTATTTTGACGAATTGATAAAGCAAAATCTGTTACCGGACATATGTCATAGATCTCCATAAGATCATTTATCTTGTTTAAGAAATTATTTTTCAAACCTCTTAAGCCTTAGGATCTCATGGACGATATCAAAATAAAAATTTAATAATATATCATTTTTGGCAAAATCATGAGGCGAGGGAACCGTGGCTGTTAGCCAGACCCTCTCACTGCTTGACCCCGACATTCGCAAGGCTCTTCAAAGATTTCAGCGAGGACCCTTCACAAAGGTGAAGGGGAGAACTTGGGTGAAGCTATAGAGAAATGGGTTGAAGCAATGATGCAATTCTACAAACTAGATATGAAGGAAAGTGAACCCTTAATCACACACGAGCAAATATAAAAGCATTAAGTAACAACTGGCAGCCACATTGGCAAGAAGGTAGAAGATGATGAGGCACTAGCAGTGCTTCTAAAGAGTGTGGACAAAGGTGAATATGAAAACATTGTAGCAACATTAAAGAATGTACCGGAATTGAATCTGCACGAGATAGAAGGAGCTCTACTAGAGCAAGAGACCAAGGTCAAAGAGAAAAAATGGTTGGATTCAACAGTTGGAGAGGAAAAAGCATTCTTCACCTGAGGAGGATTCTCTCGAGGATGAGGACGAGGACGAGGAAGAGGCAGAGTAGGAGGAAGGACCTTCACTTGCCACAACTTTGGGAAGCTAGGACACATGGCAAGAGACTACTACAGCAAACCCAGTGGAGAAGGAACGACATCGGCAAACTTCATGGAGGCTTTCTAAAAATTTTACCATAGCTCCGCTGCTATTACTGATAATTTTTAATAAATTTTGAAAGAATAAAACTTAATAATACAATTATGAGAGATTAACTATGAATAGATCTAAATCCAATTTATGGATCTAAATCATAAGTTTATTATAATTTATGTAACATAAAAGCATTAAAAAGCTATTTCTTTAGCCTCTAGAGCTTAACTAGCATAGAGTTTGATTTTAGAATTAAGAATTGCTCCATGAGAAGCATCATTTGAATAGAGAATTGGTCATAGGAATGACCATTCTTTGGGGGAGAGAGAGATACACATAAAAACATCCTAAATTAAGCATAAAGATAAACTTTTTGTGATTATTCATTAGAATATTTTGGAGAGCTTAATTTGCATTGAAAAACCATTCATTTGAATACTTCTCAAGCTTGAGAGGGTTCGAGAAGTGAAAACATTGAGAATTTTTGAGAAAAACCATTAAGTCACATCTTACCTCTTGTTTTGCTTGTTTCTCTATTCTCAGAAGAGGCCCCCAACCAATCAATTGGTTAGTATGCTGAGAGGAAAGCTCCAAGGAAGGTTGAAGAGAGAGAGAAACTCCAATCTCTCCAAAATGTAGAGGATTTTTAAAGGATAATAGCAAATATACTTATTCCAATGTAATACTGGCATGGTCTAGTTCACAGATGAGAATACAAAATAATGAGGGTCTATTTATAGGTGAGGGAGGCCACTAACTGAATCCAACTAAGTTCTAGAATTTTCCAGCTTCAGTTTGGCTGAATTTGGACAAGATTTGGACCAATTTGGCTCCCTTTTTTATTTGGTTTGATCCAAGAGAGAGGAGAGATAAAAATATCTTAATATTTTTTATTTATGATTACTGCAAAATATCTCATTTTTTTAGTAATATCTCATAGTTTTTAACTAATAAACCTTGTACTCACTCAACTCTTCATCTTATGTGGGAATTTTTTTAGTAATATCTCATAGTTTTTAACTAATAAACCTTATACTCAGTCAAAATTGTATGATTACTACAAAATATCTCATTTTTTTAGTAATATCTCATAGTTTCTAACTAATAAAACTTGTACTCAGTCAACTCTTCGTCTTATGTGAGAATTTACTAATTTTTTGGTATTTTCTTTTATTCATTGGATTTATCTCATCCCAACACTTGGATTAATCTTATTGGTCCATAGGAACCTTAATTGGACCATAATCCAAAAATTTTAGAAAATCTTGACGCTAAGCTAAGGTCTTTTAAATCATTTTTAATTGATTCCTAATGCACCTTGGAAAATCTATTTTGATTTTCTGTTTCAGGGAAATATATTTTTGATATTTGTAGAATTTTTATATCTAAAAATATCTCAATATTGAATTACCACTCTCTAGAATTTTTCTTATCTCTAGACAAAAACAAGGAAAATAATATTTTCTTGTGTTCAGAAATAGGAAATGATTACAGGGGGATTGAAGTAAAGGCTTATTTAATATTCAGGCTGAGGAGGAATCTTACAACTCCACTTCTATTACACAAATGGGAGAATGAGTTACAAACAAGAGAAATTGGCTTTTATAGTTCCAAGCCTTTTCCCACTAGGCCGCCCAGGAGTAAGTGACCTGGGGTGCCCAAAATATAGTTACAAGGCTTTTCTCTATGGTTTGGCCAAATGACCAAGGTCCTCTTGTCTTTCCTTCAAAGCTCAATACTTGGGAGCATCTTTAGTGTGTTTCTCTCATCACATGATAAGATTTACAATATACCATGGGCGCCCATTACATAAGTGTGCGGACATAGTTGTCATAGGAATGTGTTAACCAATATGTGGTTACCATTCACAAAGGCATTAGGCACATAGAAGCTCCATAGGTCTATGAGCTTAATTGGAGTTTAATGTGTGTATTTGAGCACAAGGGGGAGTGTTGAGATATCTCTCTTAGCTAGTGCTATGGGGGTGGATATTGATGACCCACCTGGGTGATAGCTTCCGCACTCATATAGGGCTGGGTGTGTGGGAGGGGTCATGTAGGTTGGAGGTGTGGGTTGCGAGGCGTGCGGTGGGTTGGAGGCTTGCATTTGTGTGTATGTGTGTGTTCTTGAGGGAGGAGCATTTGTAGAGGGGGTTTTTGTTAAAGGTGGACACATGTGTGTATGTATGTGTAGTATCGGGGGGGAGGGGCACATGAGGGCATGAGGCGGTAGGCACATTGGAGGAGGGTATGTGTTAAAGGTGGGAATTTGTGTGTGTGTGTGTGTGTGTGTGTGTGTGTGTGTGTGTGTGTGTGTGTTTTGGGGTGGGAGGGTGGTATGTGTTGAAGGTGAAATGTGTGTGTGTGTGTGTTTCGGGGTGGGGAGGGGAGGGTGAAAGGGGTTCATAGTTTGGGGGGTTGAGAAACAGGTCAAAGGAGAGAAGGAATCAAGAGGCACTCGAGAGCAATATAATGGGATGGTGTGTGTGTCCTTTTGGGGGGAGGGCGGTGTTTATGATGAGTGGGGCTTGTAAATGAATACTCTCATGGTTGGGTGGGTTGAAGGATAGGTGAAAGGGGGTTGCAATCTCCTCCATCCTTAAAAGAAAAGATGGTGCAACACTAGGACTTCTCTAGAGGTCACCCATCTGAGTATTGTTTTGGCCCAAACACACTTAACTGTAGAGTTCTAATGGGATCAGTGTATTAGCATTGGTATGACCACACCACACTCACAAGGCATGATCATACCTATACATGGCACAATCATAAGGCATTGCCACATCCCATGTGACCACCAGCTCAATCCTAACACGAGGAAATCCCACATCCTAAGTCCCTCATTCATGGTAAACCACACTGGTTGACATTAATTTTAAGCGTGGTTATGCTTCTTGCATAACTCATTATTATGTAACTGCGCTAAGAGATTCACACAAATGATGAATGGGATGACCGAGATTATGACATGTGCAATGCCAGCCATAAGAGTAAGCTTAGGTGTACATAGAGCTAGTGAATCGGTTTTGGGCCCCCAATTGTTAAATGGGCAACCAACCATTGTAAAAAGAGAGCTCATGTATATAAGTGACTTATGAAATATGAAAAGGGGCAATCCCATTATCACAATTGTGTTTTGCCTTCTCTCTCTCTCTCTCTCTCTCTCTCTCTCTCTTGGGGCTATGGTGGTAGGCTTGTGTTTGTTGATGCGTGCTTGCTTGATTGTGGTTGTGTGCATGTAGGGGATGGTTCTTCTTGTTTCCTCTTCTCCCTCTTCTTGTCTTCTTCTTGAGATCACTCTTACACGCACAAAGGCATGGAGTAGAGGTTGATATTTCCATAGCTCCCTTCCTCTTTAATCTCTACCTAGCTTATGGAAGCTCCATTTGAGTGACACAAGTGGAAGTGAAGTGACTCCCTAGCGGCCTCACATAGGGGAGTTAACCCTCATTAGGGTTGGCTATTTTTTAGTTCCTGAACGAACCCTTGCATGATCTTCTTTCTCTTCTTCTCTCTCTCTCTTGTGCAAGGTAGCATGTTTATTTCGTTAACATCTTTGGCACCGCTAGGGATAGGCATTTAGCTTAGTAGGGTCCTCCACACTCTATCACCTTGCTAGAGTCATTTCATAGCCCAGTTGGAATGCAAATCCACCGGTGGTTGTATGTTTTGGTATGTTTGTTTGTTTGTTGATCTTGTTTTCCTCAATAATGGAGTTCGATGAGCATGAGGAGCTTGGGAGTCTTCATCGAAAGTGCTCCGGAGAAACAAGTGCCTAATCTTGCTCTTGAAGTTCATGAATTTTCGTTTCCTTCAATAATTGTTAAAACTTGCATAAGTAGCTTAATCCCTTAATTAGTCTTAGGTGAATAGGTTTTGTTAAGCTCTCTAGGTACCATTGGGTAGCTTGAGGTTCCTGGTGATGGTGGGGGTGGTGGAGGTTGAGAGCTTGGGCTGGGTTGGGATAGATGAGGGGGTGGAGGTTGGTGAGGAGGAGATGAGGGTGTAGGTGAATCAATGGGGGGGATGCCCATGATCAGCTCCTCTGTCATTGTCCTCCATTATTATCATCATCTTCATCAGAGTTGTTGTCAGGGCACTTTGAGTAGAAGAAGGCGTGTGTGTCTTCATCTTCCTAGGAGGAGAAGAAGTCGAGGGGGAAGGTCACATGGAAATCATCAAACTGGATGATCCCAATGGCGCAATGACTTGGAGTTGGAGGTGGTAGAGGATGAGGATCCCCTGGGGGGTGTAGGGTGGGAACTCATATCGGCGTAAAGACTTATAAGTCCATTATATGGTCTCTCACCCCTCGTGTTAGAGGAAATGGAGGGCTTGGGTAGTTTTGGTTAAAAGGTAAGGGTAGGGGAAAAGACGCTCATCGGGAACAGCGAGGTAAAGGATGTCATTGGTGGTGTGGGATCCCCCCGCCCCCTCCAAGGGCACTGGCGGTAGAAGCAGTGTCAGCCTCATGCGTGGGGCGGGGATCCACACTCAGGGCCTCTCGCCCACAGATGTCCGGACAAGAGACTAGTCCGGCAGTTCCACCAAGACCAAACCCGAAAATACTTCCCTCGCCCAGAAGGCACAGGTGATTCCTCCAGGGAAAATCTTCGAACGGGAGAATTAATCTAACAGGTCAAAGTCTTAACTATTCAAACTGATCCGACCGAACCTGAAGTCACATGGTTAGATCAAAGAAGAGACTTGCACTTGGTCCATAGAATCACCGCATTTTTCCTCCTTTAACGAGGCATAGCCACTGCTGATTCCCTCCCACAGAACAAGGGTCTTCTTATAGGACTTAGTCTAACTAACGCAACTAATCCTATCTTAATGGTAATGCAGGAATCCTTCGATCTAGCCTAACCCCAACCGGCCCATGGGTTTTAGCCAACCACCCGATCACTATATTGGTGGGATTCCTTTATAAAGATTTGGTTATGTTTTACCCGGGTATCGAGGAAAAGAGTTCCTAGGCCCCGTATAGCTGGCTTTCAAGCAAAATTTAAAGTAGGCATACCACGTACACACCCGATATGAAATTGCCATTTATAACAGATTCGATTGCCTTTAAAACAATCCTTCAATGAAAATCATCATATTACTGATCATCATCCTCCAAAATTCTGAGTCCATTGTATTACAAAATGTGTCCTCTGGACTCTCCGTTGAAGACCAGCTGGGCAACCAACGAGATCCAATATCAAAATTTGATTCACAAAAATCTTTCTTTTTAGTCCATCCGAATCTTCCTCGACACACGCATGGGTGTCCTAGCAACAACCTCGAGAACGTGCATAACCTGGTCAGAACCCTCTAGGATCTTGCTTAGGTGTCCTAGCACTACACTCTCAGGGACCGCTTCGTCAGTCCTCGCCCATCGTACCGGAAGCGCACCATTTTAACTGTACTGAGGCTGGTCACTCAAGACCTCGATAGGCTTTGCCGCGAGCGAAGTCCCTTGACCACTCCCCACCACCAGCTGTTGCAACAAACCTCCTCTTAGTAAAACACATGCCAAATGCTTCCTCCAGCATTCTAGCGTTGTGAGGTCCTTGCCCCCTCTGCGGTGCCCATGCTGCTGGCGGAAGCGACGTCGGCCTCCCGCGCGGGGCAGGGATCCACACTCAAGGCCTCGCCCGCAAATGTCCGGGATGAGAGGCTAGCCCGGGCGGTCCCTCCGAGACCGGGGCCCAAAAGACTCCCCTCCCCCGGAAGGCTCGGGCGATTCCGCCCCCATGGGAAAAATCTTCTAACGAGGGAATTACTCTAATGAGTCAAAGTCTTAACTAGTTAAACTGATCTTACCGAACCTGAAGTCACATAGTCAGATCAAGAAGAGACTTGCACTTGGTCCATGGAATCATCGCTTTTTTCCTCATTTACGAAGCACAGCCGTTGATCCCCTCCCACAGAACAAGGTCTTCTCAAGATTTAAACTAATTAACGTAACTAATCGTATCTAGTTGTTTCTCAAGAATCCTCCGATCCAGCCTAGGCCCATGGGTTAGCCAACCACCCGACCACTATATTGGTGGGATTCCTTTAAAAAGATTTGGTTGTGTTTTTTCCCAAGTACCGACGAGGAAAAGAAATCCTAGGTCCCCTAGCTGGCGATTCATGCAAAAATTAAGGTAGGCATACCACGTACACACCCAATATGAAATTACCATTTATAACAGATTCGACTGGCTTTAAAATAATCCTTCAATAGAAATCATAAAATTTCTGATCATCATTTTCCAAAATTCCGAGTCCATTATATTACAACAATATCCTCTGGGCTCTCCGTTGAAGACCAGCTAGCCAACCAATGAGATCCAGTATCAAAATTTGGTTCCCAAAAATCTTTCCTTTTAGTCCATCCGAAATCTTCCTCGACGTATGCATGGGTGTCCTAGCAACCACGAGCCCATGCATCGCCTGGTCAGAACCCTCTAGGATCCTCCTTAGGTGTCCTAGAACTTAACTCAAGGACCGCTTCGTCGGTCCTCGCCCATCGCAGCGGAAGAAGCGCACCATTTTAACCGTATCGAGGCTGGTCAAAACCTCGGGAGGCTTTGTCGCGCGAGGAACGTCCCTTGAAGACTCCCCGCCAGCTGTTCCAACAAACCTCCTCTTAGAAAAACATAAGCCAAATGCTTCCTCCAGCATTCTGGCGTAAAACAGTCCTTTGAATTAAAAAAAGAGGTTTCAATGCAAGTAAAATTTCAATTTAAGATTGGTTCCAAAAACCCTTTTTCCATAATAACACCATATTAGATAATTTGGGAAAAATCTCATTCCCATTTGTAAAATGGGATCATTGTGAACTTGTCAAAAATTTTATCAAAACCCCCTCATGTGGCATATCATTGGAAAGATCTTGAAGAGTAGAATCTAGATCTACAATCTCCCAAAAATTTGGAGTTAGCATGTTTAAGATATATCCAAAATTAAATGGAGTGATTGATTCCCAAAATATGAGATTTTTTCCAAATTATCTAATATTGACTTTAATTCCCAGTTTCATAAATAAGGATCCTTGATCTCTCATCAGGGTAATCTACCCATCATTCAGTCTGATTGTCCAACTAGATTCTTGGTGAGTTCGGTGAGGAAAAACCAGTTTAGTTCCGGTAGTCTATTCTTTGTGATTAGAACTGGAATTGGTCACATGAAGTTTTTACTTGATTCAGATCGAGAGATGGACAAGTAGGTTTATTGTCCGTCCCTCTCGTAGTCTAACCAAATTCATTCGGTTTAGTTCTACAAGGATTCCCTTCAGATAAACATCTAGTTTTGGGTAAATATCCATTTAGTGATTTTACCAATTAAAATATCCAAAGATATTCCTTCTATCACATAATTTCTCAACCTTAATTCATTAGGTAGAATTATCGTGGAAATTCATCTTTTGACACTAAAATTTAATTAAAATCTCTCTTTTCTTAATTATCATAAAAATTCTTCTTTTTAACTAAATATTATACCTTTTTCATTTGAATAAACTTGAAATCCCTCTTTTTCTCATTTTAATGAGTACAATCCAATTATCATGGGAATTCCTCTTTTACTATAAATTAAATCTATTTAAAATTCTTCTTAAAAATTACATAAAAATATCCATTAATTTCATTAAGCTAAAAATTCCACTTTTCTCATTTAAATATTTGAATTCCAATATGGTGGGAATTCCTCTTTCATCATTTAAACTTATCTATGCAAAAAGATAAATTTAACTAAATTTTCTCTTAAAATTTAAATAAAAATCTCCATTAATTCCTTTACACTAGGAATTACATTTTTCTCATTTAAATATTTGAATTCCAATATGGTGGGAATTCCTCTTTCATCATTTAAATTTATCTATGGAAAAAGATAAATTTAACTAAAATCCTTCTTTCATTTTTAAGTAAAATATACATTATTTTAGCATCATAATTTTTCTCTTACTTCATTGGAATACATGGATTTCCATTGTCATGGGGATTACTCTTTTAACATAAAAATGGATTACTAGAAATTCCTCTTTTTTCTAATTAACTATTTATGCATAAACATAAAAATTAATTTTTCCATGATTATAATGAGAATCATTCAATTAATCTAGGATGATTAATCCTAGAATATGGTAGGAAGTCCTCTTTTCATATTATGAATGAAAATGATTTATGTGTTAATTTTTTAAAAATTTTGCCATAGCTCCGCTGCTATTACTGATAATTCTCAATAATTTTGAAAACATAAAGTTAAGTAATATCATGTGATAGAATAACCGTTAATTGGATCAATATCCAATTACGGACTTGATTCCTAATTTTTCCATGATTTAAATAGCATAAAAGCATTAAAAAACCACTTATTTGGCCTCAATTTGTCAAGCATAGAAATTACTTTTAGATTAGAGAATTTCTTCATGAGAAGCTTCATTTGAATATAGAATAGGTCATAGGAATGACCATTCTTTGGGGGAGAGAGAGAGAGAGAGAGAGAGAGAGAGAGAGAGAGAGAGAGAGAGAGAGAGAGAAATGTTTTAAAAAAACATTATATTTTAAGCATAAATGGAAATTTATGTGTTTTATCACTACGATTCATTAAGGAACTTCAATTGTATTAAAAAGCCATTCAATTGAATGCTTCTCAAGCTTGAGAGGGGTTGAGAAGAGAGAAACATTTGGAGATTTAAAAAAAAAGACCATAAACCACACTTTACCTCCTAGATTGCTTGATTCTTTAATCAAAGTAGAGGCCCTCAACCAATCAATTGGTTTGGTATGTTGATGAAGACTCCAAGGAAGATTGACAAGAGAGAGAAGCTCCAATCTCTTCAATTTGTAGAGGATTTTAGAGGATAATAGAAAATAAGCTTATCTTAGAGTAATACTGGCATAGTTTAGTTCACAGATGAGAATACAAAAAAATGAGGGTCTATTTATAGGTGAGGGAGGCCACTAACTGAGTCCAACTGAGTTCTAGAATTTTCCAGCTTCAGTTTGGCTGAATTTGGACAAGATTTGGACCAGTTTGGCTCCCTTTTTTATTTAGTTTGATCCAAGAGAGAGGAGAGATAAAAATATCGTATTATTTTTTAGTTTAAAACTCATCTGTAAGGGCCCCCTTCTCCTTACCAATGTGTCAAAAATGAATGATTACTCCAAAATATCTCATTTTTTTTATTAATACTTCATAATTTTTAACTAATAAATCTAGTACTCAATCAACTCTTCATCTTATGTGGGCATTTACTCATTTTTGGGTATTTTCTTTTATTCTTTGGATTTATCTTATCTCAACACTTGGATTAATCTTATTGGTCCATAGGGACCTTAATCCAAAATTTTAAAAAAATCTTGACCCTTAGGCTAAGGTCTTCTAAATCATTTTTAATTAATTCTAATTGCACCTTGGAAATTCTATTTTGTTTTTCTATTTCAGGGAAATATTTGTTTGATATTTGTAGAATTTATTTATCCAAAAATATCCCAATATTGATTTACCACTCTCTAGAATTTTTTATCTCACTAGGCCAAACAAGAAAAATTAATATTTTCTTGTATTCAGAAACATAGAATGATTACAAGGGATTGAAGTAGAGGCTTATTTGTTATTCAGGCTGAGGAGGAATCTTACATCCTCTCCCACTTGAAAAGCGCGAGATGTCCTCATCTCGCAAAGTGGGGGTAATCCTTTGCCAACTCTTCTTCTTTCTCCCAAGTGGCGTCTTCTAGAGGGAAGAACTTCCACTTTACTAAGGATTCTTTGAGGACTCTGCTCCTGAGAATCTTTTCCTGAACGTCAAGGATTTCCTCAGGTTGGAGTACCATCTGGCCTTGAGTTGGAGAGATCAATTGTTCATCATCAAGCATGTGACTCGGGCTAGGTACATACTTCTTAAGCAAACTAACATGGAATACATAATGTACCTTGAGATGGGGAGGCAGAAGAAGTTTGTAGGCTAGATTGTCCACTTTCTTTATGACAGCATATGGCCCACAGTATCTGGGAGAGAGCTTCTTGTACTTCCCTAAGGATAAGGAACTTCTTTTTGGTCGTATTCGAATAAAGACCATATTTGATTCTTCAAACTCTCTCTCTGACCTCTTTTTATCTGCATAATGCTTTTGTCTATCTTGGGCTGCCTTTATATCTTTACGGATTGATTGCATCTGCTCGTCCATGTCATCAAGCATTTGTCTGGACATTTGGACTCTGATCAATGGGTCAGACCAAGTCAACGGTGTAAGGCAATCTTGTCCATACAAAGCTTTGAAAGGACTCATCCCAATGCTCCGATGATAAGAAGCATTGTAAGCAAATTTGACTAGATGCAGATGACTTAACCACTTCTTGGGTTCCCTGCCGCGCAGCATGACCGAAGGATATCTTCTATTACCCGATTCACCCTTTTCGTCTGGCCATCTGTTTTTGGGTGATAGGCTATGCTGAGATCCAAGAAAGTTCCTACTACTTCAAAGAACGCAGTCCAGAATTTCGATGTGAATTTGGGATCTCTGTCACTTACTATCCTCCTAGGTAAACCATGCAATCTGAAGATCTCCTTAAGGAAAACTCTGGCAACATCTACTGCAGAGTATCTTTCTTTCACTGGAGTCAGATGGGCAACTTTGGTTAGCCTGTCATCAACTACCACAAAAATGGAGTTGTAACCTGATTGCACTGAAGGTAATCCAGTGACAAAGTCCATACTGATGCATTCCCACTTCATCTATGGAATGTCTAGAGGCTGCAGTTTCCCTTGCATCTTGACTCTCTTAGCCTTGACTCTTTGGCACATCAAGCATTTCTGCACATGATCAAGTACATCCTTTTTGAGTCATGACCAGAAGAAACTTTTCTTCACAGACATATAGGATTTTATAAACCCTGGATGTCCAACTATCAGGCTATCATGGGCTTCTCTCAGAATTCTTCCCTTTATTCCCTCATCATTGGGGATACATAGTTGATTATTAAAATACATGCATCCTTCATCCAGTTTGTATCCAAGAACTCGACTCATTTCCTGAGGAGTCTTGCTTTCCTGCATTAGAAGGGTAGCAATAGAGGCAAAGAATTTGTCCTACAAGATTTTCTCCTTTGCTTCATTGATCAATGGATTTGACACCACTATTATTGCAAGCAAGGAGGCTTTTCTATTGAGCGCATCTGCAACCACATTTTCTTTCCCCGGCTGATACTTTATTTCAAAAAAATTCCTGCAAGGTTTGCATCCATCTCCTTTGACGCATGTTGACATCCCTTTGGGTAAAGATCCACTTCAGACTTTGATGATCTGTCATCAAGGTGAACCTTTGTCCCAAAAGATAATGTCTCCACAACTTCAGAGCATACACTACTGAGAGTAACTCCAAGTCATGGATGGCATAATTCCTCTCATGTGTTCTGAGTTTTCTGGATTCATAGGCCACTGCATGACCTTCCTGCATCAGAGCACCGCCTAAGGCAAACCCACTGGCATCAGTAACTACCTCAAAGGGTTTGGTAAAATCTGGCAATTTAAGGACAGGGCTCGTTACTAAGGCTGTCTATTTAGCTTGTCAAAGGCACTCTGACACATTGCAGTCTACTAAAAAAGTGTACTCTTCTTGATAGGTTAGTTAAGGGGGATGCTATCTGAGCACGGTTAACCCTAGGAATCCTCTGACTTCCTTTTGGGTTCTGGCCATTCTACGATTGCTTGGATCTTTACAGGGTTAGGAGAAATCCCATCCTTTGACACTATGAATCCCAAGTATTCCACCTGGTCAACAAAGAAAGAACATTTGCTCTTCTTTGCAAAGAGTTGGTGTTTCCTTAGGATTTCTAGGACCTTGCGCACATGATCTTCATGGTCTCTACAGCATTCTTTGAGGATACCAAGATATCATCAAAGAAGATAAGAACAAAATCATCCAAGTATTCTCTGAGAATATCTTGCATAAGATGATTAAATGTCGCCGGGGCATTAGTCAATCCAAACGGCATGACTGTGAACTCATAATGCCCATAGTGAGTATTGAATGCTGTCTTTGGGATGTCCTGCTCCTTGATTCTGATCTGGTAGTACCCGAATTTCAGATCTATCTTTGTGAACATTTGGGTCCCACTTAACCGATCCAGATGTTCATCAATCCTAGGAATAGGATACTTATTCTTAATTGTTAATGGATTCAGTCCTTTGTAGTCAATACAGAGTCTTAACGTTCCATCTTTCTTCTTTTGAAAGAGAACGGGCACACCCCAAGGTGAGACACTTGTTAGAATTTTGTGGTGCTCATGCTAGATCAAATATGTGGAGGAGAGAGACTCACAAAATACAAGAAAAGATCTTGCTTATTAAGTTGCTCAAAATACAACTAAGCTTCTTGCTCCACACAATGCCTTCTAGCTCCACCTTTAAATAGGTGAGCTAGTGGACCATAAGTCCACTAGCTCACCATAAGTCCATTCACACACACACCCTTCTCCTCCCCTTTTACAAAACCTTAGTCTCTTAATACCCCCCCTCAATACTAACTATGAATTTTTTTTTGGAATAGGTAGTATTAGACATAGGTTGCCTTTATAACATTAGGCGTACAAGGTTAGGAATATAGGTGTGGTTGCATTGAGATTTAAAACAATTTCTCAGTGGAGTTAGAGGCTGATACAAAGTTAGCCTCTGACTCTTTGTTAGGATATTTAGAAGTGATATGTCCCATCTGTTTACACTTGTTACATTTCATTTTGTTGGGATATTTGATCCAATAATTATTTGCCAAATGACCCACCTTTTTGCAATGGACACATCTTACTTTGATCAATTGATGTGACAAAGCTTGTTCGATATTCGATGAAGTTGTTGCATTTGAAAATTCAGCTCCTCCCTTTGGCCTCTTTTCTTCATCAAGACAAGATTGAATGACTCCTTCAAGGGTGGGATTAGGTATGTTCTTCAAGGTGGTGACTAAGGTGGGGTACACCTTCTTGACTGCTTTTAGCAAAACATCCAACTGCATCATCTTCATCCATTCTCGCATTCACTGATGCAAGTTGAGCCATAAGGCCCTTCAAGTGAGAGATGAAAGCTCCAATGCCGTCTCCCTCTTTGAGTTCCAAGCTAAAAAATTCAATTTTAAGTGAGATCTTGGAATTCTTACCACGAGCTCCATAGAGCTTGTCAAGCTCATCCCATTTCTCCTTTGCAATCGGAAGCTGGTCCACATGGTGAATGAGAGCCTCATCAAGATGAAGCATGATGTCCCATCATCTTCAATATCTTCAGCCTTAGTTTGATAAATAACCTTACTGCCGGAGATGAATGGCCAAAAACCTTTGGACATCATCTTGTACTTGATAAGGACTTGCCAAGTGTGGAAGCCCTCTCCTGAGAACTTCTTAATTTGGGTGTTGTCCTTTGACATTGGGTATTGAAGGAGATTATTAGAGAGTAATGGGCTGATTTATGAAGAAGAAAAAACCAGAAAGTGATGTTTTGGCTTAAGTAGAAAGAGAAAGGCTTATGAGAGTGCAACAACCCTTAATCAAGCCAAGGATGTTGCATAATAAAAGGATATTAAGATGGTGAAGCTTATGGTTTAGCATTTAGGGTTTGTGCCCATGACAAGAATTTCACTTTTTCCATTTAAATGATTGAATTCGAATTATGATGGAAATTTCTCTTTTATTGTTTAAATTTTTCTCATGCATAAAAATAAATTTAACTAAAGTTTCTCTTAAAATTGAATAAAAATATCCATTAATCAAAATATGACAAGAATTACACTTTTTCCATTTAAATGATTGAATTTCAATTTATGATGGGAATTCCTCTTTTATCATTTAAATTTATTCATGCATAAAATAATTTATCTAAAAGTCCTCTTTAATTTTAAATAAAATTATTCATTATTTTAATATACCTATTTTTCTCTTTCTCTGTTGCAATACATGGATCTCCATTATCATGGGAATTCCTCTTTTTGCATAAGCATGAATTTACTAAAAATTCCTCTTTTTCTCTAATTAATTAATTATGCATAAACATTAAAAATTAATTTTCCATGGATGTGATGAGAATTATTCTTTTAGCATAGGATGACTAATCCTAGAATATGGGAGGAAGTCCTCTTTTCACATTATGCATAAAAATGATCTATGTATTAATTTCTAAAAATTTTGCCATAGCTCCGCTGCTATTACTGATAATTTTCAATAATTTTGAAAAGAATAAAACTTAGTGATACAATTTGATATATTAACTATCAATAGATCTACAATAAAAAACCCATTCATTTGAACTTTCTTAATCTTGAGAGGGGTTGAGAAGTGAAAACATTGAGAATATTAGAGAAAAACCATAAAGTCACATCTTACCTCTTGTTTTGCTTGCTTCTCTATTCTTAGAAGAAGCCCCCAACCAATCAATTGGTTAGTAAGTTGAGAGGAAAGCTCCAAGGAAGGTTGAAGAGAGAGAGAAGCTCTAATCTCTCCAAATTGTAGAGGATTTTTAGGGGATAATAGAAAATATGCTTATTTTAATGTAATACTAGCATGGTCTAGTTCACATATGAGAATACAAAAGAATGAGGGTCTATTTATAGGTGAGGGAGGCCACTAACTGAGCCTAGCTAAGTTCTAGAATTTTCCAGTTTTAGTTTGGCTGAATTTGGACAAGATTTGGACCAGTTTGGCTCCCTTTTTTATTTGGTTTGTTGATCCAAGAGAGAGGAGAGATAAAAATATCTTAATATTTTTGAATTTAAAACTCATTCACATGTGTGACATAGGCACCTCCTTGAAGTCTCCCCCCTTCCTTACCAAGGTTTCAAAATAGTGTGATTACTCCAAAATATCTCATTTTTTTAGTAATATCTCAGTTTTTAACTAATAAACCTTGTACTCAGTCAACTCTTCATCTTATGTGAGCATTTTTTCATTTTTGGGTATTTCTTTTATTCATTGGATTTATCTCATCCCAACACTTGGATTAATCTTATTGGCCCATAGGAACCTTAATTGGACCATAATCCAAAAATTTTAAAAAATCTTGACCCTTAGGCTAAGGTCTTTTAAATCATTTTTAATTGATTCCTAATGCACCTTGGAAAATTTATTTTGATTTTATGTTTCAAGGAAATATATTTTTGATATTTGTAGAATTTTTATATCTAAAAATATCTCAATATTAAATTACCTCTCTCTAGAATTTTTCATCTCTAGGCAAAAAACAAGGAAAAATAATATTTTCTTGTATTCAAAAACAAGGAATGATTACAGGGGATTGAAGTAAAGCTATTCAGGCTGAGGAGGAATCTTATAGGTGTGGTGGGGTACCTATACATAATGAGGTTTTCCTAGTTAATGAGGTTGGCAGAAAGAGGGTGGACGGGGAGGTCGAAGAGGGTGGTGGGTTGGGAGGAGATCTAGGATTGGAAGAATAGGGTGACGAGGAAAGAGATGGATTCGGATGGGATTTTGGTGATGTAGGAAAGGGTTGCAGGTCAGATGGGGTCATCGTGACAATGTCGTGCTGAAGGAGCTTAAGTCAAAGGGCACAAAGGGAGCAGAGAGGAGACATAGAAGGGGGGGTTTCATAAAGGGGAGCCTCAAATAAGTGGGCAACAGTGTACCACAGATCCTCCTCTCATGTTCTCTTTGGCGGGCTTTAGCTTCCTTCCTTGAGTTGGGTCTTGACCCCAAGAGCGGCTTGGTGGTGGTGGGTAGGCTCTTGTTCTTGGGTGTCGGAGTGATGGCATTTGGGGGGTGGAGAGGTCGGAGAGGATCAAGGTGCTGGCAGTTTGTGGGCATGGCCTTGGAGTAGAACAGGCTGAGGGAGTCTGGCCAACCCGCGACATGGTATAGCACTTTGGTGAGGAGGGAGGTGGCCGCCGTGACTTTTCCGTGGGGGTTGGTAATAAACTGTGTGGAGCTCTTTGTGGATGCATTTTGCCCAGTTAACCTTCACCCCTTGATGTCCGTGAGAGCGACAGATGGCACCTGTTGAAGTGGTTAGTCTAGCGCGAGTGGTGAGGAGGAATGAAAGAGCAAGGGCTGGCATAATAAGCTCTTGGCAAGAAATGTTCTGCCATTCCACCCCATCCTTGGTGGTGGCTCCTAGTATGTACCCTAATCGTGGTGCATCACATTGGCCAGCTTGGTAGCATCTCTCAAATGAGGTCCAAACTAAGGTGGATCATCTGGGGTGGCCCTCATTTGTCAAGTGCTTGCCCTGCAGCTTGGTTTGCATCATAGGTTTTGATGAAGTACATGAAGTTTAGTAGATCTGGGCCACAGGGTTGAAGAATGGGCAAACTGCCAAGCCCTATCTACTCCAGACGGGACCATGGCTAGATCAATGATTTCCCTGTAGCAAGGTTCTGTGTAATACAAGAGCTTGTGCTCAACCGTATGGTTGTTCTTCATGAGGTTGTGAACTATGTGGTCGCTACCTTGGCGCATGAGGTTCTCACCTAGGTGGGATAGCTAGGTGGGGTGCTTCCCGTACTCCTCAAAAAGGCCACACCACCACCGGAAGTTGCTTCTTCTTCTAGGGTGTATCAGAGAGAACCTCGTAAGAGGAGTTAGAGTGGGTGGGGACTGCATGCTGTTGAGGATAAAAAGATGGTAGGGAAGTGTGAAAGCTTCAAATAAAAAACTGAAATAGCTTGGCTAGGGAAAGAGAGAAGTGAGTGAAATGAAGGTGGTGGGTTCTTTTTATAGATTTCCAAGAAAGGAACGGCTGTGGCTTCAAGAAGGTACGAGCATGGCTAAACATAGTAAATGGTTGTGGCTTCATGAGGGAACGACCATGTCTTAGCCTTTGGACAAGAGAATGATCGTGTCTCTAGGAGGGAACGGACGTGTCTTAAGAGTGTACAGCCGTGGCTAAACAGGTGATAAAGGAACGACTATGGTTTGGAATTTGACAAGGGAATGGCTATGGCTTCGTGAGGGAATAGCCATGTCTTTGGAGAATACGGCTGTTTTGCTAAACCAAGTGAACGGCTGTGTCTTCATGAAGGAATGACCATCTTCAGAGGTTTTTTTGGGCACCCTCTAAATACATTTTGTACCCTAGGGCTACATGGCCAGCACCCCAGTGCGGGTTTTGTACTACTGACTCCTTGCCCAGTTGGCAAGAGTAAGGAGGCAACTCCAATGAGGTCTTAGTGAGGTTGGTAGCTCCATCGGGAGCTTGGAGACTTCATTGGAGGGAGCAGGTGGGTAAAGCAAGGTCGAAGAAGCAAGGAAGTGAGTGGGGGTGCACCGAGGGAGTCGGATGATAAGGAGTGGTGGAGTAGCTGAAGTTGAAGGTACATCACTGTTGAGAACAGTGAACAGGGGTTGTATGGTGTTGAGGAAAACCTACCCTAACATGTCGTGGGAATTTTCCTATCCATCAAGCTAGGCTTAAGAACTCCACCGCAACCGCTCGCCACCTCACCGTCATCCTCTTGCACTTGTTGTCACCCCGAGGAGGCAGTTGCTCTAATCCAATAGGTGATGCAACCTCTCTTGTGAAGATCATGTGGGATCTTCGCAGGAGATGATCGCGTTGGTAACCCTAATCACTCAAGCAAGAGGGAGAAAGGAAGCAAGAGGGAAGCAAGAGAGATCACTCCTAAACCCTAACCCAAGAGAGAAAGGAAGCAAGAGGGAGAAAGGAAGCAAGAGAGATCACTCCTAAACCCTAACCCTAAGCACACCACACATGCTAGAATAGAGTTTCAAGAGAGAGGGTGAGAGAGAGAAAACTCCACTTTTATTCCACAAATGGGAGAATGAGTTTGTGAGACCCCCGTCCCCTCTGCGATGCCCCCTCTGAGGGTGCTGGCGGTGGCATAAGTAGCGTCAGTCTCTCACACGGGGCACGGATCCACACTCAGAGCCTTGCCCACAGATGTCCGAACAAGAGACTAGCCCGACGGCTCCTCCGAAAACGAACCCGAAAAAACTTCCCTCGCTCGGAAGGCACGTGCGATTCCACCAGGAAAATCATCTAATGGGAGAACTGATCTGACGAGTCAAAGTCTTAACTAACCAATCTGATCTGACCGAACCCAAAAGTCACATAGCCAGATCAAGGAAGAGACTTGCACTTGGTCCATAGAATCACCACTTTTTTCCTCCTTTAGCAAGACACAGCCGCTGCTGATTCCCTCCCACAGAACAAGGGTCTTCCTAGGACTTATTCTAACTAACGTAACTTAATCATAACTATTTGTATCGCGAAAATCCCCCGATCCAGCCCATGGGTTAGCCAACCGCCCAACCACTGTATATTGGTGGGATTCCTTTATAAAAATTTGGTTCTGTTTTGCCCGAGTACCGAGGAAAAGAGTTCCAAGGCCCCCTAGCCGGCATTTCAAGCAAAATTCAAGGTAGTCATACCACTACGCAATATGACATTGCCATTTTAACAGATTCGGATGTCTCTAAAACAATCTTTCAATGAAATCATAGTATTACTGATCATAATCCTCCAAAATATTTAGTCCATTGTTTTACAAAATATATCATCCGGACTCTCCGTTGAAGACCAGCTGGTCAACCAATGAGATCCAATATCAAAATTCCATTCGCAAAAGTCATTCTTTCGGTTCATCCGTATCTTCCTCGCGATGTACGCGTGGGTGTCCTAGCAACCGCGAGCCCGTGCATCACACCTGGTCAGAACCCTCTAGGATCCTACTTAGGTGTCCTAGCACTTCACTCAGGGACCGCTTCGTCGGTCCTCGCCCATCGTACCGAAAGCACACCATTATAACCATTCCGAGGCTGGTCAAGACCTCTGTAGGTTTTGCCGCGAGCAACGTCCCTCGACGACTCCCCGCCAGCTGTTGCAACACGAGTCTATCCTTAGTTAAACACATACCAAATGCTTCCTCCAGCATTCTAGCGTAAAACAGTTCTTTAAAAGAAAACAGAGGTTCTATGCAAGTAGAATTCTCGATTCGAGATTGGTTCCACAACACCCTTTTCCCTTAATCCAAATTTTCTTAATAAGAATCAATGATCTCTCATCAGGGTAATCTACCCATCATTTGACTGAATTTCCAACTAGATTCTTGGTGATTTTGATTAAGGAAAAACTATGCTAATTCAACGGTAGTCTATTCTTTATGTCAAGAATTGGAGTTGGTCATGAGGTTTTTGCTTGATTCAGATTCGAGAGATGGGCAAGTAGTTTACTGGGCTGCCCCTCTTGCAGTCGTGGTCTAACCAAAATTATTTGGTTTACTTCTAACTTTGATTCCTAAGGATTTTCTTTAGATAAAAATCTACTGAACTTCTAACCGTAAGAAAATTCCAACTTTATGAATTTCATTCCATAATAGATTAAGAATTGGTTCTATATGAGAATATCGGGTTTTTATAAGCATACTCTTCTTCTATTAATCTAATTTTGAGTAAATATCAATTTGGTGATTTATCCACCTAAAATATCTAAGAATATTCTTTCTACCAATTTAATTATCAACCATAAGTTTCTAGGTGGAATTATGGTGAAAATTCCCCCTTTGTCACCAAAATTTAATTTAAACCTTTCTCTACTTAAAATATCATAAAAATTCTTCTTTTAAATTAAATACAAATATCCATTTTTTTGAATATGATTAAAATCCCTCTTTTTGCATTTAAATGATTGAATTCCAAATGTCCTAGGAATTCCTCTTTTATCATTTAAATTTTTTTTAAAGGCATAAAAGAAATATATATAAAATTTCTCTTTTTTTATTAAATAAAATATCCATCATTTTAAATATGCCAAAAAAATCCTTTTTTACTATTTAATCACTTGGATCTCAATTATCATGGTAATTCCTCTTTTCGCATAAAAATAAATTTATCAAAAATTTTTCTTTTCTTTTAATTTAATATTTATGCCTAAATACTAAAAATTTATTTCACATGAATATGATGAAAATCATTCTTTTTGCATAGGATGTCCAATCCTAGAATATGGTAGGAAGTTCTCTTTTAGCATTATGCATAAAAATAAGATATGTATTATTTTCTGAAAATTTTACCATAGCTTCGCTGGTATTACTAATAATTTTTAATTTTCTTAAAAGAATAAAACTTTGTGATGCAATTATGATAGAAAATCTATTCTTAAGCTTAAATCTAAACTATGAATTTAAATCATAATTTTAACCATAATCATAAACTTAATTATGATTATTCCACTAGATTAAGCTATTTCCATTTTTTCTCTTTCCCCAAATTGATAAGATTATCTCTTTCTCATTAAGAATCAATTAAAGTAGTTTTTAACTACTTATAAATAATCTAAAAGAATTAACCATTATTTTATTAACATAAAAGCATAAAAATACCATTTTCTTATTCTCTAGTTTAACAAGCTTAGAGTTTGGTTTTGAATTAAGAGGTTTATCAATGAGAAGCATTCTTTTGCCTAAAGAATTAGCCATAGGAATGACTATTCTTTTTGAGAGAGAAATATACATTCTAAATAGGCATAAAGATTAACTTTTTCTTGATTACACATTAAAATTCTTAGGGAAAGCTTGATTTGAATTTAAAATAATCAATTAGAAAACTTCTCAAGCTTGAGAGGGATTGAGAAGAGAAGTCATTTGAGAAAATTTAAAAAAAACCATAAAATTCATTCTTACCTCAAGGATTAGCTTGCTTCTTTTTCTAGAAGTGAAGTCTCCAATCAATCAATTGGTTTAGCAAGTGGAGAAGAGAGCTCCAAGTGTTGTTGAAGAGAGAGAGAGAAGCTCTAAGCTCCCCAAAAGTAGAGGAAATTTAAGGGATAATAGAAAATATTATTATTTTATTGTACTACTGGCATGGTATAGCTCACAGATGAGATTACACAAGAATGAGGGTCTATTTATAGGTGAGGGAGGCCACTAACTAAGTCCAACTGGGTTCTAAAATTTTTCAGCTTTAGCAGTTTGGCTCCCCTTTTGATCTAGTTTGAGCCAAGAGAGAGGAGAGATAAAAATATCATAATTTTTTTTGAATTAAAAACCCTCCCACACCTGTGAAGGAGGCACCTACCTCAAAAGTCCCCCTTTCCTTACCAAGGTGTCAAAAATTCATCATTTCTCTAAAATATCTCATTTTTTTAGTAATATCTCTTAATTTTTAACTAATAAACCTTGTACTCAGTCAACTCTTCATCTTATGTGAGCATTTACTCATTTTTGGGTATTTTCTTATATTCATTGTATTTATCTCATCCCAACACTTGGATTAATCCTATTGGTCCATAGGAACCTTAATTGGACCATAATCCAAAAATTTCTGAAAATCTAGACCCTTAGGCTAAGGTCCCTTATATCATTTTTAGATGATTCCTAATGCACATTGGAGAATTTATTTTGAACTTTTGTTTCTGGGAAATATATTTTAGATATTAGGAGAATTTTTATATCTAAAAATATCTCAATATTAAATTATCTCTCTCTAGAATTTTTTTTCTCTCTAGGAAAAAACAAGGAAAAATAATATTTTCTTGCATTCTTAAATAGGGAATGATTACAGGGGATTGACGTAAAAGGTTTTTCATTATTTAGGCTGAGGAGGAATCTTACATCCTCTCCCACAGCGAGATGTTCTCATCTCGCAAAGTGGGGGTAATCTTTTTCCATCTCTTCTTCTTTCTCCCAGGTGGCATCTTCTAGAGGAAAGAACTTCTACATGACTAAAAATTCTTTGAGGACCCTGCTCCTGAGAACCTTCTCTCGAACGTCAAGGATTTCTTCATGCTAGAGTACCATCTGGCCTTGAGTTGGAGAAATCAATTGTTCTCATCATCAAGCACATGACTTGGGCTGGGTACATATTTCTTAAGCAAACTGACGTGGAATACATTATGTACCTTGAGATGGGGAGGCAGAAGAAGTTTATAAGCTAGACCGCCTGCTTTCTTTATAATAGCATATGGTCCATAGTATTTGGAAGAGAGCTTCTTGTACTTCCCTAAAGATAAAGAACTTCTTTTTGGTCGTACTCGAATGAAGACCATATCTCATTCTTCAAACTCTCTCTCTGATCTCTTCTTATCTGCATACTGCTTTTGCCTATCTTGGGCTGCCTTAATATCTTTACGGATTGATTGCATTTGCTGGTCCATGTCATCAAGAATTTGTCTGGACATCTCGACTCTGATCAATGGGTCGAACCAAGTCAATGGTGTAAGGTAATTTTGTCCATACAGAGCTTTGAAAGGGCTCTTCCCAATGCTTCGATGATAAGAAGCATTATAAGCAAATTCAACCAGATGCAAATGGCTTAAGCACTTCTTGGATTCCCTGTCTCGCAGTATAACCGAAGGATATCTTCTATTACCTGATTCACTCTTTCATTTTGGCCATCTATTTTGGGGTGATATGATGTACTGAGATCCAAGAAAGTTCCTACTGCTTCAAAGAATACAGTCTAGAATTTCGATGTGAACTTGGGATCTCTGTCACTTACTATCCTCCTAGGTCAATCTAAAGATCTCTTTAAGGAAAACTCTGGCAACATCCACTGCAGTGTATGTTTCTTTTACTGGAATCAGATTGGCAACTTTGGTTAGTCTATGAACTACCACAAAAATGGAGTTGTAACCTGATTGCACTGAAGGTAATCCAATGACAAAGTCCATACTGATACATTTCCACTTCATCTGTGGAATGTCTAGAGGCTACAAATTCTCTGACACATTAAGCATTGTCGCACATGATCAAGTACATCTTTTTTGAGTCCTGGCCAGAAGAAGCTTTTCTTCATAGACATATAGGTTTTTATAAACCCTGGATGTCCAGCTATCAGGCTATCATGGGCTTCTCTCAGAATTCTTCCCTTTATTCCCTCATCATTGGGAATGCATAGCCGACTATTATAATACATGCATCCTTCATCCAATTTGTACCCAAGAACTCGACTCATTTCCTAAGGAGTCTTGCTTTGCTTTCCTGCATCAGAAGGGTAGCAATAGGGGCAAAGAACTTGTCTTGCATGATTCTCTCCCTTGCTTCACTGATTAATGGATTTGACATCACTATAATTGCAAGCAAGGAGTCTTTTCTGTTGAGCGCATCTGCCACCACATTTTCTTTCCCTGGCCGATACTTGATTTCAAAATCGAATTCCTGCAAGGTCTGCATCCATCTCCTTTGACGCATGTTGAGATCCCTTTGGGTAAAGATCCACTTCAGACTTTGATGATCTATCAAGGTGAACCTCTATCCCAAAAGATAATGTCTCCATAACTTCAGAGCATAAACTACTAAGAGTAACTCCAAGTCATGTGTACAGCATAATTTCTCTCATATGTTCTGAGCTTTCTGGATTCATAGGCCATTGCATGACCTTCCTGTATAAGAGCACCGCCTAGGGCAAACCCACTAGCATCAATAAAACTACCTTAAAAGGTTTGGTAAAATCTGGTAGCTTAAGGACAGGGTTGGTTACTAAGGCTGTCTTCAGCTTATCAAAGGCACTCTGACACATAGCAGACCACTGAAATAGGGTACTCTTCTTAAGAAGGTTAGTTAAAGGGGATGCTATCTGAGTATACCTGGGTATAAAGATCATATACCATCCAGTTAATCCTAGGAATCCTCTGACTTCCTTTACCGTCCGGTTCCGGCCAATCTATGACTACTTGGATCTTTGCGGGGTCAGGAGAAATCCCATCTTTAGACATTATAAATCCCAAGTATTCCACACCTGGTCAACAGAAAAAGAACACTTTCTCTTTTTTGCAAAGAGTTGGTGCTTCCTTAGGATTTCCAGGACCTTGCGTACATAATCTTCATGATCTACAACATTCTTTGAGTATACCAAGATATCATCAAAGAAGACAAGAACAAAATCATCCAAGTATTCTCTAAGAATATCCTACATAAGACAATTAAACATCATCGGGGTATTAGTTAATCCAAATGGCATGACTGTGAACTCATAATGCCCATAGCGAGTATTGAATGCTGTCTTTGAGATGTCGTGCTCCTTGATTCTGATCTGGTAGTACCCGGATTTGAGATCTATCTTTGTGAACATTTGGGTCCCACTTAACCGATCCAGAAGTTTATCAATCCTAGGAATAGGATACTTATTTTTAATTGTTGTTAATTGATTCAATCCTTTGTAATAGTCAATACAGAGTCTTAACATTCTGTCTTTCTTCTTTTGAAAGAGAACGGGCACACTCCAAGGTGAGACACTGGGTCTGACGAATCCCTACTCTAACAGTTATCTTAACTGCTCCTTAAGTTCTATGGCTTTAGGGACTGGCATTTTGTATGCACGTTGAGCCACTGGTTGAGCTCCGAGGGTTATTTTGATCTCATGATCTACTTTGCGAGTCGGAGGCATCTCAGTTTTAGCTCTTCAGGGAACACATCTGCATACTCACTTAACCACTCTGGTTCTTTAGCCTTGCATTTTATGTCTACCGGATTCATCTTAACGACATAAACAGCTTGCCTCTTTTTGAGCCCTTTTAATAATTTAGAAACCTTGACTAATTGCAGCACTGGGGATCCAAAAATTCCAGTTCCTTGAACTTTATTCCCATGAAGGTCAAGGAAAGAGATGGTTCCATTGTGACAATGAATGTCAGCCTGATTCTTATGGAGCCAATCCATTCCAAGGATTCCATCATAGATTCCCAAGGAAAGAACTGGCACTCTATTACGTTCCCATCTAGACTAAACTGAATAAGGTCTGTCTCAAGGTGTGTAAAAAGAATCTTTCCACTGGCGAATTCCACTTGCATAGGTTTCCTAATTTTTGATTTACGACTAACTTACGTAGAAATCCTGGGAAAATAAAAGAATGAGTACTGACTGAATCAATCAAAAGCTTGAATTGCTTACCCTAGTACTCTGCTAGAGTCTAGAGGACTGAAAATTAATGATTATTCCCCTGATGCTCAATTGTGGCATAGATCTGTCCTTTTTCTTCCTCCACTTCCTCAGCTATAGTGACAGCTCTAGCTGCTGCAGTCTAAGTTGGAACTCTCTCTCTTTGGTTTCCCCAATTTTGGGAGGGAGTTCAGAGACTGCTTTGCATGGAGGCTGCAGGCTGAGTTGGCAACAGAAGGAGATGGGCAATCCTTGATCCTTGACATCCGAAACAAATGTTCTCACTTCGAAGCTCTTCCCTCTGCATTCTTGAAAGAGGCAGAGTTCTTGAGAAAGAGCTTGGAGGAAAAGGTCTTCCTTCATTCCTGAAACTTCTAGATCCAGATTTTGGTTGGGACCTTGGTGTCTCTTTGGAGGTGGAAGGTTGGAAGAACTTCCCGGTGTCTAGAATCTCTTGAAGGATGAGGGAGCTGGCTTTGGCGGGACTTTAACAATGAAGGCTTTGGCAAAGTCCTTCGCCATTCTTACAGCTTCAGCCATGGAAACTGGCTTGGCATTCTTGACCAGGGTGTCTAAAGGTTCATTCATTCTCCGAATGAACCTGGCCATAAGTTGCTCTTTGTCTAGCGGTGGTGAGTACTTGAGGAGAAGAGCAAATGCCTGATGATATTCTTCAATAGATTTGCTCCCCTGGTTTAGCTCTAAGAATTCATTCATCGTGGTTTCAAAAAATTTGAGGGGACAAATTCTCTTCCTTAGGTAAGCTTTGAGATCATTCCAGGACTGGGTATTCTTATCCAGATGGTTGGTGTCGCAATGGTGTCTCCATGCCACCCTAGTTGTTTCCACAATCTTTAGCCTAGCGAGAGCCATTTTGCTCCTCTCGTTGTATCCGGTGACATCAAACTATTCCTCCATGGCTTCAACCCACTTCTCCACCACAGCCTCGCCCAAGTTCTCCCCTTTATCTTTGAAGGGTCCTAGCTGAGTTCTGTGATGAGCCTTGCAAACATCAGGGTCAAGCTCTTCCTCATCAATGAGAGGATCTAGTTGTCGGCGGCCACGGTTCCCTCGCCTCATAATTCTGCCAAAAATGATACATTATTAAATTTTTATTTTGATTTCGTCAACGAGATCCTAAGACTTAAGAGATTTGAAAAATAATTTCTTAAACAAGATAAACGATCTTATTGGAGATCTATGACATATGTCCAAGTAGCAAATTTTTCTTCATCAATTTGTCATATAATAAACAATCACTTATAAAACAGGGAATTTTTCCACAAAACATTTCTTTATTTATATAAAGGTTGCAATATGTACATAGAGCACCTTGGCTCCAGAAAGTCAAAACCTCCTCGAGAAATGCATGACGGCGATACTAGGCTACAGACATCATGCCTCGATACAAATGTTCCCTCACTACCAAAGGAGCTACTATCTTACTACTTGGGATAAAACATCTAAGAAGTCTATAGATATGGCAGGAAAGTCTGAAATCTCAAGGCGTGGGGTGATACAAAATGACACCATGAATCACTTTTAACCTCAACAGGACCATGGTTCAACAAGATATTCTCCCTCAGCATCATGCACTGATTGCAGGAGGCATGGACATATTGCCATGCATGCCACTTGTGCTGTCGTCTCTCCGCTGGATCTAGGAAATATAAATCCTCAAAATGGCTTGTGAGTCTGGCTTGGTAGATAGCGGAAGATACAATATGCTTGAAGGCGAAGGCAGTCATATCCTATGACTGGGTGAGATCGGGAATACCGAATAAGTGTGGAACTTCCATCTATAAACCAAATTCTTTCATTAAAAATCTTCATTAATATAGCTTAAGGAATGAAAATTCCTTACATAAATGCTCTTTCTGAGTTTTTATTATAAATTTCTAATAAGAATTCATTTTTCCTTATAAGCTTTCAACAAAGCTCTGATACCAGCAGCAGTGAGACCCCCGCCCCCTCTGCGATGCCCCCTCCGAGGGCACTGGCGGGCGGAAGTAGCGTCAGTCTCTCAGGCAAGGCAGGGATCCACACTCGGGGCCTCGCCCCCCACCGCGGATGCCTGAACAAGAGACTAGCCCAGTGGTTCCTCCGAAACCGAACCCAAAAAAACTTCCCTCGCCCAAAAGGCACGAGCGATTCCACTAGGAAAATCATCTAATGGGAGAATTGATCTAATGAGTCAAAGTCTTAACTAACCAAAGTGATCCGACCGAACCCGAAAGTCACATGGTCAGATCAAGGAAGAGACTTGCACTTGGTCCATAGAATCACCACTTTTTTCCTCCTTTAGCAAGGCATAGTCGCGCTGATTCCCTCCCATAGAACAAGGGTCTTCCTAGGACTTATTCTAACTAAGGTAACTTAATTGTAACTATTTATATCGCAGAAATCCCCCGATCTAGCCTACCCCAATTGGCCCATGGGTTAGCCAACCGCCCAACCACTGTATTGGTGGGATTCCTTTATAAAAATTTGGTTCTATTTTGCCCGGGTACCAAGGAAAAGAGTTCCCAGGCCCCCTAGCCGGTGTTTCAAGCAAAATTCAAGGTAGTCATACCACTTACACACCCAATATGAAATTGCCATTTTAACAGATTCAGCTGTCTTTAAAACAATCTTTCAATGAAATCATAGTATTACTGATCATAATCCTCCATAATATTTAGTCCATTGTTTTACAAAATATATCATCCGGACTCTCCGTTTTGTGAAGACTAGCTGGTCAACCAACGAGATCCAATATCAAAATTCCATTCGCAAAAGTCATTCTTTCGATTCATCCGTATCTTCCTCAACGTACGCATGGGTGTCCTAGCAACCACGAGCCCGTTCATCACCTGGTCAGAACCCTCTAGGATCCTACTTAGGTGTCCTAGCACTTCACTAGGGAACCGCTTCGTCGGTCCTCGCCCATCATACCGGAAGCGCAACATTTTAACCATACCAAGGCTGGTCAAGACCTCGGCAGGTTTTGCCACGAGCGACGTCCCTTGACGACTCCCTACCAGCTGTTGCAAAACAACGAGTCTCTCTTTAGTTAAACACATACCAAATGCTTCCTCTAGCATTCTGGCGTAAAACAGTCCTTTAAAAGAAACCAGAGGTTCTATGCAAGTAGAATTCCCGATTCGAGATTGGTTCCACAAAACCCTTTTTCCTTAATCCAAATTTTCTTAATGAGAATCAATGATCTTTCATCAAGGTAATCTACCCATCATTTGACTGAATTTCCAACTAGATTCTTGGTGATTTTGGTTAAGGGAAAACTATGCTAATTCAACGGTAGTCTATTCTTTATGTCAAGAATTGGAATTGGTCATGAGGTTTTTGCTTGATTCAGATTCGAGAGATGGGCAAGTAGTTTACTGGCCGCCCCTCTCGCAGTCATGGTCTAACCAAAATTATTCGGTTTACTTCTTACTTTGATTCCTAAGGATTTTCTTCAGATCAAAATCTACTGAACTTCTAACCCGTAAGAAAATTCCAACTTTATGAATTTCATTCCATAATAGATTAAGAATTGGTTCTATATGAGAATATCGGGTTTTTATAAACATACTCTTCTTCCATTAATCTAATTTTGAGTAAATATCAATTTGGTGATTTATCCACCTAAAATATCTAAGAATATTCTTTCTACCAATTTAATTATCAACCCTAAGTTTCTAGGTGGAATTATGGTGAAAATTTCCCCTTTGTCACCAAAATTTAATTTAAACCTTTCTCTACTTAAAATATCATAAAATTTCTTCTTTTAAATTAAATACTAATATCCATTTTTTGAATATTCTTAAAATCCCTATTTATGCATTTAAATGATTGAAATGTCCTGGGAATTCCTTTTTTATCATTTAAAATTTTTTTTAAGGCATAAAAGAAATTTATATAAAATTTCTCTTTTTTTAAATTAAATAAAAATATCCATTATTTTAAATATGCCAAAAATTCCTCTTTTACTATTTAATTACTTGGATCTCAATTATCATGGAAATTCCTCTTTTTGCATAAAATAAAATTTACCAAAATTTCTCTTTTCTTTTAATTAAATATTTTTGCATAAATAATAAAAATTTATTTCACATGAATACGATGAAAATCATTCTTTTTGCATAGGATGTCCAATACTAGAATATGGTAGGAAGTCCTCTTTTAGCATTATGCATAAAAATAAGATATGTATTATTTTTAAAAATTTTACCATAGCTTTGCTGCTATTACTGATAATTTTTTAATTTTCTTAGAAGAATAAAACATTGTGATGCAATTATGATAGAAAATCTATTTTTAAGCTTAAATCTAAACTATAAATTTAAATCATAATTTTAACCATAATCATAAACTTAATTATGATTATTCCACTAGATTAAGCTATTTCCATTTTTTCTCTTTTCCCAAATTGATAGGATTATCTCTTTCTCATTTAAAATCAATTAAAGTAGTTTTTAACTACTTATAAATAATCTAAAAGAATTAACCATTATTTTGTTAACATAAAAGCATAAAAATACCATTTTCTTATTCTCTAGTTTAACAAGCTTAGAGTTTGGTTTTGAACTAAGAATTTATCAATGAGAAGCATTCTTTTACTAAAGAATTAGCCATAGGAATGACTATTCTTTTTGAGAGAGAGATATACATATAAGAAAGCATTCTAAATAAGCATAACCATGATTAACGTTTTCTTGATTACACATTAAAATTCTTAGGGAAAGCTTGATTTGAATTTAAAACAATCAATTAGAAAACTTCTCAAGCTTGAGAGGGGTTGAGAAGAGAAGTCATTTGAGAAAATTCAACAAAAACCATAAAATTCATTCTTACGTCAAGGATTAACTTGCTTCTTTTTCTAGAAGTGAAGCCCCCAACCAATCAATTGGTTTAGCAAGTGGAGAAGAGAGCTCCAAGAGTTGTTGAAGAGAGAGAGAGAAGCTCCAAGCTCCCCAAAAGTAGAGAAAATTTAAGGGATAATAGAAAATATTATTATTTTAACGTAATACTGGCATGGTATAGCTCACAAATGAGAATACAAAAGAATAAGGGTCTATTTATAGGTGAGGGAGGCCACTAACTGAGTCCAACTGGGTTCTAGAATTTTTCAGATTTAGTTTGACTGAATTTGGACAAGATTTGGACCAGTTTGGCTCCCTTTTGATCTAGTTTGATCCAGGAGAGAGGAGAGATAAAAATATCACAGATTTTTTTGAATTAAAAACCCTCCCATACATGTGAAGGATGCGCTTACCTCAAAGATCTCCCCTTCCTTACCAAGGTGTCAAAAATTCATCATTTCTCTAAAATATCTCATTTTTTTAGTAATATCTCTTAATTTTTAACTATAATAAACCTTGTACTCGGTCAACTCTTCATCTTATGTGAGCATTTACTCATTTTTGGGTATTTTCTTTTATTCATTTGATTTATCTCATCCCAACACTTGGATTAATCCTATTGGCCCATAGGAATCTTAATTGGACCATAATCCAGAAATTTCTGAAAATCTAGACCCTCAGGCTAAGGTCCCTTATATCATTTTTAGATGATTCCTAATGCACATTGGAGAATTTATTTTGAACTTCTATTTTTGGGAAATATATTTTAGATATCAGGAGAATTTTTATATCTAAAAATATCTCAATATTGAATTACCTTTCTCTCTAGGTAAAAACAAAGAAAAATAATATTTTCTTGCATTCTTAAATAGGGAATGATTACAGGGGATTGAGGTAAAAGATTTTTCATTATTCAAGCTGAGGAGGAATCTTACAGAGTTACAAACAAGAGAAATTTGCTTTTATAGTTCCAAGTCTTTTCCCACCACTAGGCCACCCAGGAGAGTAGGTGACCCAGGGTGCCCAAAACATAGTTATAAGGCTTTTCTCTATGGTTTGGCCAACTAACCAAGATCCTCTTGTTTGTCCATCAAATCTCAATACTTAGGGTGTTTCCCTCATCAAATGATGGGATTTATAATATATAGTGCCGACGCCCATTACATAAGTGTGCAGATATAGTTGCAATTGTAATGTGTTAACCAATATATGGTTAACATACTCCCCTTTCTAAAGTCGATCACATCCTCGTGATCAGTAGTAAGAGGTTTTCGAGGCACACGGGGAATGTCGCACGTGGTTGGTTCTCTTGTCTCTCCAAAAATGAGAAGGCGTGGGGGAGTTAGTAAGATAGAAAGGAGTCAATGGAGTACCGGCGACGTGATTAAGTATCCAACTAGTCTGTTGGGCTCTTATGAATTCACTTTCTTGTATGTGCCCAGTAGTATTGTTTATTTTATTTTTGGTGTTTTTTTCTTTTTTGTTGCCTTGACATCCTCCGTAGAGAGGAGTCAGAGTACTAGAATGAGAAGACTAGCATAGTATACTTAATGGCCAGTATCCAAGTGGTAGGTGGTATGATGAAGGAGGGGTTAGTAAAACAATGGTGTTAGTAAGCAAGTGGTGAAGGGGGAATTCGAGAGGGAACAACGCGCATGGAGATTGCTTGCACTACTCCGAGATGCTATATGTCAATGGCAATGTACATGAAGCTCTAGCATCTTTGTCAAGACACCGTAATGGGGTCTTGGTTCCCGTGGAGGAATCGGTTTGCAATGTTCTCTCGTTTTCTTTTTGTGGGTTGTCTTCTTCTGATATAGAGCTTTATGATCCTGTGTTGATAGGAGTAGTAGTTAATGGTGAGGATCCCGAGATGTGGAGCCAAAGAAGAAGTTAAGGGTAGGATTGATTAGGGATGAAGCATAATTATTCGGGTGAGGGTGAAGTGGGGATGATTAAGAAAATCCAAGCGATGGGTTGTACCATCCATTGACCAAGCTTGCGCCCACCACCATGGTCCCCCCATCTAGAGATGTACTTGGATGGCTATCGATGATGAAGATTTGTGCGATGTGTGTGCATAGGACAAAGCCTAGTGACATTTGCAGGTGTTGTGCATGGGCAAGGGCAAAATGTGTGCCCGTGGTCCTAATCACCTAGAGACTCTTTTTTTTTTGTTATCGGTCAGCACCCCAAAAAGGGTTTTGTACTGAGTGGCCCATTTGGTGGCGAGAATTGTGCGCTTACCTTTGAGTGTATCTTTGAGTGGTTAGGTAAGCCCAACCATTTGTAGCACTTCCCCTTTGGTCGGTGGCAAAGTCGAGGGACGAGGTGGAGCGTCGTGGTTGAGGATCCATTGGGGGAAAGGGCTGGCCAAATTGAGTTGTTGAGTGCCCATGGCTTGGGTGTGGGCAAGTCCATAAGATTTAGTGGAGGAAGAGGGGACTTTCTTACCCACTCATCTTTGTCGATTGGACAGGTACCGAGGGATTTGGGTGAATTGCTGAGGGTTATGCCATGGGAGCCAAATGATGGAGTTGCCATCATAGAAGCCTTGGACATCTAAGAGACATTTGGGCCCATTGTTGCCGAGTGATGAAGGTCCATGGTGTGGCAAGGCTTCTTGGTTTTTGTTCGACGAGGCTTTGAGCTAGGTGTAGGTGGCGATACTAAGGATAGGCTTTTGATGGTGGCTTGGGTAGCCATGGGTGTGTGTTTCCTTTATGGAATCCTTGAGCTTTGAGCACGTTCGTAGTAGGCACCCAGCATTGTTGGCTGCGTTGAGCTTGGGGTTGCCTTACCAGTGGCCATGGGGCCTTGTGTGGCATCTTCTTGGGGAGTTTTTGTGGTGGATGAGCACAGGTGTCATTCTTGGGTAGCCAAAGGCGAGTGTTGCCTTCATAGTAACCTTGGGCTTATAACAGGTAGTTGGGGTCTAGCCAATGTGGAAGATTTGACTCAGGGCTGATTTTGGTTGGCTTTGTTGGCTTCTTGTGCTTGGGTTGTTGGGATGGCCTTTTTGGGATCCAGAGTTTTGTGTAGCCATCATAGAACCCCTAAGCTACAAGAAGAGTCTTGGGCACCCACCATTAATTGTCATGATAAAGGTAAGAGGTCGAGGTTCTTACTGTGTGGGTGTTTGAGGATTTAGAGTTGAGGGGGAGGCTTGATTGGCATTTTTGGATGGTGCAATAGTGGTGGATCGAATGGCTTTGGTGAGGCATGGGGTGTGGTCACAGGGGGAAGGGAAGTCGGGGATGAGGGTGTGTGTATGATTTCCTCTTGGGGACACAAAAGGACTCTGGCCTTTTTGTCATTACCTGTCATGGTGGCCAATTCTTCGCACCAATTGATTTGGCACTGAGTGGCATCAATCCGCTCTTTTCCAATGATAGTCCAAACTTGGAGTACTCTTGCATCTATGACATGAAATCTGCACTCCAACCAGTTATTTCTTATAGAAATTTTAGGAATGAAATACCCAACACTCATTAGATGCATTTTGTGTGATATTTGAATATAAGTGTCTTCTTTTGTTAGTGGGGTTTTCCAACAACTTTCCACGCCCCCAAGCATATGAGATTGGTGTGGACGATGGGATATATCTTGCCACCATTGTAGATCATTCTCAGTTGGGAGTCCAATCCATATTCTTGGTGGATTTAGTTCTGGGTTGAAGTTGAGGGGTAGTGGAAGACTTACCAGTTATTGTGGGTTCAACTAGTAGGTCTTCCACAAAGGATCATTGTTGCCTTGCCCTGGGGAATCTTGAGGGTAGCTGTGTTGTTAGCTGGGTTGATTGTACTTGTAGCATTCTGAACCCAACTTCCTCTAAGGATGATTACTTCTTTTGTCTCACCTGTGGGAACTATATAAAACTTACAAGCCAAGGGGTTAGAGATAGTATGTGCAGTTTGTGTAAAGAACCCAAGGCTTTGTATACGGTTTCCACTAGGCAATTGAACTTTGGCATGGGCAATTTTAACAGATGGTTTGCTCAGAGAGATCCATGTTTCCCATGGCAAAAGATTGTGGCTAGTTGTGGGAGACAATAAGGCATGTTTTCGTTGCATATTTCTGCCAAAGAGGAAATCTATCCAGACCCTAAGGGTGGTTGTTTCAACATGTAGAGCTACACTTACACTCAGGGTGTTAAGCGAGACAATGGCTTTATAGAGTTCATGAAGGGTGTGGCCATTTGTTGTTTGGGAGCACGAATTGTGTGCCGAGTTAAGAATTTTCAGCCAGTCATGGTCGACTTCGTCACTATTGAAAGAAGCGACCATGCATGGCACCCACATGTCATCAAGGGCTTGATGACATGTGACAAGCATCACAAAAAAAGAGCTCATTGCTCTTGGCAAAGGTTACAATCTTCAGCAAAGGGAGCTTTGGCCATAGGATGTGAGTGCCAGGTATATAAATTGACCTTGAGCGTTTGAGACCCCTTGTGCAGAGGTAGACATGTCCCAGTCATGGATTAGTTGTGTTTGTCACATGAAGGGTCTACCCAAGATGCTGGCATATGCGGCATTACGAAAGTCCATGACTACAAATGTGAGGTAGAATGTCATGTCAGACTTTTACCTTGAGGTCATGCACTAGGCCCAGGGGTTTTGTAAATTTCTCGTCCGCAAGTTTGATTGCCAATGTTATGGGATCAAGGCATGGTTGGCCCCAATTTTCCCAACATGTTCTTGTGAGAATGCTTATGCTAGCACCACCATCCAAGATGACCACATTATCATGATAGGAAATGGGAAAGGTTGCGTTGGTGTGTCATCACCTTCAATAGTGGCCCAGTGCATTTACGCAAATTATTGGTGTGCCTTTGGGTTGTGGGTTGTGTGGTGATGAAGTACGTCGGGATAATGGGGCTCAGATTCAGCCGAGGAATTTGAGTTATATCACTCCTCCTCAAAAACATATAGTTTTCTTTCCATCCAATCCCGAAGATCATTCCATAAATTTGGACTACCTTTTAACAAGGTGCCAATGGGAATTTGGATTTGGGAGGTCATGCTGATGATCAGGATCCTCTTGAGGTGCGAGGCCGTGATCATAACGTGGACTAGCATTAGTATATGGAAGTTCAATTTGGTCCTTATTTGACAGATTGTGTCATTGTTCACATCAAGTTGTTCCAGGTGAATGTGGGATTTTGGCTTGGTCGTCGTTGGTGGAATAGGCCCTAGAGGATATGGGGGCACATGTGGGAAAAATCTTCATTTTTCAATGCCATGTTGGCAAACGGATCTTCCTTGGCATTGAGTGTAAGCGGGGACTCCGACCATACCTGGTGCAAAAGTTTAGGTTCTATGGGGGACAAAGCGCACTCAAGCACTAGGTCAAAGGTTACAAAAAGGGGTGGCAGTTCAAGTTGAGCCTGGTATTACGCTACCAGTGCTTGGGTCTCCTGAAGATGTTGCTTCTCAAGGATGACATTGGGATACGCGGCCAGCCATTTTTAACATTGGTAAGTTTTTGGTGGGCTAGATGTTGCTTCTCAAGGATGACATTGGGATGGTGGGCTAGATGGGGGGGTGGCAGTTTGGCACGATCATCACTCCTCGAGGAGGAGGATGTGGTATTTGTTGAGCCAGTGTGGATGCTAGCCCAATATTCACCTTGGCCAATGTGCTTAGAGCGTTGTTTCTTTTGGGATGTGGCCTTCTTTAGCTTGGCCTACAATTGTGCGATGACATTCAATGGGACAGTCAAAATATTCCCATGTTGAATTCTCAACATATTGAGAGATGGCATGCCTTTGACTGTGGAGTGAGAAACTGATAACAAAGGGAAATCCTTGAAGTAATGGTCGATTCCACAGCCATAACATTATGGTGTCATTGGCAAGCATTTCTTTTGAGGGCATTTAGCCAGTCTATGGGGTCCTTGTAGATGAAACACAAAAGAGGTGGTTTCCCTGTGGGTGGCAGGTGCACCTATAGTGTGTACAAGGGGGTTAGGGTCCATGTGAGACACTGCCTCGGGGATAGCGGAGTGTATGGGCTCCCTAGGTTTAGCAATGGACCTCGTTGGGATCTTTCCATGAGCAATAGGGTTTGCTTGGAGAGACAATGGTTGGAATGGAAAGATTGATACTAGAGAAAGTTGTGGTGGCACTTTGTGTGAGTAGTGAGTTTGGGGTGGTGCCACCAGTAAGGCTTGGGGCCTAGGAGGAGAGGAAGGTAATGTTATAAATGAGCATTGGGTTGTCATTGGTGTGGTGAATGGAATAGCTTTCTCTCATGTTATCATCAAGAAATATCATCCATTTGTAGACTGATCAAAGGTGGAGGGGTCCTTGACCAACATGTGGTCATGTAGCTTTGGATTGTGCAAGCCCAAGAGGAAATGGCCCATTAAGTGCTTGTCACTTAAATTTTTCCTCTGTTTGCAACACGAATCAAGGTACTTAATGTGTGTGATGTAGTCACGTAATGTTTCCTCGGGTTTTTGTTCCAATTGGAATAGTTGGATGATGGGGCTCCATTTGGGCCTGTAGGGTGTAAAGCCAAGTATGAAGGCCTCTCTTACTGCTTTGAAAGCGCCTTTGTGCCGAGGGTCCAAGGATTGGAACCATTGCACTACCTTGCCTTCAAGGCTGAGTCCAAGGAGATAGACTTTGGTTGCATCATCAAAAATTTTAAATGCCTGAGAAATTTTGTTAAAGACAATGTGGTATACTAGGTCTCCAACTCCATGGAATTTTGGCAGAAGTTTGAAATTTTTTGCCCACATAGGTTTTGTACGTGATGTTTATGGGTGAAAGTGTTGTGACACTCCCCTTCTTAGAGCTTGTGCTAACCTCGGAATGTCAAGTTGTGGAGCAAGGAGAGGTGGTGCAAGCGTGGGGGTGGGAATAGATCCGTGGTGGATATAGAAGAAGGTACATGAGTGTGCTCTATGGGATATCACTAGTGGAGATAGTGGGTGGGGGTTAAGTAAACTTTGGTTTCTTGGTGGATTTTTGCATTCCCTTTATCATGCAGAGGGGTAGTGGTGGCAATAGCTAGAGTTCGCGTTGGCCCTGCTATTGAAATTGTTACGGTGCAAGGAGCTCAGGAAGAGGGGGTGTCGACATGCAGTAAAACCAGATTTTCCTATTGCCCTCATTGAACTTTGGGCCGTGAGAAGATGTTTAGGCACCCACCTATAAAGTAGTTGTGGGTTGAGGAGATAAGGTAGGTAGGGAAGACCTCTTGGTGGGGGCAAGGGTCTATGTCCGGATCTCCCTTTTTTTGTGGGCTTGTGGTTGTCTTATCGAAGACTATCGTGAGAGTTGGCCCTTATGAACGAGGAATGGGAGCATTTTGGTTTGCTAAAACTTTGGGTTTTGCCAAGGTGGGAGTGGAGAGATTGGATCTTCGGAGAATCCATAGATTTGTCACACCCTCATAATAACCCTGGGAAATGAGGATCTTTTTGGGCACCCAAAAGTGAGAATCATTGGGTTGGGTGCAACGTGAGTGAGTGGGTGCCTGCTCTGCTGGCAGCAGTTAGTGGTGTTAGTGGGCTCGGTTGGCAAGGCTTGAGTTACAATGGAGCTTGGTGTGGACGAGGCTCTTAGAATAGGTGGATATTGGCAAAGGAGAGGCCTCTTTTTGGGTGGCATAGTTTTATGTTAGTCAGGAAGCAAGATGATTGCTGGTGATAGGAAGTGTTTCCGTCCTTGCGTCCCCAATCGATTTGACATCAGTTGTGTCCCATCCATCCAAGTCCTAGAAGGATCTCTTTGTGAATTGTTCTTGAGGCATAACATAGAACTTGCCTTCTAAGGGGTTATTCCTGATATGAAACATAATTATAATAACACCTAAACATTGGACCAAATGTGAAGCAATAATAGTGGCGATGGCTAGGGTTCTCAATAAGGATGGCCTTCCAAGAGAGTTCTATGTGTCATAAGACATTAAATTGTGGTTAGAACCTATATTGACAAGTGCTAGTTTTTGTGTGAAACCTATTGGAGTGGTCATTCCTAGCCACAAATGTGTAGGTTTTACTTCCCAGTCAGCTTCTTCTCAGGTCAGCTACTTAGAGACGTGTTTCATCCAGCTTTTCAAGTTCCCACAGCCAAGCGCTCAGGACATTCCCAATGAGTTTTTCTTTTATAGCCACTCTCAAACTTGGCACCAAGGACTCCATAAGCATAATAACTGCTTTAGTGCCATAGGTTAAGTTGAAGGGTGTCACGTTAATAGCCACTTTATATGTTGTGCAGTAAGCCCAGAGTGCTATCGGTAACTTTTGTTCCCAATCGTTACATGGCTCACCTTTACTATTTTGGTCAAGATAGTGCATATGGTGTTATTCATGCTTTTCACTTGGCCATTGGCTTAGGGGTAGTCAGGTGAGGATTTTCAATGTGCAACCAAGATTTCTTGTAACAAAAATTATACAACTTCATTAATGAAGTGTGTACCATTGTCACTCACTGGCTCAAGAGGGCACCCAAAGTGAGTGATTACACACTCATAAAGGAATTTCTCCATGGACCTTGAATTGGCCTTTTTGGTGGCCCTAGCTTTAACCAATTTTATGTAATAGTCTGTGCCACTACTATGATGTACCGTGCCTGGATATGTCGGGCAGCCGGCCTAATGGGTCCCACAAAATCAATGCCCCAGTTCTCAAATTTGTTGCAAGGAAACAACAGAATTGAGGGGCATTCTATCCTTATGGTGTGGAATCACTACCCATGGCTCATTGCATGGTTCGACATGTTCTACGATGTCTCCAAACATAGTGGGCCACCATAGTCCTACCAGTAGGGTTTTTTTAACACAATGATATCTATCGTAAAGTGTCCTCTTGCGATTCCAAAGTGGTCTTGTTTAAAAATAGAAACATATTCATCCTCCTAGACACATCGCCTCATGATTCCTTCTTTTCTTTGCGTGTAGAGTTTCCCGAGGACGCGAGCCCGGTACGAGCACACCACGCCTTTGCCGCACGCGGCCTTCCACGGTCCATGCTTTGTGACGCGGCTCCATCAGCCCGTCGAGCGCGTCTCGCGTGTTTTCCTTGCAGGTCTCACCGATCACTTGTGTTCATGCCCGGCTCGGCTCCATCGGCCTCGACTCGGGTCTTGCCTTCCATCCATGATCTGTCGGCCCGGCCTCATCTCGGCCCGTCGGCACGGCACGGCTCGCTGGTCCCGTCGGTCGGCCATTTTCCACCGTTTTCGGTCCCGTCCGCATTTTCGGTCCCTCCGACCTTTTCGGTCCCGACTCTGTCAAGGTGGGGAGGGCATCCCCCGGGGCACTCGGCACCCACACAACCCCACCCCCAACCTGGGAGGCCTAACGTGCCTACCCGGTGCGTGAGTGCGTTTCTAGGGTGCCTACCATGGGTTTTCGGTCTCGTCGGCGTTTTCGGTCCCGACTCCGTCAAGGTGGGGAGGGCATCCCCCGGGGCACTTGGCACCCACACAACCCCACCCGCAACCCGGGAGGCCTAACGTGCCTACCCGGTGCGTGAGTGCGTTTCTAGGGTGCCTACCATGGGTCCATGCCTTGCCTCTACGATCAATTGATAGGGGGCCACTTTTTTGATGAGGCATCATGCTCTGTCCTTGATTGGTGCTTCAATGGATAGGCCATTAGTATCTAAGAAGTGTGCAACTTCTTCTCCCCATTCAAGAACCAAACATAGTTAGAACAAGGGGGCATCTGAAAGATCGTCATCAACACCCACTGGTGGCTCTCCATGGGTGCATGACATATGGTTGGCTAATACATGTTGTGAGCCTTTTCAGACCGTGATGGTAAAGTCAAATTCTAGCAGAATTAGGAGCCATATGGTAATTCTACTGGCCGTATAGGGTTTATTCACCAAGTAAAGAAGAGCGTGTTGGTGGTCAAAAAAGAAAATGAACTTGGTCACCAAAAGGTAATGGCAAAACTTTTTAACAGTGTAGACCATGGCCAACCCTTTTCTTTCCGTGGTGGTATAGTTTCGCTCTACATCGTTTAATTGGCGCTGGTAAAGCTAATAAGGAAATCCCTATTGTATTCTCCGAGTTGAGCTAGTATGCAACCAATTGTAAAGGCAAAGGCATCTATGTGGACATGGAAGATGATATCTCAATTAGGGGATCTTAAGATAGGAGCACTTGCCAATGCCTTTTTTAGGGTGTCGTACGCTTGTAGGCACTCCTCTGTCCATTCAAAAATTACGAGTCCATAAAGGAGATGAGCAATGTTGGCATATATGAAGATGAAGTGTCGATATAATAACTAACATGTGTTGCCATTTATATAGGCAGTGATGTGTGTGAACACACTTAGGACCGCTGGGGCACTTTTTCCCTCTTTAGGAGGTTTTTTCCCCCGGCTTGTATATACGCCAATCCTTCTAGGGCTAACTTATCTTTTGTACATTGACACAATCTAATACACTTTGTGTTGTGTGCATTCTTGCTTCTTCTTCTCCAAGCTTTGTGTGCTTTCCTGCAACCCTAATTCCAACAATTGGTATCAGAGCAGGCATCGGCTCCCAGGGCTACGCCGCCGGCACCATCCGACTCACGTTCTCCGATTGAGGTGAGCTTTCACGAGCGCTTGTAGGTCCCTAAACTCTACAAATTGGCCCGTTGGACTTCGCGTTCTCAAAAATCGCATCTGAGGTCGTTTCGGGCTCCGTTTTTGCATTTCAAGTTCTGCACAGGTGTTCATCATTTTCTGTAGAAATTTCGACAGTGCAATTTTCTGCAAAACAGGCATACGTGTTCTATTGTGGACCGTGCTTCATAGCACAAGTTGTTTTCTGTTCAGTCTTTGCTTCATTACAGGTGGCTTTTGCATCAGTTTCAGTCAGTGGCCATGGCTGATAACAACAATGATGTATTTCACATGTTATCTGCTGATGACAAATTGGATGGAGACAGCAACTACCCACTTTGGGCATACATGATGCAGCATGTTTTGGTTGCAAAAGGAGTGTGGAACATTGTGCAGGGTATGGATGTACGTCCAGGTTCTGTGGATGTAGGATCTGTTGAGGATGTTGCGGGTTCTAGCAGCTCTACTGTTGCTGCTGTTTTACCCATTGCTGAACAAGCTCGTTGGGATGGTAAAGATGCGCAGGCTCATGCCTTGATTGCACTTTCTGTCAAACGTAACATCACCCCACATATTCGTTCAGCTAAAACAGCAAAACAGGCTTGGGATATTCTAGCTGGTTTGTATGCAGGTCGTAACGAGACAAAAATCTCTTACCTGCGTAAAGAGCTAGAATTGAAGATTATGCAGGAAGATGATGACATGAATGTTTTTCTTGCTGAGATTAAAGATCTCAAAGAACAGTTGATTTCTGCAGGTGAGATTATTCCTGATCATTCTCTTGTGCAAACTGTTCTTGATGCTTTAAAGACCTAAGACATATCAGACTTTTGCTTCCAAGTGGAGACTTCTTGCTGAGGACAGACCTGATGCTGTCAAGTATGATACTTTAGTCAACAAGCTCTTGCAAGAAGCGCAGTCCAGGCAAAACAGGGCCAGGCAGCGTGCAGTTGATCAAGCATTTATTGCTGCCAGTAGTAGCAGAGAAGAAGTGGTAAGGTAGCCCCTTCCACTGTTTCTTCTCCTATTAGTAGGTTTGCAACTTCTTCTCCTTCCACAGGTAGCAACAATAAGTCTGAGAAGGCTCTTGATAAAGGCAAGAAAAAGACCAGGTGCAACTATTGTAAGGCAAATGATCATGTCATTAAGAATTGCCCTAAGCTAAAGGCTAAAGAGGCAAAGAAGAAAGAGTCAAATGCAGCCACAATAGCGGATGCTTCTACAAATGCAGATTCTGCAAATGTTGTGCAGGATACAGAATGGGCATTTAGCATTGGATGGAGAGTGCCTATGCAACAACGTAAAAAATTGGAAAAACAGGTCACTTATGGAGAGTGCCTATGCAACAACGCAAAAAATTGGATGATAAGGCTGTCAAATGCATTTTTGTTGGTTACAGTGCTGAGAGCAAGGGTTACAGATTGTATCATCCGCAGTCAAAACGTATCTTGATTAGTCAAGATGTTGTTTTTGTGGAAGATGCTGTGCAGCCTTTGTTATCATGTACCAAAGACAGGTGTGAGCTCACGGGATGTATTTGATACGTTGTTGCCTCTCTTTACAGGTGGGAATTCAAATGTAAGTCCTAATGAGGCAAATATTCAGCCTATGCAGATTTCAAACGACATCATAGATCAGCCTATTTCTGATGTAGATTTATAGGATGTAATTTATGAGGATAGGGCTGAAAATGAGCAGGCTAGAGGTATGCCTAAATGGCTAGTGCAAACCTTGCGTGATAGTAAAATTGATGCACCTATATCTAGTCGTACTCGTTCAGGTTTTCAGCATGCCTCTTATGCATCAGATTGTTATGCTTTGGCTGTGTCTAGTATGTGTGAAGAGGAAGAACCTCTTTCATTTGATGAGGCATAAAAATCAGAAAATTGGTTGGCTGCAATGCAAAGTGAATATGATGCTATAATGAAGAATGGTGCATGGTCTTTGTGTGATTTGCCTATTGGTAAAAAGGCCATTGGATGTAACTGGGTTTTTAAGTTGAAACGAAAGCCAGATGGCAGTGTTGATCGCTATAAGGCTAGACTTGTTACAAAGGGTTATGCTCAAGAAAAGGGCATTGATTTTGATGAGACCTTTGCTCCCACTTGTCGTATGACTACCATTCGTAGCATTTGTGCATTGGCAGCTCATAATGGTTGGAATGTACATCAGTTGGACATAAAGACTGCGTTCTTGAATGGAGATTTGCATGAGGGGGTGTATGTATCGCAGCCTCATGGTTTTGTTCAAAGAGGGCAGGAAAACAAAGTGTGCAGGTCGAAAAAGGCTTTATATGGTTTAAAGCACGCTCCACGAGCTTGGTATGAAAAGATACATGCATATTTGACTGCACATGGTTTTCAGAATAGTCCAACAGAAAGCACTTTGTATGTTAAACGTGTGGATGATGTACATCTAATCATTGCTCTCTATGTCAATGACATGCTGCTCACAGGACCAAATGAGAGTCATATTGCTGATTTTAAGGCTGATTTGAATGCTTCTTTTGAGATGTCAGATTTGGGGCATTTGCATCATTATTTGGGGATACAATTTAAGCAGTGTGATGGAGGTATTGCTTTGTGTCAGACAAAAAGACATTGTTGCGGAGATTTGGCCTTGAAGATTGCAAGCCTATTGCTACTCCAATGGAGACAGGTTTGAAGTTGAGTCTTCATGATGTTGGAGATCACTTTGATGTCACACTCTATCAGACAGCTGTTGGTTGCCTCATTTATGTATGCATTACGAGGCTGGACATTCAGTTTGCAGTCTCACAGGTGAGCAGGTTTATGCATAGCCCAGGGTCTCAGCATTGGAAGGCAGTTAAACGCATCTTTCACTACTTGAGTGGCACCATACATCTTGGGTTGTTTTATCCCAAGGGGGGATCGTTGCCGCCAGATTTGCATGCTTTTTCAGACTCAGATTGGGCTGGTTACTATGACACAAGAGTGTCCACAAGTGGTTTTTGTTTCATGCTCGGTAGCTCATGCATATCTTGGTTGAGCAAGAAGCAACCTACTGTGGCCACTTCGAGTTGTGAAGCTGAGTACAAGGCAGTTTTCACAGCTACGGTTGAGTGTGTATGGCTCAAACGGATTATGGTTGACTTAGGTGTTGGACAGGAGTCTGCCACCTCTATCTTCACTGACAGTCAGAGCGCATTGGCAGTTGCGAGAAACCCAGTTTTTCATGCTCGCACAAAGCACATTGAGGTGCATTATCACTATGTCAGGGAGAGACTCTCAGCAGGAGAGATCAGCTTGGCCTATGTGCCAACACAGGACAACCTCGCCGATCTTTTCACAAAGGTGCTTCCTCGTGAGAAGTTCGAAGATTTCCGCAAAGCTTTGGGCTTGCTCCCCTTTGTGGATTGATCTACTTTGGGCATGGCACTCCCCTATACATGAGTGCCAGCTCTCGTTCACACCATCACTCCCAGGGGAGATTTGTTGCCATATATATAGGCAGTGATGTGTGTGAACACACTTAGGACCGCCGGGGCACTTTTTCCCTCTTTAGGAGGTTTTTTCCCCCGGCTTGTATATATGCCCATCCTTCTAGGGCTAACTTATCTTTTGTACATTGACACAATCTAATACACTTTGTGTTGTGTGCATTCTTGCTTCTTCTTCTCCAAGCTTTGTGTGCTTTCCTGCAACCCTAATTCCAACAACATGTCCCATGAATTGCTGGACTCCCTTAAATCTGGTCAGGAGTGGCAGCTCAAGAATGAGTCACACCTTGCTATTATTCGTGGAGATTCCATGTTCCAATACAATATGTCCCAATATCACTCCATGTCTAACCCATAATTGGCATTTTAGAGGGTTGAGAGATCTCCTATAAGGCCAAAATCTCACTAGCACTTTCCTTGGACACCACAAATGTGCTTTCCAACAAGTAGAATTAACACAAATGTCATCCATGAAGACTTCAAGGAATTTTTGGGGATATTCCTTACAGACTATGCATATTAGGCATTGGAAGGTGCATGGGGCATAGGTTTGGCCAAATGGCATGACTCGATATGCGTACGTGCCCCATTCCATGGAAAAAGAGGTTTTATGTTGATCTTTTAGGTTGATCAACCCTTGGTTATAATCGAAAAATCCATTAAGGAAACTATACGCATCCTTTCTTGCCACTCACTCAAGCACATGTTATGTGAACAGAAATGGATAGTGGTCTCGTATCATGGTGGCATTGAACTTTTTGAGGTCTACGCACACTCTCACTTTATCATTATTTTTGGGTACTATCACTATGGGTGAAACCCATTCTATGTGCTCTATTTTGTGGATGAATCCGACATTTATATGAGTCATCCGATTTCTTCCCGAACCATCTTGGAGTATTTAGGGTTCATAGGGTAGGCTCTCTCAACCAGGTGAGATACCTCCATTCTCGTATACTTCCATGTGATGTTGTCTTGGAATTATGTGAGAAGAGAGATAAGATCTTTTTCTTCTTTTACAAGAGGTCTTCCCCTATGTAGATGGGTTTAGGATCTTCCCCTAGGCCTGCTAGGTTAATTTCCTTAACCTTGGCCAACAAACCCTCATAAGATGTTCCTAGCTTCCCATTGTGGGTTCTTTGGGCCTTGTCGTATTGCATGAAACAGTCTCCAACCTTGTAGGCCTCCGTGAAGTGTTGGGGGACTTGTTAGTCTCTTTAGCTGTAGTGCTTTCTTCCTCCATTAGACTTTGTCTTCTTTTTCAGCCTAGTGTCAATTTTTTGTTTTGTGCTTTGCGTGCAGAGTGGGCAAGGTTTTCGTGGTTCACGGGCTAGGAATTGGCTGTTTCTTCCAGTTTTTTGGTGGTTACCGTGTCAATCGGAATGGGGAACTCATCAAGCTCATTTTGCAAGACTTGGCAGAAGTAGGAATATGGGGTCTCTGATGTGGACACTCTATACTAGTGTGGTTAACTCGACAAATCAGTCACCATACCAATTCTCTCTTTGGGTAAAGATGAGGTTGCCCAACTTGGTCATGGCCTTGGCTTGTTCTCCAGTGTTGGGTAATTTTCTACATTAGTGCAATGGGCTAACTACTCCACTTGTTGTCTTGAAGAGGATGCTCTTCATTTCATGCTAGTAGTTTTGAAGGATGGTTTAGACAAGCCCTTGCAATTCTTGGGAACGAGTTCCCTTGAAATTGTCCTTGAAATACACGGCACTTCTGTAACTTTTTTCAAAGGAAGTGTGGGCTAAAGCATACAAGGAGTTGTGCAGGGATACATCTTCAAGGCCCTCTAGGAACTAATCGATCAATCTTTCCTCTAAGAACTTGTCTCTATTGTTACAGCGAGAATGGAGGTATCTCACTCGGTTGATATAGTCCCATACTGATTCACCACCTACTTGTTTTATGTTGTGTAATTGTTTGATTGGACTCCATCAAGTTCCTCATCTCCAATATCCTACTTTGAAAGCCTCAGGCATCAAAGGTAGTCTTATCTTTCATCTTCAATGATCGAAAGCACTTTCCTGCTTTTCCATCCAAGGTGAGGCCAAAGGAACTCACCCTAACTTGATCATCTACATGGCCAAATGCCTCACTAGTCTGGTTGAACATTTCCAGATGGGGTATGGTGTCTCCAGTCCCATCAAACTTAGTAATAAGCTTAGAAATATGGGTAGGTTTATTCCTTTCTTGCACCTATTAACACTCCAAAGCCTCATCCTCCACTTGCAAAACATCACCTGAGGTAACCCCTAGCACTCACTCCTCTTGCCTTGCAACATCAACCACCCTCAAACCATTATCTAAAACCATGTTGGAAATATTCACACACAACATGTGGCATGCCCATGAGGTCCTTGAGCTTTGAAATAGTGCGATCATCTAGGGTATAGCCAACAAGGCCCATACTGATGAATGGAAAATGCAAAGACAAAGACCACCCCCAAAACCTTAACCTCCACAACCCTTCAAGGGAGGCCAAAGGCACTCACCTTAACTTGATCATCTACATGGCCAAATGCCTCACAAATCTGGCTGAACATTTCCAGATGGGGTATGGGGTCTCGAATCCCATTAACTTAGTAATTAGTTTAGAAATATGGGTAGGTTTATTCCTTTCTTGCACCTATTAACATCCCAAGCCTCATCCTCCACTTGGCAAAATATCACTTGTTAGATTCCTCCCTCCGACTTTTGAGGTGTGCAGGTGTAAGAACCTCCCCTTCTGATCTTATAATTATTCCCCTCTCTGAAAGAAAAGAAAGATCCTGTTTTACCCTGTTTTAGTCTAGAGAGAGAAAATGTCTAGAGAGAGGTAATTCAAAATTGAGATATTTTTGGATATAAAAATCCTCCTAGTGTCTAAAATGGTTTCCCTTGAAACAAAAATTCAAAAAGAACTTTCTAGTGTGCAATTGGAATTAATTGAAAATAGGTAAAAAGGACGGCCTAAGGGTTCAGATTTTCAAAAAAATTTGGATTATGGTCCAATTAAGGTTCCTATGGACCAATAAGATTAATCCAAACGTAGGGAGGAAATAAATTGAAGAATAAAAGAAAATCTCCCAAAAATGAGTAAATACTCACATAAGATGAAGAGTTGACTAAGGACAAGGTTTATTAGTTAAAAAAGAAGAGATATTTAGAGGAAATAATGCATTTTTGACACCTCAGTGTGGGGATCTCCCCTCATGAAGGAGGTGCCTATTTCACATGTGTGGAGGAGTTTTAAACTCATAAATAATGAGATATTTTGATCTCTCCTCTCTCGTGTTTCAACTAGATCCAAAAAGTAAGCTAAACTGACCCAAAAATGATCCAAAATTGACCAAACTGATCTGGAAAATTTTAGAATTAGTTTGCTTGGTTAGAGACTCATTTTTTTCTATAAATAGAAGCCTCCCCCTTTGTAAAAGGTTAATAGTGTTTATGCATTGTTACTCTACTCCTACCTAGAGCGAATTACATTGAATTTTCTTAATAATTCAATTGTTTTTGGCTTAATCCTCTCCAAAGTAATTGGTGGCCACTCTTGATCCAAACAAGAGTAGAACCCTCAATCCCTTAAGCCAAAGGAAAGCTTACAAACTCTATGTAAGCTAAATTCTTCTTACTTTTAAATTTTAAATCTATGGTTTTCTTCATCTTCTTGTTTTTTATAGTTGATTAAATTAAATTTTGATGTTATGCCTTGGTGAAAAGGCCATCCCCTTCTCTTCCTTACAATTCAGCCTTTCTTTATCCTAGAATGATTAACAAACAAATTGATTAAACTTTTATTATTGTTTACTCTCTTGAAATTAAAAAATAAATTAAATTTTGATGCTATGCCTTGATGAAAAGGTCATCCCCTTCTCTTCCTTACAATTCAGCCTTTCTTTATCCTAGAATGATTAACAAACAAATTGAAAAATAAATTAAATTTTGATGCTATGCCTTGATGAAAAGATCATCCCCTTCTCTTCCTTACAATTCAGCCTTTCTTTATCCTAGAATGATTAACAAACAAATTGATTAAACTTTTCTTATTGTTTACTCTCTTGAAATTAAAAATTGTGTAGATTAGAGTCCTTTATATCTTATTGGGGTTAATTTAAATAGAAAATAGAATGTTAAAAATTGAGAAATGGTCAGCCATACAAAGAAGGTTATGGTAAAATTTTCTTGAATTTTGTGAAAAAGAAAGTTTATTTTTATGTTATTCTAAACGAGTAATTCCCACTGTTTGTGCATTCTAAAAGAAATATTCTAATTTACTCCATGTACATATTCACCTATGAATATGCATGGATATCATTGATATTAATTATAAAATTTAATTTCTATACATAGAAAGATGTACAATGGAAATTTTTAATGAAAATTTTTATTATAAAAGTGTTGTTTTCATTGAATTTAATTTCTATGCATAGAAAGATGCATAATGGAAATTTTTATTATAAAAGTGTTGTTTTCATTGAATTTAATTTCTATGCATAGAAAGTGCATAATGAAAATTTTAACTATGAAAGTGTTGTTTTCATTGAATTTAATGCATAGAATGATGCATAATGGAAATTTTTATTATAAAAGTGTTGTTTTCATTGAATTTAATTTCTATGCATAGAAAGATGCATAATGGAAATTTTATTATAAAAGTGTTGTTTTCATTGAATTTAATTTCTATGCATAGAAAGATGCATAATGGAAATTTTAATTATAAAAGTGTTGTTTTCATTGAATTTAATGCATAGAAAGATGCATAATGAAAATTTTTATTATAAAAGTGTTGTTTTCATTGAAATTAATTTCTATGCATAGAAAGATGCTTAATGGTAATTTTTATTATAAAAGTTTTTTTTCATTGAATTTAATGCATAGAAAGATGCATAATGAAAATTTTTATTATAAAAGTGTTGTTTTCATTGAATTTAATTTCTATGCATAGAAAGATGCATAATGGAAATTTTTATTATAAAAGTGTTGTTTTCATTGAATTTAATGCATAGAAAGATGCATAATGAAAATTTTTATTATAAAAGTGTTGTTTTCATTAAAATTGATTTTATGCATAGAAAGATGCATATAAGATTTATTTTTCTTTCAAAAGTGTTATTCTCATTAAAATTGATTTTATGCATAGAAAGATGCATAAAAGATTTATTTATCTTTCAAAAGTGTTATTCTCATTAAAATTGATTTTATGCATAAATGATTTATTTTTATTTCAAAAGTGTTATTCTCATTAAATTTGATTTTATGCATAGAAAGATGCATAAAGGATTTATTTCTATTTCAAAAGTGTTATTCTCATTAAAATTGATTTTATGCCTAGAAAGATGCATAAAGGATTTAATTTTATTTCAAAAGTGTTATTTTCCTTAAAATTGAATTTATGCATAAATAGATGCATAAAAGGATTTTTATAAAAGTGTTATTCCCACTGAAGTTGATTTTTATGCATAAATAGATGCGTAAAGAATCTTTATATCAAAAATTAGAATTCTCTTAAATTCTATGTTTAAATTCTATGAAGAGATGTGATGAGATGTGATGTGAATCAGATAGATGTGAATGGATGGATAGATGTGATGTGAATAGAGGTGATGAGATGTGAGGTGAATCAGATAGATGTGAATGGATGGATAGATGTGATGTGAATAGAGGTGATGAGATGTGAATGGATGGATAGATGTGATGTGAATAGATGTGATGAGATGTGATGTGAATCAGATAGATGTGAATGGATGAGATGTGATGTGAATGGATGGATGGATGTGATGTGAATAGAGGTGATGAGATGTGAGGTGAATAGATGTGATGAGATGTGATGTTAATGGATGGATGTGATGTGAATAGAGGTGATGAGATGTGAGGTGAATAGATGTAACGAGATGTGATGAGAATCAGATAAGTGTGAATGAATGGATGGGTGGTTGTGAATAGAGGTGATGAGATGTGAGGTGAATAGATGTGATGAGATGTGATGTGAATCAGATAGATGTGAATGGATGGATGGATGTGATGGATGAATGGATGGATGTGATGTGAATAGAGGTGAAGAGATGTGATGAGATATGATGTGAATCAGATAGATGTGAATGGATGGATGGATGTGATGTGAATAGAGGTGATGGATGTGATGTGAATAGAGGTGATGAGATGTGAGGTGAATAGATGAGATATGATGTGAATCAGATAGATGTGAATGGATGGATGTGATGTGAATAGAGGTGATGAGATGTGAGGTGAATAGATGTGATGAGATGTGATGTGAATGGATGGATGGATGTGATGTGAATAGAGGTAATGAGATGTGAGGTGGATAGATGTAACAAGATGTGATGAGAATTAGATAAGTGTGAATGAATGGATGGGTGGTTGTGATGTGAATAGAGGTGATGAGATGTGAGGTGAGTAGATGTGATAAGATGTGATGTGAATCAGATAGATGTGAATCGGATAGATGTGAATGAATGGATGAGATGTCATGTGAATTAGGATGTAAATGAATGATATGGGATATGAGTGGATGATATGTGATGAAAATGGATGTAAATGTATAAGTGAAGAATGGATGTGAATGTATATGTGAAAGAATTGATGTGGATATGTATGTGAAAGAATGGATGTGGATGTATATGTGAAAGAATGTGATGTGAATGTGTATGTGAAGAATGGATGTGAATGAGTATGTGAAAGAATGGATATAGATATGTATGTGAAAGAATGTGATGTGATGGAAAGCGATGTGATGTGTCATAAATATATGTGGATGTGAAGTGATGGATAAGTATAGATAGATGTGAGAAGTCGTACAGGTGAACGATTGGATGGATGTGGATGAATGAGATGAGATGTGTATGAATGAGATATGATGTGGATAGACGTGATGTGATATAATGGTGATGAGAATGAATGTGATGGATATGAATGAATGTGAATGTGATGGATATGAATGAGATGTGAATGTGATGGATATGAATGAGATGTGATGTGAGTGGATGTGATGTGGTCTGAATGGATGAGATATGAATGAATGAATGTGATGGATATGAATGAGATGTGATGTGAGTTCTGAATGGATGAGATGTGAGTGGATGAGATGTGAATGAATGTGATGTGATGAGATGTGGATATGGGTAGATGCGAGTGGATGAGATCTGATGCGGATAAATGAAAAAAGATGTGATGAAATGGAAAATGATGTGATGAGAATAGGAATACATATGAAATAAATGAAAATTGATGTGGAACAATGTGGAAAGACGAGAGCTTGTTATAGAAACTGTATTTATGACCTATTTTTAAATGATTGTTTTATGTCAAGAATGCTGGGGAAGCATTTTGACCATCTTGTGAATGAGGTCATGGAGACCTATTCTGATAAAGTTACAACAGCTGACGGAGAGTCAATGGAGGACGTCTCGCGTAGCAAGGTCGGCCGAGGTCTTGACCAGCCTCGGTTCGATTCAAATGGTAAGCTTTCGGTACGGTGGATGAGGGACCAAGGAAGCGGCCTATGAGTGAAGCGCTAGGTCACCTGCGAAGGATCCTAGAGGGTGCTGACTATACGGTGCTCGGGCTCTGGGTCGCCGACGATACCCATGCATGCATCGAGGAAGATAATGGAACAAGGAGTAAGAGTTGTTTTCTAAATTCGGGCATGGATCTGGTTGATTGACCTTATTGGTCCTCAACAGATGAGTCCATGGCTCTTTTATATGGATCCGTTGGTTGATCTTGATGATCTTCAATGGAGATTTGATTTTGATATGTGAATATATTGCCGATTACTATGAGCTAGGAACTATCGAAAAAGCCCCTGAGTGAACAAGTGGTGAGCGTTCTGGTTGCCAATGATGCCATAGGTACACCGATGAAGGAAAAATTAAAAATTAGGATTCAACCGGATATTTTGGAGGATTATGATCAATGACACTATGGTTTCATTAAATGATTGTTTTAAAGACAGTTGATTCTGTGAAAAAGACAATTTCATATTGGGTGTGTAAGTGGTGTGACTAATTTTAAGTTTACATGAATATCTGGCTAGGGGGCCTGGGAACTCATTTCCCTGGTACCTGGGATAAAACCTAACCAAATTCTTAATTGGATCCCATCACTACAGTGGTTGGGGCGGTTGGCTAACCCATGGGACTGATGGATCCCTAAAATTGAGACTCAATTCTATCATAGTACGATAGATGAAATAAATCCTGGATAAAAATTGGTCTATGGAAAAGAATCAATGGTTGTGCCTCTCAATAGGCTAGACTGATGGATCCCTAAAATTGAGACTCAATTCTATTATAGTACGATAGATGAAATAAATCCTGGATAAAAATTATTCTATGGAAAAGAATCAACGACTGTGCCTCTCAATGAGGAAAAAAGCATTGGTCTCTATGATCCAAGTGCAATCTTTTCCTTGATCTGACTATGGTGACTTACGGGGTCGGTCAGATCAGTTCAGTTAGTTAAGGCTTTGACCAGAGTAAATTTATCCTGGAGGAATCGCCCGTGCTTTCCAGGTGAGGGAAGTTTTTCCGAGCTCGGTTTTGGAAGAAATGATGGATTAGTCTCTTGTCCGGATATCCGTGGGCGAGGCCCTGAGTGAGGGACCCTTCCTCGCACAAGTAGTGCTACTTCCGCTACTAGCACCCTTGAATTTGTTACGTGGTGGGGACAGGGATCTCACATCACTTGAGGTAACCCCTAGTACTCACTCCTCTTGCCTTGCAACATCAACCACCCCTCAAACCATTATGGATATCTAAAAACTCATTTGGCAAAGACAAATACCACCCCCAAAACCTTAACCTCCACAACCCTTCAAGGGAGGTTAAAAATGAGGAGTGGTATCCAAGTACCGTGGCTAGCCAAGGAAAGTATGATGCCCAAGAAAAGACCTGGCATCTCATTTAGCCACTAGAAGCCTATTGATGAGTAGAGATCTACCATGTGTGTAAGATTCCTCACTCTAGATTTTAAGATGTAAAGGAGAAGCCTATTGATGAGCAGAGATCTACCAAGTGTGTAAGATTCCTCACTCTAAATTTTAAGATGTAAAGGTGTAAGATCCTCCCCTTCAGTCTCTGTAATCATCCCCTATTTCAGAATGCAAGAAAACATTATTTTTTCTTATTTTTGATTTAGAGAGAGAAAATATTCTAGAGAGAGATAATATAATTTTGAGATATTTTTGAATATAAAGTTATCCTTTTTATTTAAGATGAGTTCCCCTAAAACAGAAGTCAAAAAGAGTTTTCCAATGTGCATTAGAAATTAATTGATTATATGTATTGGACACCTTAGCCTAGGGGTACATAATTTCATAAATTTTTGATTACAATCTAAAGAGTGTTTTAAAGGGCCAATAGGATTAATCCAAGTGTTGGAATAACAAAAATGCAAGAATAAAAGAAAATACACAAAAAATGAGTCAATTCTCACATAAGATGAAGAGTTTAGTATTGAGATTTATTAGTAAAAAAATGAGACTTATTAGTAAAAATATAGGAATTTTGACACCTCAGGAGGGGGAGAGGGGCTCATGAAGGAGGCACCTAAAAGCTCATCATTATCCCAATTTTTTAATCAAAAAAATGAGATATTTTCTCTCTCCTCTCACCTCTTTTAAACTAGATCAGAAAAGTTAGCCTAACTGGTCCAAAACTTGTCCAAAATGGATCAAACTGCAACTAGAAGCCTCTAGATTCTAGTTGGACTTGGATGGTGGCTGTGCGCTTTTGTCACACAGGTCATAGCTGGGGACTTGTCGGACACCGTATGCGAGCCACGAATGGCTGCAAGCATATAACCAGGGAAGGAAGCTCAAACAGAATGCAAAGGGTGTGTCACTCACCGCTCAACCGCCGCCTTGAAGGATTCCCGCGTCGCAGTGAAGAAGGAGCCGCCGTCGCCGCTCTACCGCCTCTCCGCCGCCGTGCCGCTACACAGTGCTCGATCGCTCTCCCACTCTCTCTCTCTCTCTCTCACACACGCAGGAGAAGGAACCAAAGAGATAAGGCAAGAGCACTCTTGTATTCACAACACATGAGAATGAGGATTTTAGGGTTACATTTGACTCTTATAGGTGACTTGGCCGTTCACACTTGGGCGCCCATACATGGCCGGCCGATCCTAACCCTTATCCTACTGATATTCAAGGTGCGCCTCTCATCGGCGATCACCCAATCCCTTCATCCTTAACATATGGTGCCGACAAGCCCGGCCCATGACTCCGAATATTTAAATTAATGACGTAAAACATAGTACGTCTCAATGTCCGTCTCATAGGTTAACATGCCCCTCTTCCTGATGTAGATTCCGTCCTCGGAAGCTATGGTATGGTAAGCTCGAGAGGGTTGTTGTGGTAGACCGTCTGCAAAATAGGGAAGTAGAGTGAAAGTATGCTGGATTTTAAAAGATATAAAGTGTATAAATTCAAGCATGTTAGACCACAATGGATGCTGCTGTGAGAACTTAGTTTAAGGGTCACATGAATGAGCTAGTGTAGCAAATTAACAGGAGTTTAAAATTATTGAAAGTAAATCAAGAGTTAGCAAGGTGTCAAAGGTTAATCAAGGTTTATAACTGGCCTAAGTCAAGGAAAATAACCAAGCTTAATAAATAAACAGATGACCACACTGTGTCTACTCTAAGAACAAGTTAATACCACGAGCCTAGGGACACAAGAAACATCAGAGTTACAGGAGCCTTTTGCCTTTATTTTTTTTTATGCACGTGACAATTTTTACACACAATGGCGACCTTCCTAAAGCAAAACTAACATCGATCCTGGTACCATGTTTAACACAAGGCATTATCCAGGAATCTATTAGCTCACTTTAGGCAAGGCTACCCCCTACACCAACCAAGGCATCGGTCTGGAGTAGAATACTCCTCGCCTACCAAGTATCAATAAGGCGATAGGCCAACATTAAAGCACATCATAGACTTGTATTGCCATTTATTGTAGGCTTTTTTTTGTTAATCTATTTCTTTTGATCTTCGCTCTTGAACTATAATTTGTCTTGTATCCTTTCGACAAAGGGGTAAAAGCTATGTTCTAGAGGTCAACACACACATGGCCAGGTGTCAAACATTAAGATGGTTTGACCCTAGACCTAAGACAATCGTATTCCAAGGTTAACTAAAGACGTCATGCATTCTCAGGAATATATCCAATAAGGTTAAGCTTATTAACGATTTACACTAGCACGTCAAGCAACTTCAAAAACTAAGTAGTACATTGACAATTTCCATGTGGTCATGCATTATAGTTCATGCAATTAATTGAACAGAAAAAACGAAAGAGAGTGGGTATGGAAGAATTACACCTGTATTTTGGAGATCTCCTTGATTTGACGAGACAGCTTGCAATTTGATGTAGATATATTTTGATGAACGTTGCGGTAGTCTCAGGACTTGGAAGCGAACCCACCTCAAACTTTTCAACCTGTACAATCAACTAACAAGCACTATACCTCGAGAGGCACATCAGTGTGAAAATTTCAAGACTTGTTTAAGGAATCTAAACTAGAAAAAACTTGAAAACACTAACCTACCTACCAGTCACCACACTACTACTGAGGATACGGTAAGAGGATGTTGTAGAGTCCTGGCTCTAGCCCTAAGGCTAAGCCTCTATCCGCATCATCCAAATAAATAAAGTCAACCTCAGTAGTGCCATGAGTTTCATCCGTCCATTCATCATTGTCAGATATTTCCTTTTCATTTTCCCATCCACATAAACTCATCAAGAATGTAACCATGCGAGGATAGTCATCTTGTGGAAAAGGAAAGCATTGGGCTATCGGGGATATTTCCTCTACGGAGTAGGGGTCAGTCATGGTCAATAGGCGAATTAGCCATTCTAATTCCTCAACATTTTTCTCTCTGGCTAGTACATCTATATGATCCCATTCAGTTTCAATTATAGGATAGCACATGTGAAATATCTGAGAAAGGTACAGATGATACCTTTCACCAAAGGTGGAAGTGGATGAAGTGTATGATGATCGTGCATCTGCCATATCTGCAAACACAGATATAGCATCTGTAGGTTTATGACAGGTCAATCTAGTTCTTGATTGGATACGGATATTTCTCCTCTTTTTGTGCTCTTGCTCTTTTTACTATTTTTTGTTTTTGTTTTCTTTGTTTTTTTTTTAATGTATGAAGCTATATATATACATCCCCTTGAATTTGGCAATTACATGGTCAGGGGAGAAGGTTAGGGAGGAAGCAATAGAATGTCAAGCGTGAGTACATGCTCCCCCTTTCCTTGGGTAGATCATATTTTCTGCAATGATGTTGCAGCCTCTTGGAACCAATTTGTCCAGCGGGTCATAGGTTGTGATGTGGGCAGATAGCTTTTTATGACCCTTGTGGCCACATCCAATTGTAGAGATGGTAGTGTACGCTCCCATTGACGAATGGAGGAAATGGTTTCCGACGATACTATTACAAGGGGAGACGTAGACTCATCGATTTTTTGTTGGGTGTTGACACGAGTAGGTGTAGAGCATGTAGAAACTTCTATATGAGTGTGTGCCTGGCATGAGAAGCTAGAAGCTTCATGTGGCATGAGAAGATAGAAGCTTCATGTGGCTCCCCCCTTCCTGAGCTAGGTGGTAATGATCTATATCGTTTGGGAATCCAAACTAACTCTGGAAGAAGTGGTGCGGAGCACTCTGTTACCTTTCCCTTACCACGGTCTTGAATTGTCATTGGGGTGGCAACAATTGGTTTGCAAGGTTTTACAGGTGATGTAGAGGAATTCACCTTATATTTAGGGACCCAAATCTGGTCATTCCCCTCGTAGTACCCTTGGGCTACTAATAATTTTTTAGGGATCCATCGCGATGTTACATTACCCTTTCTCGGGTGGGTAGCTGCTTTCCTTTTACGAGGCTTCTTGGTGGCTGAACGAGATTGAGCAGGGGAAGTAGCTATTAACGAAGCTTTTGGGACCCACTTGTATGTGTTTTTTGGCATAGTAAGCGGAGCTTTAGAGACCACCCTGCATGTTTCCACTCTTGGCGTTGAAGCGTTAGAGGGGTGGCAAACAATCAAAGATGGTTTTGCCACTGGATTTTGTGATTTTTCATTATCTAACATTTTGTCCAGGGTTGATGGCTTAGGAGCGGGATTTTGAGCGGTCAGACCTAGTGTTGGTTCTTGCATTGTGACTTGTCTAGTTGCCCAATCGATATTGCACTTGGTGGCCATCATCCATTTGTGCCCTAAGTTTACAGTGCCTTCCATAGTACCAGCAGGCATAACTAAAAAGCTTTGAATTACGGTCCCCTTATCATAGGCAACCGGAGTGTGCAGAATTTCTGAGACAGGGGTTTTCTTCTTGTTGATACCTTAAACTTGGATAGCACTCTTGGATAAAGGTGGTTTTCCAAGTTGACACCACACGCCATATGATAGCAAATTGTGTTGAGCTCCTGTATCCAATAATGCATTATACAGCACCTCCCCGTAAGGACTCTGTAACTCAATTGGGTATCTTAGAGGTGGGTCAGATTCCAGTGAATCCTCGTCTGCCTCCTCGAAAAATGCTTGTGTAATCCCCAAGTTGGCTTCTCGTTGGCGCCTAGCACGCTGTTGACGTTCTTTGGCTTCAACTCTCGCTTGTATTTTCTTAAGCTCAGCTTGTTCTTTAGCTGCCTTCTTTTGATGGATTGCATATAACTCCTCTTGGCTTAGGGGATCATAGTATCTTTTGAATTTACTCCCATTAAGGAATCCAATGGTTTCAACTCCGTCGAGAGTCTCCACTCTGATGGTACCTTGCGGGGTAATTTCACATACTCTATACGGTCCCTTACCAGCATATTTGAGCTTCTTCTTTTCGTTTCGCACTCCATACATTAGGACTTTATCCCCAACCTTGATGTCCTTGTCCTTTAGGTGGCGATCAAACCATTTTTTCCTTCTATCCTTCTCCACAAGGGCATTGTACACAGCCAATTGTCTTTCTTCGTTTAGCCGCTCAAGGATATACAGACGCTCTGCTAAGGGATTACCATCCCAACCCTCTTGAGTAGCAACACGAAGACTAGGAATGACAAATTCCCACGGCATGACTGCTTCTTGGCCATATACCATTTTGAATGGTGTGCAATTAATAGCCACTTTGTATGCAGTACGATAGGCCCATAAAGCTGTTGTGAGCTTTAGATCCCAATCCGTGCGATGAGCTTCAACTGTCTTTGTCAAAACAGAGATTAAGGTCTTGTTGGTACTCTCGGCTTGGCCATTCGCTTGCGGATAGTAAGGAGTAGATTTATGATGGGATATCATGAAATTTGTTGTGAGCTCCTTAATCACGTCATTTATAAAATGCGTCCCATTGTCGCTCACAAGTTCAAAAGGACAACCGAAGCGTGTGATTATATTTTCAAAGAGGAACTTGGCTGTTGTCCTTGCATCTGCCTTACGTGTTGCTTTCGGTTCAACCCATTTGGTCATATAGTCAGTGGCCACAATAATATAGCGAGATTATGTGTTTCGGGCCGCTGGGCTAATTGGACCTACAAAGTCTAAACCCCACTTTTCAAATGGTTGGTTTACTTTGATTGGATGTAGGGGCATCTGATCTTTCCTCTGGGGTTTCTTGTATCGTTGGGCATTCATCGCAACCCTTCACAAAGAGTGATGCATCTTGGAATATAGTGGGCCACCAATACCCTGGTTGTAAGATCTTTCGCGCAGTTAAGTCTCCTGAGAAGTGACCACCGGCTACACCCATATGTGCCTCTTGCAAAATGTATAGATACTCATCCTCTCAGGCACAACGCCTAAGAACGTCATCCTTTCCTCTTTTATAAAGAGTCCCGGCTATCAGGCAATAGGGTTCGCATTCTTTGATTAGCTTTCGAGCTAGATCTTTACGAAGCTCCTTGGGTGGAAAGCCATTAACCAAAAAGTTAACAATCTTCTCACTCCATTCAGGCATTGTCTCCACCATGAATAAGGAAGTGTCCGATAAGTCATCATCAACCCCCGTAGGAGCCTCACCATTAGGTATGCGAGACAAATGATCAGCCCTAACATGTTTTTTGCCAGGTCTCACCACAACAGTGAAATCAAACTCAAGAAGAATCAATAGCCATCGTGTGATTCTTCCTGTGGAGCATGGTTTGTTTACCAAATACAACAATGCTTGATGATCCACATAGAAAACAAACTTGGTGGCAAGGAGGTAATAACGAAATTTCCTTACTGCATATATCATTGCCAACCCTTCTCGCTCCGTAGTGGTGTAGTTCATCTCAGCATCGTTCAACTGGCGAGCACTGGCAAAGCTGATGGGGTAGTCTAGCTTGTGTTCTCCAGGTTGAGTTAACACACACCCAATAGCAAAGTTTGATGCATCAATATGCACATGGAAGAGTAAATCCCAGTTAGGCATTCTCAAGATTGGAGCACTCGCCAAGGCCTTCTTTAATAGCTCATAGACACGGTCACATTCTTCGGTCCAAATAAACTCGATGAGAAGCTTATACAATGGTCGAGCTATCTTGGCGAAGAATAGAATAAATCTTCGATAATAACCAACGTGGCCCATAAAGCGTTGGACTCCCTTATAGTTGGTGGGTGGGGGTAATTCCAAAATGACCTTGATTTTACTCTCGTCAGTGGAAATCCCATTTTTGGACACTATATTCCCTAAGATAACTCCGTGTTTAACCCAGAATTAGCATTTGAAAGGATTCAATGAGATGCGATATAATCTACACCTTTCAAATATTTTTCGTAAACACATCAAGTGCTCATCCCAAGAGGAATGAACACAAAGATCATCTAAGAAAGCTTCACAGAAGTCCCTTAGATATTCCTTAAAGGCCGTGTTTATCAATCGTTGGAATGTTGCAAGTGCATTGGTCAAGCCAAAAGCCATGACGCGAAAGGCAAACACTCCAAACTCCGTGATAAATGCTGTTTTAGCTTGGTCCTCGACTGCAATTGTGATCTGATTGTAACCCGAGTACCCATCTAAAAAGCTATATGCCTCTTTGCCTGCCACTCTTTCAAGCACATGTTCAGAATATGGCAAGGGGTAATGATCCCTTCTGGTGGCTGCATTAACCTTTTTGAGATCAACGCACACTCTGAGTTTCCCATTTTTCTTTGGTACGATGACTATCGAAGAAACCCATTCTGAGTGCTCAATAGGGTATATGAATCCACATTTTACAAGCTTTTCAATTTTCTCTTGTACAATCTTTGCATACTTAGGATTCATTGGGTAGGGACGTTGCTGGACTGGTTTAGCAGTGCTAATCATTGGAATCGTGTGTTGCACCACTGAGGGTGGAACACCCTTCATATCATGATATGTCCAAGCAAATATGTCCTTGAATTCTTTAAGAAGCTTCGTAAGTGCAGCTTCTTCCGCCTTGGTGAGGTCTTGAGCAATAAAAACTGGTTTAGACTCCTCACCCGGATCTGCTAAGTCTATCTCCTTAACTACCGCAGGGCCATCGTAGACACCGCTACTCCCATTGGTAGGCGTTCGTTGGGCTTTTGTGTAGACCACTTTACGTTCCCCTATGGTAAATGATTTGAAATGCTCGGGTGCGGGGTGTAAGTCTACTGGTTCTTGTTGTGCCATGCTTTTTTCTTTCAATTCCGCTTCCTTTTGCTGCTGAGCCAACTCTTGGTTTTGCCGCCTCCTTGCAGTACGACTTAGTTTTGGCTGCTCATCAATTTCTAATTGGGTGACATCATGAGGTTGCGGAATACACCACATGACACTTTGGAGGTATTGTCCCCAATTATCCGCTAACTTCCGATGAGCATCAATGGCTCCTACATAACTGAGCCATTCTGCAGTGGATCTTTCCTTGTTTATTGCAGTGCGTACATTGGCTCGATAGCGTTGACGCTTATGTCTCGTTTTCTTCTTACCAAGTTTTTGATTTTTGTTTCTATCAGATTCGGACTCACTTGGTCGATCTTCACTTTCGGATGAACTGCAGGAGGTCACTGTCCTAGGCCTTGAGCACCCTGCTTCCACATTTGGGTGAATATTTGATTCATCCCCCCCATCAGGCTCAGAGTTAGTTTCTTCTTGAGATTCATACTCAGAGTTGCATTGGTCAGAGTCTTCGCTGCTTTCAGTGCCAGTGGAGTTTGCCCCTTTCTCGCCATCAGGAGTCAAGTGCATAACACCTATCATGTTTATTGGCACTAATGGTGGCATATCTTGCCCCTCAGGTGTTACCCAACTTGTGCCTCTATTTCCCCATGTGTCTATGGTTGCCGCTACCCAATCCACTTTATCCGACTCAGTCATACCCGGTAGGACATCCATATAAGGAGAATCTTTCCCATTATCAGTCTCTTTTTTGCATGTATAGCAATACCTTAATGGGGCGGAGTGAACAGTGGTATCCGATCGATTATCGATGATAACCTTGCTTCCTAAAGGATGCGCACAACCATTCTCAAGATCAACTCGAATGACAGAGTCTTGGAATTGTAGGTAGACATGGTTTTTCGACCAGTCATGCACCATTTGTGCCTCCCTCATGAAAGGACGTCCTAAGATCATTTGATATGACATAGGATGCTTGGAGAAATCCATTACAATGAAGGTATGTCTTACCTTGTACCCCAGAACCTTGATCTTAAGGTCTTTTAACATTCCAATAGGTTTAGCAATAGTTCCGTTTGCCATCTTAACCACTATGTTTGTGACTTCGAGGTGAGGTCTCCCCATAGATTCCCAACAGTTTTTAGTCACAATGCTCATGCCAGCACCACCATCAAGGATTCCCTTTAGAGTTAATCCCTTGGTAGTAATGGGGAGGGTTGCATTAGATTCGTCCCCTTCAAAGTACTGTGTTAATAGGTATTTCAATGACCGAATCTTCATCTAAGTTGGGTTGTAGATCCCAATGTCCCCCTTCATCTTGAAGCGTCGGGTCTATCCATATTTGCAAATTGTGGTAGCCCCGCCTTTAGTTCTCCATTGAGAAATGCCCGAAGAGCTAAGAATAGCTCAGGATCTCCATATAATTTGGATATGATCGTGGTTCTGATCTCAGAGGACATAAAATCCATTAGCTTGGACACATTCAATGGTATTTTTCGAGATATCGCCCCTTGACTAGGGACTGGTGAAGATGGAATCACTTCCTCTTCAATAGGGTCAGGCATTCCCTCACTAAACATTCTTTCCAACAGGAAGGGTGTTTGCCCACTTCCTGATGTCCTATCCTCACTTTCCTCCCGAATGATACTAGGTATAGCTAACGGTTTATGGTTCCTATGAGGCTGAACTTGCGTAGGAAACACGGTGTCTGGAATTTTGACTTTTCTCGGGTTTGGCTCCAGTTCTCTTTGTGTTTCTTCCACCAAACCCCTTAAGTGTTGCACTTGTTCAATCTCCTCAACTGGGTTTGGGTAAGTTCCAATCTTTTTCTTGAGAGTTTTTGGCCCACAAGGCTTGTCTTGGGGAGTCTCAGTCAGTTTGGGTGGTCGAGAGGGCATTAACTGACTTGGTTGTGGGGCCGAGGAAGTTTCCTTTTGTTTCCCCTTATTTATGTATTCGCTTGATTCTCCTTCGTTGAGCTCCCGACGAGTGGGTTCCTCCCTTAAGGTAGTGGCTTTGGTCCCCATGGTTTCTATTGAATCAGAATCATCTTCAGGATCATTCATATACACGGGGTCGTCTCCTGTCCCTATGTTGGTCTTTGAACTGGGCTTGGAGCTCGTGGCATTAAGCGATCTCTTCCGCCGTGTTTTCTTTTTCTTTGCCTGAGCGATTGATGCAGTATCCCTCTCTTCAAGAATGTAGTTTTGATTTTGAAGCATTGACCGTGTAACTACATTCGCGGGTACAACGGGTGTGGTTCCTCGTGCCTGGTTGGTGACCTCAACCAAATTCAATGGCGTAATCTTGGGTGCATTAGGATTATGTGGACATTGAGCAATCAAATGATCTATGCCACAACGATTACATGCAAGTACCGGCATTCCCGATGTGCTCCCTTGATTTGGTTGCATCTGAGTAGCGATCTTCTGTAGCCTATTAGGGCACTCCGCTACACGATGCGGTCCACCACAATCGTAGCATTGAAGAGGTGGTCTCCTCACCAAGGTATTAAGGTTTTGCCCTCTTGTGGCGAGAGTAGCCGCTTGATATACAGGCTTGACTTGCCCGAAATGATCCTCCATGTAGTACTGGGGAATCATTTCAAACGTATCAATCCCATATGGAGCAGTGGGGTCTATCTCCTCTTCATAATCCCCACATGCACTATGTGACTCACAACCCATCTGGTTTACAGGGGTAATCCTTGGATGTGGAGGTTGTGGTCCTAGCACTGGCGGTGGTAACGGCACCGACTGGACTACATTCGGATTCCTTGGAACTATGTGCTGTGACGGTTGCTCGACAGGTTGTGCAGGCATTAGCGCGGGTACTTGAGGTGTGTTTGACCAGGCTAGTGGTGCCTGATTTGCCAACATTCGCTTAAGTACTAGGCAATCCTTAGATTGATGGCCGTACTTACCACATGCATTGCAATTCCCATTGAATTTGACTTTGAATGTGGGACATTCACTCGTGCTATGTGGTCCTAAGCACACCAAACATGCATTGCAATTTCCATTGAATTTGACTTTGAATGTGGGACATTCACTCGTGCTATGTGGTCCTAAGCACACCAAACACCATTGTTGCTCTCTTCTTGGGTACATATGGCTATTCTGAGGAGCTCGATTACCCCTAAAGTATTCTTGGAGAGCCTTAGTAAGGTCGGTCACAGACATTTCGGATATCTTGGGCTCCTTGGCAATAGGTTTTACTGTCATTGGCTCGTGCCCAGATACTTGCGAACTAACGGATTTTGTTTCTGAAGACACCTTTTTACCTGCAATCATCAAGTTGTCTTCTAACTGGATTGCATTGGCACAGTGACTGCTTCCCACGTTGTAAGACCTCTAATGACTAGGCCATTGTAAATGTCCTCGTGGCGCAATCCTCGGATGAATCTATCGAGGAGTTGGTTGTTATTGAAGCGTTCATCGGGAGTGCAGCGAGAATTTAGATGCTTCAATCGACTTATAAAGTCTCTCACTGACTCCCCTTCCTCGCGTTCAGCTTTTTGGAGTTGAGATGCTACTCCCCAAAGCACACCCTCACGTATGTATTCTTTCAAGAACAATCTCTTGAGAGTGGGGTAGTGAGTGCGCTCTTCAACCCTTAAGGTTCGATACCAATCTCCGGCCTTCCCACTCAAGGTTAAGCCTAAGGCTTTACACTTATGCAGCTCATTGTGCTCTTCCAAGGAATCACACACGTGTTCAAAGACTTCAATGTGCTTCCTAACATCCTCGTTACCACTGAAGTTTTGAGTGAGCTTAGCCACTTGTACTGCCTTGCTTCTAGGTTCTCTCTCAGGCATACCCCGCATGTTTTCCGCAATAGATCGTCCGATCGTCTGAGCAAACGCTGCGAGATCACCTAGGTGAGCAGGCATAGTTGGTGGAGGCACTTCTGGGATAGCCTGGCTGATAGGAGTTGGCGTTGGTTTGAGTATGTTGGCAAATGACGTAGGATATGATATGTGACTAGGCCTAGCTCCTCTTGGATAAGGGTGGTGATAAGGCGGTCGTGGAGCATACGCCATTGGCATACTAAGAGGCGTAGCAGCTACATGAGCATGAGTAGCGATAGGTACATATGGTTGATAGGCACTTGCACGCACTGTTGTATGTACTGTTCCACTAGGTAGCGGCATCGTACTAACTACAGCGGTAACAGGTGCACTTTCCGTTATGCTCATCATTGGGGTAGGCATTGCGGATTCCCTAATGGAAAGTTGAGCGAAGGTTGGAAAGCTAAAGTTACTGCTCATGGGCTCAACCTGCATTGAGACTCCAGGCGAAACAACATATGAAGGGTCTATGGGACTCACCGAGGGAGTCTCCAATTGTGATAGGGTTGGTTGTTTGGCCTTGCCCGTATCCAAAAACCTCATAGGGCCAGTGGAAACTAGGTTCACTCCCCTATTTTGCCTCTCAATTTGGATAATTCTATGAATAACCTCACATATCATTTGCTGTTGCTCTTCTAGATTAGTGGCGCTAGATGTAGATCATAGGACTTCTAACCAACCCACATGGTATGTGTAACCCGTGTATAGGTCCGTTAGAGTCTCTGTGTGTAGATCATATTCCCAATTTTCATTGAGAAATATCCCATCCAGACTTGGTGTGCCAAACGGTTCTCTTGAAGTGGATGCAATGTCACTTCTTATGGATTGGCTTCTAGGGACCTCTACTTTAGGAAGAGCATCGGAATGTGGTAGCTCAGTAGGGCCCTCATTAAACGAAGTGGGTAGAATATCCACATGGACACTCTTTGGGAGGGTAGGGTCTACATGAGATGTGAATGGCGAATCCACTACCCCTCCTTCATTTACTTCGCTTGTCGCATGTTCAGAGCGCGTAGCTCTACTAAAGGTCTCTATTAGACGACTAAACATGCTAGATCCGGGTTGTGGGGCCCACACTGGCATGTTTTGGCTTGTCTCCTCAGGATTCTTGGTAGGGTGCCCTTCCATGGCTTCTGAGTCAGAGAACGAGTCACTATCCACTATTCGTGGATCTTGGGTTGCACTCCCTTAGGTTCCAGCCGAAGGCCAAGATGCCAACGTGGAGGGATGGTGTGAGCCTGCGTAAACTGAAACGCTTTCTAGTGGTTCATGCTAGCACCCGACCAGAACGTAGATGCATGTGACGTGGGTACCCTATGTGCGTTGGTAACTACCCTCGAAACTCACACAAGTGGCTTCTTAGGTGTTTTGCACCCCGTTTTTGCTTGTTTTTAGATTGTTTTTAACTTGTTTTTGACCCCCTTATTTACGGTCGAACTTGGACTAGGGCGTGTGATAGCTCAAAACGAGCGTATCGTTCAAAGGGTCCTAGCGTGCTTTACAGCACCGTGTTTGCCTATCCGGAACTCTCGTGGTCCTCAAAACAGTCCGTTTTTCTATGGGGGGGGAAGGGGCGAAAGCCTATTTGCTTATGGAGGAAAGGGTGGGGGCTTTATCCCACATGCTCACTTTACTCTTTGGGGAGTGGGCTACATATAGGGCACAACTTCCCATAAGCTCTCACTTGAAAGAAAGCTATGGAGGCTCACTCTCGTATATATATATATATCAAAAGACCGAGACCGAGACCGAGGCCGGGGCCATGGGTCAATTGGGGGTTTTTTCTTTTCAAAATTTTTTTCTCCAATTAAAAAATCTTTCCTCTCCACACGTTTGGTTCTTTCTTTAAAAATAATTTTTAATTTTTAATTTTTTATATTTTTTTTATTATTTTTATTTTTTATTTTTATTTAGATAAGTTTTCTAGGGTTTCTTTAGGGTTCAGCCTTGGCCGCGGCGTAGTTCGCACACAGCACAGATCTGGGGATTCAAAAATCTCCCTCGCACACAGAAAACCAGATAACAGAACGCACGCCCACACGCGGAGCGGAAAAATAACAAAAATGCAGAAGACAAATTGCAGAAACAGATTGCAAAACACGGAAACACCTCAACAACAAACACACAGTCGCTTTCCAACAGTGTAAATTAAACTTCACGCAGCAGCTCGAGCTGCAAACTGGAGCTTGGTGCAGGCCAGCAGCGGCGCCAAAAATGTGCGCTTTTGTCGCATAGGTCATAGCTGGGGACTCGGACACCATATGCGAGCCACGAATGGCTGCAAGCATACAACCAGGGAAGGAAGCTCAAACAGAATGCAAAGGGTGTGTCACTCGTCGCTCAACCGCCGCCTTGAAGGATTCCCGCATCACAGTGAAGAAGGAGCCGCCGTCGCCGCTCTACCGCCTCTCCGCCGCCGCCGTGCCGCTACACAGTGCTCGATCGCTCTCCCACTCTCTCTCTCTCTCTCTCTCTCTCTCTCTCTCTCTCTCTCTCTCTCTCTCTCTCTCTCTCACGCAGGAGAAGGAACCAAAGAGATAAGGCAAGAGCACTCTTGTATTCACAACACATGAGAATGAGGATTTTAGGGTTACATTTGACTCTTATAGGTGACTTGGCCGTTCACACTTGGGCGCCCATACATGGCCGGCCGATCCTAACCCTTATCCTACTGATATTCAAGGTGCGCCTCTCATCGGCGATCACCCAATCCCTTCATCCTTAACATATGGTGCCGACAAGCCCGGCCCATGACTCCGAATATTTAAATTAATGACGTAAAACATAGTACGTCTCAATGTCCGTCATAGGTTAACAGTGGCCTCCGTCACCTATAAATAGACCCCCAATCCTTTGTATTTTCATATTAGAGTAACTCTATGCTAGTGTAATTTTTATTTTAGCGTATTTTCATTATCTCTCTACCTTGCCTCTCCATTGTGAAGCTTTGGACCTTCACTAATCCTCTTCTTCTCTTGGAGATTACCCTCTTCTTCTTGGTGGCCAAGCTTCTTCTTGTGGGCCTCACTTCTCTCTAAAGAATCAAGCCAAAAACCAAGGGTAAGCCTAAAACAATGGTGTTTTACTCTCTTCTTCAATAGTAATCTTCTTCCCAACCCCTCTAATGCTTGGGAAGCATTTTAATCCATGGTTTTTTCTTAAAACCATGCTTTTATTGATTTATATTGTTTAAATGGATTAATGTTAATCTTTTATGCTTAAATGTAATGTTTTGGATTTGTAAATCTCTCTTTATGTAAGAATACTCATCTTTATGGATTAATCCTTCTTGGAAGGATAGATCTTAGTCCTAATCTCATTTTCTTACCCAAAAACTCTAGGCCTAACAAGCTAGAGATGGAGATTAAGATTTTTTATGATTTTTAATCTAATTAAAATGAGGATTAATTCATTTAAGCTTGTTTTATATTAAGAAAATTCATATTTATTCATTTTAAGTTAAAAGAGAGTTTATGAATAGAATAAATTTTATTCTAAAAGTGTAATTTTAAGCTTTCTCATTTCATAGAAAATGCGAGGAAACTATGGTAGAATTTTTATTATTAGAAAATAAATTTTATGTATAAATAATTTTTATATTAAAAGTGGAATTTTGGGTATTATCATTTCATAGAAAATGTGGGGAAGCTATGGAAAAAATTATATCATTAGAGAATGAATTTATGCATAATAAATTTTATGTTAAAAGTGGAGTTTTGAGCATTATTCATTTACTAGAAAAATAAAGAAGGTTATGCAAAAATTCTCTAGATTCATTTAATTTATGAGAATTAAGGAAATGATTAGGAATATAATTCATTTAGATAAAAATGGATTAGTAGGTGTGCATAAATATTTTATGCTAAAAGAGGGATTTCCATGATATCTTATTTTGGAAAAATAGAGAAAGGAAGGTGAAAATATTCATAGGGGTGCATTGAGAAAACATTGATTAATTTTTATTCAGAAAGAGGAAAAATGGGTATAATTGATTTTGTAAATCCCATGAGGTCGTATTCATAAATCTTTTATTAAAAAATAAGAATATTGAGAATATTTTATTTTAAGAAATTTGAGAAAAGAATGTGAAAATATTCATAGGAATGCATCGAGAAAACATGGATAATTCTTAATCAAAAAAAGGAATTTTGAACACATTTAATTTTTAGAATTTTGAAGTATACGTCTAGATTCTCAAAAAAATAGAATCTTGGGGTACATTCTGAACGGGAAAAGGATTTCCTAGAAAAAGATTAGAAGCATGCATAGGGAATGAATGAAATTACTTATGACCGAATTATTCCTAGATTCCCTGGGAAAGGAATCTAGAATCCTTGAGAGGATCGAGGATCCAAAAGTGAACGAAAATTTAGATTTAATTTAATTGAGTCGAAAAAAAGTTACCTTTAACTAGGCCTAGTAATTGGCGGAGACTTAGAAAGTTCTGTCAGTATAGAAAGTAGAGAAACTGTACTTTTAACTTGGTTAATTATGGAACAAGGATTCTAATAACTAGATCAAGGAAAGTTGATAATCGAACCTGATTCGCTCAAAGCAAAAAGAGACTATTCTGTTTGTGGAAATTGGATTGACGTGGGAGTAATGTGGAGTGATGTGGGGTGATGTGTAGCGATGTAAGGAATGAAGTGGAGTGATGTGTGGAAGGACCTGGAATGCGTGGATTGATGTAAGGAATGATGTGAAGTGATGCGCGGATTGATGGGAAATGATATGGGTTGATGTGGAAATGATGTGTGGATGATGTGAATAATTCCCATTGGCCGCATATCACCCATGATCTCACCAACCATGTCAGTGGTGTAAGTGTGGCCTATCCCCCAGGCGGGTCATCACCGCCTCACTAGATGAGCTCGATATCTTAACACTCTCCCTCGAGCTCAACTCCATCTCATGTACACCAAGCGAAGCCCTGAATCTGCGGAGCTTCTGTGTACCCAATGCTTTGGTGAAGATGTCAACGACCTGATCCTGTGTACTGACATAAACAAGGTCAATGTCACCTGCCAAAACCTTCTCTCTGACAAAATGGTAGTGGACCTCTATATGCTTCGTGCGAGCATGAAAAACTGGGTTCCTGGCCAACTGTATACTACTAATGTTGTCACAGAAAATGACAACTTGTCTCTCCACTAATAGACCCAAATCTGCAAGTAGCTTTCTCAACCAAGCTACCTCACATGCTGCCATAGCAGCATCTTTGTACTCGGCCTCTGTGTACTGAATAGAGTAACCATAGGCTTCTTCTTGCTGCTCCAAGTCACATCAACACTTCCCAAAGAAAACATGAAGCCACTAGTAGATCTTCTATCTAAGATACTACCAGCCCAATCAGCATCTGTGTACCCATGTACACATATCTCTGTCCCAGTTTCATAAAATAGTCCATAATGCAAAGTAGACCTCACATACCTCAGTATGTGTCTCAATGCATCCAAATGCGGCTTCCGAGGAACCTACATAAACTGACTCACCAACCCAACAGCATAGCTCAAATCTGGCCTGGTGATCATCATAGAGATCGAGCTTCCTACTATGCGCCTATACATAGTAGGATCCTCCAAAATCTCTCCTGAATCTGCACTCAACTTGCCATTCTAAACCAATGGCACTGAGATAGGCTTACAGCCTGTCATACCATACTTGGACAACATGTCCAAGCCATACTGTCTCTGTAGAGTAATCCAATACCATGTGGTGACCTAATCACCTCAATGCCCAAGAAATATCTGAGCTCCCCCAAATCCTTCATCTCAAACTTCTGTCTAAGCAAGATCTTTACATCAAAGATCTCTGCATCATGGTCCCCCGTAAAATGATCAGGTCATCTACATAGATGACAACAAGCACAACCCCTCTATCACTGTATCTCACATACAGCGAGAAATCTGCATTGGCTACATGAAAGCCAATAGTGACAAGATATTCAGAAATCTTGTCAGACCATGCTCTTGGTGCTTGTTTTAAGCCATACAAGGCTTTCTTCAACCTACAAACATGCTCGTGGTGACTCACATCCTTATAACGAGGTGGCTGCAACATATACACCTCTTCCTGCAAATCTCCATGCAAGAATGCATTCTTTACATCCATCTGATGTAAAGACCATTGCTTTGACGCAGCCACTACTATCACAACTCTCACTGTTGCCATCTTAGCACAACTAAGCTGAATGTTTCCTCATAATCAATGCCATATGTCTGTGCATATCCTTTGGCTACCAATCTAGCCTTGTACCTTCTTATGCTTCCATCACTGTTATGTTTTACTTTGTACACCCACTTGCATCCAATGGCTTTCTTGCCTTCAAGTAATTGCACTAAATCCCAAGTCTCATTTCCATATAGTGCATCCATCGCCTCATCCATAGCTTTCTCCCAACACACATTTCCAACAGCCTCATCAATGCATGTGGGCTCTACAACTTGTACAACTTTTGCCATGTATGCATCGTGATGTGCCACATAACCATCATAGGTAAACCTCTGCACAGGATTCTTCACTCTCCCAGATCTTCACAGCTTTGCATTCATGGCTTCCATAGCCTTTTTTACACCACGTGTTCTCATAGCTGGTATCCCAAGATCCTTATCAAGGCTCATCTTTGAGCCACTAGACTCTCCATCAACATGAGAATGCCCTGCAGAAATGTCAGGCATACTAAGGGGCTCAACCACTTTCTCTTTGGCTTTATGTGATGTACTAATCACATTTGCAGGACTGGTATTATGACGTAGCCTGCCACTCCATGGTCTATCAACTAAACCACTAGATGAGGACTCTCCTGGTCCACTCAAAGACTATGATTGCTAACTTGCATTCTGTGCAACCACATTTCCACTCACATCAGCCCTAACAGCTTCTTTTTCAGCAGCATACTGGCTGCTCATCTCATCACAAACAACATCCTTGCTTACCCTCAACTCACGTGTAGCAAGGTTATAACACCTGTATCTCTTTTGCTCAAGGAATACCCAATAAACACACATTTTTTTATCTTTTGGATCTAGCTTAGTTCTCAGCTCATCTGGCACATGCACATATGCAATGCATCCAAAGACTTTCAGATGAGACAAATCAGGTTTTCTGCCAGTAAACCTCTCCTCTGGAGTTACATCATGTATGGTTGCAGTTAGAGTCCTGTTCATGATGTAAACTGCTATAGAAATAGCCTCAGCCCAATAGCTGTGTGGCATATTCTTCTCTCCCATCAATGCTCTCGCAATCTCAGCAATGTGCTTGTTTTTTCGCTCAGCAACTCCATTTTGCTGCTGCGGAGTGTATCTGCATGTAAACTGTCTTCGAATACCATTCTTCTTCAAAAATTTAGAGAACTCAGTGGAGAAGTACTCTCCCCCTCAATCTGACCTTAGGCACTTTATATGTTTCCTTGTTTGCTTTTCAAACATTTACAAAGCCTCCCCCTTTGTAAATGGTTAATAGTGTTTTATGCACTGTTACTCTACTCCTCCCCAGAGCCAAAAACAGTGAATTTATTGATAATTCATTAGTTTTTGACCATTTTCTCTTCAAAAGAATTGGTGGCCACTCTTGTTGCAAACAAGAGTAGATCCCTCAAACCATCAAGCCAAAGGAAAGCTTACAAAAATTCACGTAAGCTAGAAATCCTACTTTTTCTTTATTCCATTTAATGGTTTTCTAATTTTTGTTTTCTTTAAAATGAAAAACGGTGCTATGCCTTGTTTTGAAAGGCTTTCCTCCTCTCTTCATTCTTGAATTCAGCCTTTCTTTATCCTAGATGTGTAATCAAATTGTTAGAATTAAACTTTTCATGTTGTTTCTCTTTAAAAAGTGGAATTTGATTAGTTTAGAATGCTTTAAACCATTTGGGATAATTTCTAAGTAACTTGAGAATGAAAAAATTTGAAAAATGGTTAGCCATACAAAGGAGGTTATGGCAAAATTTTCTTAAATTTTGTGAAATAAGTTTTATCTTTTATTATTCAAAAAGAGTAATCCCCACTGCTTGTGTATTCTAAAAGTGTTATTTTTATTCTATGCATAGAAAAATGCATATTAGAAATATTTTTATAATAAAAGTGTTATTTTCATTAGAATTAATTTCTATGCATAGAAAGATGCATATTGGGAATATTTTGATTATAAAAGTGTTACTTTCATCAAAATTGATCTTTATGCATAAATAGATGCATAAAATTTTTTTTTTATAAAGTTTTACTTTCATCAAAATTGATTTTTATGCATAAATAGATGCATAAAAGAATTTTTTATTATAAAAGTGTTACTTTCATTAAAATTGAATTTATGCATAAATAGATGCATAAAAGAAATTTTTTTATAAAAGCGTTACTTTCATTAAATTTTGATTTTATGCATAGAAAGATGCATAAAGAAGTTTATTTTTATTTCAAAAGAGTTATTCTCATCATCTTTGATTTTATGCATAGAAAGATGCATAAAGAAATTTATTTTTATTTCAAAAGAGTTATTCTCATCAATTTTGATTTTATGCATAGAAAGATGCATAAAGAAATTTATTTTTATTTCAAAAGAGTTGTTCTCATTAAAATTGAATTTATGCATAGAAAGATGCATAAAAGATTTTTTTTTCACAATTGTTATTCTCCTTAAAATTGAATTTATGCATAAATAGATGCATAAACAGATTTTTATAAAAGTGTTATTTCCCACTGAAGTTGTTCTTATGCATAAATAGATGCGTAAAGAATCTTTATATCAAAACTAAGAATTCTCTTACATTCTATAAATAGATGTGATAAGATGTGATATGAATCAGATAGATGAGAATGAATAGAGGATGGATGTGATGAGAATAGAAGTGATGAGAATGAAAGGTAAATAGATGTGATGATATGTGATGCAAATCAGATAGATGGGAATGGATGGATGGATGGAGGTGATGAGGATAGAAGTGATAAGAATGAGAGGTAAATAGATGGGATGAGATGGGATGCGAATCAGATAGATGGGAATGAATGGATGGATGGATGGGATGAGAATGAGAATGAGAGGTAAATAGATGTGATGAGATGGAATGCGAATCAGATAGATGGGAATGAATGGATGGATGGATGAGAATGAGAATGAGAGGTCAATAGATGTGATGATATGTGATGCGAATCAAATAGATGGGAATGGATGGATGGATGGATGTGATGAGAATGAGAGCTAAATAGATGTGATGAGATGGGATGCGAATCAGATAGATGGGAATGAATGGATGGATGAATGTGATGAGAATAGAAGTGATGAGGATGAGAGGTAAATAGATGTGATGAGATGTAATGCGAATCAGATAGATGGGAATGAATGGATGGATGCGATGAGAATAGGTAAATAGATGTGATGAGATGTAATGCGAATCAGATAGATGGGAATGAATGGATGGATTCTATGAGAATAGGAATGACGAGAATGTGAGGTGAATAGATGTGATGAGATGTAATGCGAATCAGATAGATGGGAAAGAATGGATGTGATGAGAATAGAAGTGATGAGAATGAAAGGTAAATAGATGTGATGATATGTGATGCGAATTAGATAAATGTGAATGAATAGATGAGATGTGATGTCATGTGAATCAGGATGTAAATGAATGATATAGGATGTGAATGAACATGATAACATGTGAATCGGGATGTGAATGAATAGATGAGAGATGTGACGTCATGTGAATCAGGATGTAAACGAATGATATAGGATGTGAATGAACGTGATAACATGTGAATCGGGATGTGAATGAACGATAAGGGACGTGAATGAATGTGTTAGCATGTGAATCAGATAACAATTCATTCAGATCATATCATTCATATCCTTAACATAATAATGGTCCATTAGACCAAAATTTCCATCTGAACATTCCTCCATGGGAATTTCAATTATACATGTTTTTAATTTGTTATCCCTTAACTTGATCCACTAGGTCAAGTGTTAACAGTAGCAATCTGTCAGCACAATCCACTAATCTCATAGTGATTTGCTGAATTCATTATCATCATTCTAGTTACGAACATCATCACAAGGACTCGTCCTATTCATCCTCATTGTGGTTTTGCTCAGCTTAGCACTTTTCAACCAAAATTCAAGAATCATCATTTTTCAATCAGAATCCAAATCAACTCATCAGTTCTCAACCAAAATTTTAAAATCATATTAACCACATTCGAATTCATCATCTGGATAGTATTTTTGCTTATAATTTCAAGGTCTTAGATTTACTCCTATATACTGTCAGTAAAGAGCTGTAGTTATACCCTCGGTATATACGTGTAGTCACGGTCCTTGGAATTTTAAGGTAAATATCATCATGTCGAGGCCTCAAGCAAGTCAGGGATTCCATACAATTGCGGTACTTCCATTTGAAGACCCAATTACCTATTTATGAATCTTCATTCTGAATATCAATTTGTATGAATTTCATTACACAATTACAACCTTTTACTGCTACTTCATAAATTTTTGACATTTCTGGTTTCTCGGTTGATCCACTTTAGCCAATTTGCTCTGATACTAGCTGAAAGATCCCTGTCCCCTCCACGCAACGAATTCAGGGGTGCTAGCAGTGGAAGTAGCACTTCTTGCGCGGGGCAGGGTCCCTCACTCGAGGCCTCACCCACGTATATCTGGACAAGATACTAATCCCTCAGTTCTTCCAAAACCGAACCCGAAAAAACTTCCCTCACGCGGAAAGCACGGGCGATTCCTTCAGGATATTTTTACTCTAACATAGTCAAGAGCCTTAACTAACTGAACTGATCTGACCGAACCTATAAGTCCCATAGTCAAGAGCCTTAACTGAACTGATCTGACCAAACTCGTAAGTCCCATAGTCAGATCAAGGAAAAGATTTGCACTTGGATCATAGAGACCAACACTTTTTTTCTCATTGAGAGGCACAGCCGTTGATTCTTTTCCATAGAACAATGTTTTTTCGGGATTTACTTCATCTGTCGTACCATAACAGAATTGAGTCTCATTTTAGGGATCCATTAGTCCAGCCTCAGTCTCGTGGGTTAGCCAACTGCCCAACCATTGTAGTGATGGGCTCCATTTAAGAATTTGGTTAGGTTTTGTCCCGAGTACCAAGGAAAAGAGTTCTCAGGCCCCCTAGCCAAGTATTCATGCAAACTTAAAACTAGTCACACAACTTACACACCCAATATGAAATTGCCTTTTTCACAGATTTAGCTATCTTTAAAATAATCTTTTAATGAAACTATAGTATCACTATAGCTTCACTACCGCTAAGAAAGCCCCTCAATCAGAGATCGTTTGCCAGTGCCTCCCGTAGAGCTCCCGAAGGGTGTAGTCGCCAACACAAATAGGGAAGAGTAGATGAAGCTCTTACCCTCGTACCGCTTCCTATGCTTCTCTTGCTTATAGCTCAGCCCCCCTTAGCATGAACCAAGCTCTAATACCATGAAAAGATGCAGGGGGGGGAGAAGAGAGCTTGAGCTCTTGCAACAAGCACACACACACTCACAAAACCCTAAAAGAGAACACACAAGTTGAGAGGCTGAAAATCTTCTTCTTCTTCACACAACACTCAACACACCATATACAACGATAAGAGTACACACAATATGAAAAGATACTCAACCAAATACATACTAGGGTTCTCTATAGTGTGAACCCAACTAAATGAGATGGCACTATAACTATGCCAGTTTCTAGAATGGCTGTCAACACAGCCTGTCATCCCACTGGCTGCATATCACCCATGATCTCACCAACCATGCCAGTGGTGTAAGTGTGGGGCCTATCCCCCAGGCGGGTCATCAGTATCCACCTCACTAGATGAGCTCGATATCTCAACAATATTCACATCCATTTTCACATACACATCCATATCCATTCTTCACATACACATTCACATCCATTTTCACATACACAATCACATCCATTTTCACATACACATTCACATCCATTTTCACATACACATCCACATCCATTTTCACATACACATTCACATCCATTCTTCACATACACATTCACATCCATTCTTCACATACACATCCATATCCATTCTTCACATACATATGTGAATCACATCCATTCTTCACATCTATCTGATTCATGTCATCACATCTCATTTTCATCACATCTATTCACATCACATTTCATCACATCTATTCACATCACATCCCATTTCTATGCAAGTTTTCAGTTTGATTTTCTTTTGAATACAAGGAGTATTTCTTGAATCAGTATCCCTAAAACTTCTTGATAGAAATTTTGAATTTCATACCGAAATTCCTCGAATTCTATAATGTTGATCCATAGATCAATTTGAAGGGTCTCAAACTTAGATTCAGATTTGGCGAGAGTTTTGAGGGTATTTTTCTAAACAGGTCACACCTTCTTTCCTCGAAATGGACGAAAGAGTTTGGTATTGGTCATAATCTAATTCAAGGTTCGAGTCAAATAAGATTTTTCCTGAACTATCTTTCTCGAAAAGGTTTGGTAATTCAGTTACTATTTTACTCAATTTCTTTCTTTGAATATTCTCTTAACTGATTTCTAAATTAGTTACGAATTTCAATGAGGAATAAATTAATCATTTATCTGAATATTTGGACCTCGATAGATTTCCTGAATTTTCTTTTTACAATCCATGTGAATATAAAACGATAGAAATTTCTCTCTTAGAGTATTTAATGATTCATTTATCAAATACTCATAGAATTTAAGAGAATTCTAATTTTGATATATTCTATGAATAGAAAGATGCATAATGGAATTTTTTATTACAAAAGTGTTATTCTTATTAAATTTGATTATATGCATAGAAAGATGCATAAAGGAAATTTTTTTAGTTATAAAAAGCGTTATTCTTATTAAATTTGATTTCTATGCTTAAAAAGATGCATAATGGAATGTTTTTTATTACAAAAGTGTTATTCTTATTAAATTTGATTTCTATGCATAAAAAGATGTATAAAGAAATTTGTTTTATTACAAAAGTGTTATTCTTATTAAATTTGATTTTTATGCATAGAAAGATGCATAAAGGAATTTTTTTGATTACAAAAGTGTTATTCTTATTAAAATTGATTTTTATGCATAAATAGATGCATAAAGAAATTCTTTTATTTTAAAAGTGTTACTCCTATTAAATTTGAATTTATGCATAAAAGGATTTTTTTTAAATGTTATTCCCATTGAAGTTGATTTTTATGCATAAATAGATGCATAACACTTTTGTAATAAAAAAGAATTCCATTATGCATCTTTCTATGCATAGAAATTAAATTTAATAAGAATAACACTTTTACAATAAAAAATTCCTTTATGCATTTTTCTATGCATAGAAATCAAATTCAATAAGAATATCAATGATATCCATGCATATTCATAGGTGAATATGTACATGGAGTAATTAGAATATTTCTTTTAGATGAAAAAATTATGGGAATTACTCTTTTGGAATAACATAAAAATAGATTTTCTTTTTCACAAAATTTTGCATAACCTCCTTTGTATGGCTGACCATTTCTCATTTTTATCTTTCTTTATTTAACCTAATTAACCTAATTTAAAATTATAAAACTCTAATCTACACAATTTTCTAAATTCAAGAGAGTAAATAATAAGAAGAGTTTAATTAATCACTTAATTAATCTTTCTAGGATTAAGAAAGGTTGGAATGTTAGGAAGAGAAGGGGGTGGCATTTCATCAAAGGCATAGCATTTGAATTTAATTCAATCATTTACAAAACCTAAAAATCAAGAAAACCATAGATTTTTCATTAAAATTTATAAACAAAGTAAGAGAAGGGAAGGTTCTTACACCTACACACCTCAAAAGCTGGAGGGAGGAATCTTACATTTACTAATAAGTCTCATTTTTTTAACTAATAAATCTCAGTACTAGTCAACTCTTCATCTTATGTGAGAATTGACTCATTTTTGGTGGATTTTCTTTTATTCTTGCATTTTTGTTATTCCAACACTTGGATTAATCCTATTGGCCCTTTAAAACACTCTTTGGACCTTAATCAAAAAAAATTAAAATTATGTACCCCTAGGCTAAGGTGTCCAATACACATAATCAATTAATTTCTAATGCACATTAGAAAACTCTTTTTGAACTTCTGTTTCAGGGGAATTCATCTTAAATAAAATGGATAACTTTATATCCAAAAATATCTTAAAACTGTATTACCTCTCTCTAAACTAAAACAAGGAAAAACAATGTTTTCTTGCATTCTGGAATAGGGGATGATTACAAAGATTGAAGGGGAGGTTCTTACACCTTTACATCTCAAAAGCTGGATGGCAGAATCTTACATCCTAGCCCACTGAAAAAACGCGAGATGTCCTCATCTCTCAACTGGAGTATAATCTCTTTCATTTCTTTCTTCTTCTATTACTTCTAGTGTTACTGCCTTGGAAGTAGATGGCTGGTTTGGGAACTTCTCTCTTTGATTTCCCCAATTCTTAGACTAAGGTCTTGCATTACTTTGCATCGAAGCTGAGGGTTGGTTAGGGAGTCTACCTCTGGGGCTTCCTTGATTTTGACGAGGACCTTGATTACATTGGAATCTGGAATCTTGGTCCTTGACTTACTTGTCCCGAAAACCTTGATCCAAAAGGAGTTGGGCATTCCATGCTATGATGACCATATTCTTGGTAGTTAAAGCATTTAATTCCTTTGTTAAAGGGTATAACTTTTGAAGTTGAGTTCTAGGGAATTGTGTTCCGAGGAAAAGGCCTTTCTTCCATTATGGAACTTCCCGTATCCTAGGTTTGACTAGGACCTTGTTGTTTCTTAGGAGGTGGAAAGTTAGAATCACCCTCCAGGGTTAGGAACCTTTTGAAAGACGATGATGGTGTTGGCTTTGGCGGGACCTTGACAACAAAGGCCTTGGCAAAATCTTTCGCCATTCACACTGCTTCAGCCATAGAAACTGGCTTAGCATTTTTCACCAAGGTATCCAAGGGTTCGTTCATTCCCCGAATGAACCTAGCCATCAACTGTTCTTCATCCAGCCGTGGGCGAGTTGTCAGGACTATGGTCCTACAGAAGTCGAACCCTAGCATAAGTTAATAGCTTTCAGAGTCTCGAGAGTATTATTAGTGCTAGCGGGGTTCAGGGGTTAATGGGCGTTAGGGTTTGGTCGATGTGTGTACACATCTAAGTTAGCACGGCTCTTAAGTAAGATGGGCGGCCGGGCTAGGAGGTGTGGACACAGGCCAGGGTTTTGGTATAAAACCCAACGAGAAACCCTAACTCGTCATTATATGGTTGGGAGGTGAACCGACTTCCATCCTCTCTTCTTCTCCACGCCTAGGCTATGGCGGCTTGAGGAAGACGCAGCCGTAGCGGAGGCGTTACACTGGTATCAGAGCCAGCGGCGGCACGCGTGACTTGCACGGGAAACAGCTCAACGCTGCAGCAAAAGAAACGAGCGCATCCGCCGCCCGTACGGTGGTCTGCACGTCCGCGCCTGCGTGAACAGCCGACAACAAGCGCCTAAGGCGGCGACCAAGGCAGTCTGGCAGTCCTAGAAGGCGATCGGTGATCGTTGGCGAGCGCGCGAGAATTCTCCCTTACTTGAGTGGCACAAGGGGGAGGCTTCACCATCCAAGGAGTGGGGTTTTGAACCCACCACCTCAAGCTCCAAGGCAAGTGTGCTAGCCACTTCACCTTTTCACTTGTGTTCTTCTTCTCTTCAAAAGAACTATACTTATTCTTTCAAGGGAGGACACACACTACAAGGAAAGTGACACAAACTACAAGGAAAGTGACCTTTTCACCTTCAACTTTCCTTCTTTCAATTTGTGAGAGGAGTTTTCTATGCTCCAAGTTTGGAAGTTTTTGGTGGACGGATCTTCAACGACATGCTACATGCAACACACTTTTTTGCATGCATGTGTTGATTGACGACTCAAGTGGTGATTTCTTCTCGATTTCCATGCATGCAAGAGGAATTCTTCTACGACGCTTCAATTGGAGTTCGCTTTTGAAGGTAATCCGTTCTCTATTTGTAAGCACGTGCATACCATGGCCTCAGCGGAACCGTCTCATGTTCACTTCGATTTTGAGAATGATATGCATGATGTTAGTGAGGCACACCCTTTGGGTGGTGGTGTGGGTGATTCGCGACAGGCCGTTGCGCCTAATCGAGATGACAACATGACCGATGCCGAAGGGGGTGCGAGTCCAATAGATGATTATGGTTTGGTAGACACGTTAGAGTTTGGGCGTCTCACTTCAAGGGTAGTTGCACTTGAGCGCACTATAACAAATGTCAATACCAATCTCACAAACATGAGCACGCTTTTTACTGAATTTATGGCACGTTTTGCAAGTGGATCGGCGGCAAGTGGAGGGCCTATTCCGATAGTTATGCCTCCTCTTGTTCCAAATCCTACAGTAGAATCTATTGCACCATCTGCAACGCAGGAAGGGGCTATGTTGAAAAACGTGAAGCCGCCTGTGTTTGGAGAGGAGCGCGATCGTAACAAGGATGCGGTCCATACATTTTACACAAGTGGACGGACTTGCATCGCTTACGCCGCACTCCCGCTGCTATTATGGTCACTGAGACGAGTGTCTACCTATTGAAACTCGCCCTAAGACTTGGGAGGAGTTTGCGGCAGCTTTTAAAAAGGAGTTCTTACCGCAAAATGAGAAAGATCGGAGTTGGACAGCCTGGGACAAGTGCAAGATGGAAGGTCTTACACTTAATCAATATGTGTCCAAATACCGTGAAGTCATTCTCAAGCTAGACGGTTTGGACGACTTTCAAAAGGTTCGTGGGTTTGTTAGAGGCCTTGATAAAGAATATCAGGCAAAGGTTAAAACCCAGTATCCTAAAACTTTGGAAGCGGCTATCCAAAGTGCCCTTATCTTTGATGACACCATGGATAAGAAGGGCATGGATAGACCGGCCAAATTCAATGGCTCGCAATTTAATGCTAATAAGCGTAAACTTGCCAGAATTCTACTGAAAACACAAAGAAGTCTAAAGGGTCAAGTGGTCCATTGTCTCCACAAAACTATGAACGGGCCAAGAAGGAGAAACTATGTTATCATTGCTTAGGTAGTGATCATGAGAAGAAAAATTGTCCACAGTTGCCTCGCAAGAATAAGGATAAGGTCAAGGAGAAGGCTGTACACATGGTGCAAACGCTTCCCTTGGATGCTGATCCTAAGTATTCTGCGGTAGAGGTTTCGCACACTGCCGAGATGCATGAGTGTAATCTCACTGCATCTATGTGGCAAGAGACAGTTGGACCACATGATTTGGTCCGTATGCATGGCTCCATTTATGGTCATCGAGTACGTATTCTCATTGATGATGGTGCCACGCACAATTTCTTGAACTATGCATTAGTTAAGAAATTAAAGTTGCCGGAGACAAAGAGTTCTCATCGTTATGTGGTGTCCACCATTCAGGGGGATGATCACGATGTGTGGGATACTCTAGTACGGCAAGTGCCTGTGTTTGTGCAAGAACACACTATGGTTCTTGACTTCCAAGTGATGAATATGTCTCGTGCGGATGTTATCTTAGGACGGGAGTGGTTGTATAGGTTAGGGTCATCACTCAAAAGGAGTTATGAACATAATACGTTTACGTTTGAGGCCAATGGTAAGCATGTTTTACTTATTGCGGAACGTGATGTACCCCCCCAACACCACTCATATGTAATGCCGAACTCTCTTTTTTGGAGCATAGTAATCAAATAGAAGAAGTCTATTTTTGTTATTGTGTGTCTCAAACTAGTGGGTTTGATGTGCATGATGTTTCTTCTTCAAATGAATCTTCCTCAACGATGCCTTCTTTCTCTTTACCTTCTTCTAAAATCTCTTTAAATAATCTTAAGCAACCAGTTAATGCTTTGTCTTTGCAACAACTGTTACAAGAATTTAAAGATATTTTTCCTAATGATTTACCAGAGGGTTTGCCACCCGAACGAGCTTTGCCTCATCACGTTGATGTCGTTTCGGGCACCAAACCAATTAGTAAGCCGTCGTACATGCTTAGTGTGACTGAAGCAGCTGAGGTGGAACGTCAGCTTGCTGATTACCTTAGTAAGGGCTTCATTCGCCATAGTGCTTCACCATGGGCATCGCCCATTCTTTTGGTGAAGAAAAAGGATGGATCCATGCGCATGTGTGTGGATTATCGCTCCTTGAATGCGGTAACCATTAAGAACAAATACCCGCTACCTAAGATAGATGAGTTGTTTGATCAACTCAAAGGTGCGAAGTATTTTTCTAAAATTGATTTACGTTCAGGATATCATCAAGTGCGTATTAACGCTGATGATATAACCAAGACTGCGTTCCGGACTCGCTTTGGACACTATGAGTTTTTGGTTATGCCGTTTGGGCTTGCTAATGCCCCGGCAACGTTTATGACGCTTATGGATAGCGTACTAAGGCCGTACTTAGGCAAATTTGTCATTGTCTTTCTTGATGACATTTTGGTCTATAGTTCGACTTTAGAAGAGCATTTGGAACACTTACGAAAAGTTTTTCAGTTACTACGCGAGAATGCACTTTACGCGAAAGAAAGTAAGTGCGAATTTCTCAAGGATAGCATACAATACCTAGGTCATGTAATTTCTGCAGATGGAATTGCTATGGATGCTAGTAAGGTTGATGCTATTATGCGATGGCCAACACCTCGAAGTAAGGAAGAACTTCAAATCTTCTTGGGAATGGCAGGATTTTATCGCAAATATGTGAATGGTTATGCAAAGATTGCTCTCCCATGACTGATCAATTGAAAGGTGCGGCAATTACCTTTCAATGGCGTGAGGAGCAACAACGTAGCTTTGATAAGCTTAAAGTTGCTTTGGCTACAGCTCCCATCTTGGCAATTGTGGATCCTCAAAAACCATTTGTGATTGAAACGGATGCCAGTGCTAAGGCAGTGGGTGCGGTTCTCATTCAAGATGGTCATCCTGTTGCCTATGAGAGCAAGAAGCTCAATCGTGCTCAACAAAACTACTCAGCTTACGAGCGTGAGCTCTTTGCCATCATATATGCCTTACGAAAATGGCGACATTACTTATATGGTGCACAATTCGAGCTTGTTTTTGATCACGAAAGCATAAAGTGGTTTATGAACCAAACAGATTTGCAGGGTCGAAAGGCCAGATGAGCTGAGATCCTTCAGGAGTATAATTGCAAGCTACGCTATCGCAAAGGACGTTACAATATTGTAGCTGATGCTTTGAGTCGTATGCCAGAGATTAATTCGCTGTTATTCACAGAGTTGAAAAGCGAATTGTTAGAATCTTTACGAGGCAAATGCAAGCAGGATTCAACATACTCAAAGGTGTGGAATCATGTTCAAATGAGGGGTCCCTCTCACTCAAACGGTAGTGTTCCCAATTCTTCCACACATGGTTCTTCTTTATCACAAGATGAACTACAGCGATGGAAAAACTTTTCCATCGATGATGGATACTTACTCCACAAGGGGAGAGTTTGTGTTCCATTGGACTTAGACACTAGGCGCCAAATTCTTTTTAGTGTCATGATAGTCCAAGTGCAGGTCATGCAGGCATTCGTAAAATGTATGCTCTCGTAAGCATTTCTATTGGCCTGGACTTCACAAGGATGTTACTGACTATGTTCTGCAGTGTCAGAAGTATCAAGTGAACAAAGCAGAACGTCTTAAAGCTGGCGGGTTACTGCATCCATTAGAGATTCCTAACGGAAAGTGGGAAAGTATCTCTATGGATTTTATAACGGGCTTGCCCACAACGAATCGTGGACATGATGCCATTTGGGTAATCGTGGATCGATTAACCAAGCTTTGTCGGTTTGTGCCTACTAAGGAAACAGTTACAACTCCAGAATTAGGACGCCTTTTCGTGGAGAATGTTTACCGACTTTATGGCTTACCGTCCAATATTGTCAGTGATCGCGATCGCAAGTTTAACAGCCATTTTTGGCGAGCAGTATTCAGTAAGCTGGGTACTATGTTGAACCTTAGTATAGCTGATCATCCGCAGACATATGGTCAGACTGAACGGGTTAATCAAGTGCTGGAAGATATGCTTAGGGCATATGTCAGCAAAAAACAATCTGATTGGGAGTCTTATTTGCCTATTCTTGAGTTTGCTTACAATAGTGCAAAGGATGTCTCGACAGGCTTTAGCCCTTTCATGTTGATGTATGGTTTTCAGCCATGTTCACCAGTGTCGGTGGGACTGGCGAATGAGAAAATCAGTCAGGTTAAGGATTTTATCCAAGACCATATGGATATGTTGCGCCTTGCACGATTAAATGTTCGTCAAGCAAGATCATTACAAGAAGTTTGTGGACCAGAAACGTAGGCCACTTCACTTTCAAGAAGGTGATTGGGTGTTTCTGAAGGTACCAGAAAACTATACCAGTTTAAAAACAGGTCCCGTACCAAAATTATCGCCCCGATTTTGTGGACCATTTAAGATACTCAAGAAGGTGGGCCCAGTAGCCTATAAACTTGAGTTACCAGCATATTCCAAGGTTCATCCCATCTTTCACGTAAGCCGTTTGAGGAAACGCCTTATGGGTCATGAAAGGCCGGTGGATGATTCTTTCTTGGTAGAATATATGGAACCCCCAATAGTGGCTCATGAACCAGAAAGAGTATTGGATTACCACATGTTACGTACTCACCACCAAGTTCGGAAACAAGCTCTTATCAAGTGGAAGGACCGTCCAGAGGAAGGCTCCACTTGGGAAAACATTAGTGTGATGAGGAAACGTTTCCCCACTTTTGTTTTCGAGGATGAAAACTCTTTTCGAAGGGGAGAGTAATGTCAGGACTATGGTCCTACGGAAGTCGAACCCTAGCATAAGTTAATAGCTTTCGGAGTCTCGAGAGTATTATTAGTGCTAGCGGGGTTCAGGGGTTAATGGGCGTTAGGGTTTGGTCAATGTGTGTACACATCTAAGTTAGCACGGCTCTTAAGTAAGATGGGCGGCCGGGCTAGGAGGTATGGACACAGGCCAAGGTTTTGGTATAAAACCCAACGAGAAACCCTAACTCGTCATTATATGGTTGGGAGGTGAACCGACTTCCATCCTCTCTTCTTCTCCACGCCTAGGCTATGGCGGCTTGAGGAAGACGCAGCCGTAGTAGCGGAGGCGTTACACGAGTATTTGAGGAGGAGAGCGAATGTTTAGTGATATTCCTCCATAGTTCGGCTTCCTTGGCTTATCTCCAGGAACTCGTTCATTTTTGTCTCCAAGAAGCATAGAGGACAGAATCTCTTTTTGAGGTATGCTCTGGGTGTTCTGATCCAAACGGTTTGTCTCACAGTGGTTCCTCCATGCTACTCTGGTTGTTTCTACGATCTTCAACCTGGCAAGAGCCACCTTACTCTTTTCGTTGTACCCTGTGACATCGAAGTACTCCTCCATAGCTTCGATCCACTTCTCTACTATTTCTCCCAAGTGCTCCTCATCACCTTTGAAAGGTCCAAGCTGACATCTATGAAGAACTTTGCAAACATCTGGGTCGATATCTTCCTCATCGAGTTGGGGGTTAACATTTCTACCACGACGACCTCGATCCATGATCCTATCAATAACAAAAATTCTTTGTCAAGTCCCTTTTTCCAACTTAACCAAGACACTCAAAGAATCTCAGGTGAAAATACCACTTTATTTATAATTTAAATCCAATAGGAGTTAAACTTTAGATCCAACTGATCATGGGGTTCCTTAAAGTTTGGTCAACCCTCTCAGAATCCTAGGATAAAGATCCCTTTTATAAGAAGAAACATACGGAACTCATTATCAGAAAATAGTTCATTCATATCCTTAACACAATAATGGTCCATCAAACCAGTAATTTCCAATTAACATCTGAACATTCCCCCATGGGAATTTCAATTATACAGGTTCTCAATTTGTTATTCCGTAATTGGGTCCACTGGGCCAAGGCAAGCTACAATTCTGTCAGCACGATCCACTAATCTTATAGTGATCTGCTATAAGTCTTGATTGTCTTCCAAGTTACTAACATCATCACTAGAATTTCTCTCCATTCATCCAAATCATGACTTTATTCAACTTATCTACTTTCAATCAAAATTCAGAAATCATCATCTTTCAATCAGAATCCAATTTAATTCATCAATTCTCAACCAGAATTCTAAAATCTAGTATCAACCAGCATTCGAAATCATCATCTAGGATAGCATTTTTGCTCATAACTACAAGGTCTTAGATTCACTCATATATACTGTCAGTAATAAAAGAGCTACAGTTATACCCACGATATATATGGGTTTTCACGGCCCTTGGTGTTATAAGGCAAATGCCATCATATCTAGGCCTCAAGTAAGTCGAGGATTTCACACAATTGCGGTACTTCCATCTAAAAACCCAATTTCCAATTTATGAATTTCCATTCTAAATATCAATTCATACGAGTTTTAACAGACAATTACAATCTTTTACTGGTAACTCATAAATTTTTGACATTTCTTGCTTCTTAGTTTATCATCTTCAACCAATTTGCTCTAATACCAGCTGTGAGATCCCTGCCCTCTCTATGCATTGAACTCTGGGGTGCTGACAGTGGAAGTAGAAACCTCTTGCACGCAGGGGCAGAGCTTTCCACTCGGGGCCTTGCCCACGAATGTCCAGACAAGAGACTAATCCCTCAGTTCTTCCAAAATTGAACCCGAAAAAACTTCCCTCGCCCAGAAAGCATAGGCGATTCCTTCATGAAAAATCTTCTAATGTAGTCAAGGGCATTAACTATCCTTTGTATTCCGACCGAACCCACGGGTCACATATCCGAATCAAAGGAGGAACTTGCACTTGGTTCATAGAGATTAACGCCTTGTTTTCCCATCAAAGAGGCACAGCCGTCGTTAATTCTTTTCCATAGAACAAGGATTATCCTGTGACTTACTTCAACTATCGTAACTTGAACAGAATTGAATTTTATTATAGGAATCCATCGATCCAGCCTAACCCAATCCCATAGGTTAGCCAACCACCCAACCACTGTATTGATAGGATCCATTATAAAACTTTGGTTATGTTTTGTCCCGGGTACCAAGAAAAAGAGTTCCCATGCCCCCTAGCCGGCTCTCATGCAAAAATTAAATAGACACACCACTTACGCACCCAATATGAAATTGCCTTTTCTTAGACTCTTGCAATAAAACCACAGTGTTCCCATCCTAATCCTCAGTATTCCATTTCCACATCCAATTTCTAACTTTTCCACTTTCCAACCAAAATTTCAGTCATTCCTTCCTTAGCATACCTATGGCATCATTGGCAACCAGAACGCTCACATCCTACTCACTCACGGGGCTTTTCAATAGTTCCTAGCCCATAGTACTTAGGAGTATAATCACATAAAATCCATATGGACTCTCTATTGAAGGTCAACTAGATTAATCAACAATATCCATGTAAAAAAGCCATGAACTCATACGTTGAAGACCAGCAAGGCCAATCAACCAGATCCATGCCCGTGTTCAAAAAACAGCTCCAACTCACTTTTCTTTGTCGTCGCACGCATAGGTATCCTAGATCCCGAGTGCCGTATGGTCAACACCCTCTAGGTTCCTTTGTAGGTCACCTAGCGCTTCACTCATAGGCCGCTTCCTTGGTCCCTCATCCACCGTACCGGAAGCTCACCATTTTAATCGAACCGAGGCTTGTCAAGATCTCGGTCAACCTTGCCACGTGAGACGTCCTTCTTTGACTCTCCGTCAACTGTTGCAACATTTCACTTAGGTCCATGACCTCATTCCACAAGATAGTCAAAATACTTTATCCAACATTCTTGACATAAAACAATCCTTAAAAAATAGGTTTCATGTGCAAATACAGTTTCCAACAAAATTCCCATCATTCCACGTCAATTCTCCTCATTCCACATTCTTCTACATCAATTCACATCGCATCATTCCACATCCATTCACATCACCCCCATCCATTCTCATCCATTTACATCATCCCACATCAATTCACATCCATTCACATCATTCCACATCCATTCACATCATCCCACATCAATTCACATCCATTGGGATGACAAGCTGTGTGACAGTCATTCTACAGACTGGCATAGTTATAGCACCAGCTCATTTAGTTGAGTTCACACTATAGAGAACCCTAGTATGTATTTGGTTAAGTACCTTGTCATATAGTGTGTAGTCTTATCTTTGTATATGGTGTGTTGAATGTTGTGTGAAGAAGAAGAAGATTTTCAGCCTCTCACCTTGTGTGTTCTTTTTTAGGGTTTTGTAAGTGTGTGTGTACTTACAAGAGCTCAAGCTCTCTTCTCCCCTGCATCTTTTCAGGGATCTCCCCTCATGAAGTAGGCACCTTTTTCTCATCATTACCCCAATTTTTAATCAATAAAATGAGATATTTTCATCTCTCCTATTTCAAAACTAGATCCAAAAAGTAAGCTGAACTGACCCAAAAATGGTTAAAATTTGATCAAATTAATCTGAAAATTTTTAGAATCAGTTTGCTTGGTTAGAGGCTCACTTTTTCCTATAAGTAGAAGCCTCCCCCTTTGTAAAAGCTTAATGGTGTTTATGTACTGTTACTCTATTCCTGTCCTGAGACATCTACGTTGAATTTTTTAATAATTCAATTGTTTTTGGCCTAATCCTCTCCAAAGTGAATTGGTGACCACTATTGCTTTAAACAATAGTAGAACCCTCAATCCCTCAAGCCAAAGGAGAGCTTACAAGCTCCATGTAAGCTAATTTTCTTACTTTGTTTACAAAGTTCAATGAAAAATCTATGGTTTTCTTGATTTTTAGGTTTTTCAAATGATTGAATTAAATTCAAATACTATGCCTTTGATGAAAGGCCACCCCCTTCTCTTCCTTACATTCCAACCTTTCTTAATCCTAGAAAGATTAATTAAGTGATTAATTAAACTCTTCTTATTGTTTACTCTCTTGAATTTAGAAAATTATGTAGATTAGAGTTCTATAATTCTAAAATTATGTAGATTAGAGTTCTATAATTCTAAATTGGGTTAATTAGGTTAAATAAAGAAAGATAAAAATGAGAAATGGTCAGCCATACAAAGGAGGTTATGGCAAAATTTTTTAAAATTTTGTGAAAAATAAAATTTATTTTTATGTTATTCCAATAGAGTAATTCTCACCATTTTTACATTTAAAAAAAATATTCTAATTACTCCATGTACGTATTCACCTATGAATATTCATGTATATCATTGATATTCTTATTAAATTTGATTTCTATGCATAGAAAGATGCATAAAGGAAATTTTTTATTGTGAAAGTGTTATTCTTATTAAATTTGATTTCTATGCATAGAAAGATGCATAATGGAATTTTCTTTTAATTACAAAAGTGTTATTCTTATTAAATTTTATTTTATGCATAGAAAGATGCATAAAGAAATTTTTTTTAATTACAAAAGTGTTATTCTTATTAAATTTGATTTCTATGCATAGAAAGATGCATAATATATATTTTTTATTACAAAAGTGTTATTCTTATTAAATTTGATTTCTATGCATAGAAAGATGCATAATAGAATTTTTTTTATTACAAAAGTGTTATTCTTATTAAATTTGATTTTATGCATAGAAAGATGCATAAAGGAAATTTTTTTATTATAAAAGCGTTATTCTTATTAAATTTGATTTCTATGCATAGAAAGATGCATAATGGAATTTTTTTAATTATAAAAGTGTTATTCTTATTAAATTTGATTTCTATGCATAGAAAGATGCATAATGGAATTTTTTTATTACAAAAGTGTTATTCATATTAAATTTGATTTTTATGCATAGAAAGATGCATAAAGGAATTTTTTTATTACAAAAGTGTTATTCTTATTAAAATTGATTTTTATGCATAAATAGATACATAAAGAAATTCTTTTTATTTTAAAGTGTTACTCGTATTAAATTTGAATTTATGCATAAATAGATGCATAAAAGGATTTTTTCTAAAGTGTTATTCCCATTGAAGTTGATTTTTATGCATAAATAAATAGATGCATAAAGAATTTTTATATCAAAATTAGAATTCTCTTAAATTTTATGTTTAAATTCTATGAGTATTTAATTAATGAATAATTAAATACTCTAAGAGAGAAATTTCTATCATTTTATATTCACACAGATTGTAAAAAGAAAATTTAAGAAATCTATCGAGATCGAAATGTTTAGATAAATGATTAATTTATTCCTCACTGGAATTCGTAACTAATTTAGAAATCAGTTAAGAGAATAAAGAAATTCAATAAAGTAGTAACTAAATTACTAAACCTTTTCGAGAAAGATAGTTCAGAAAAAATCTTATCTGACTCGAACCTTGAATCAAACTATGACCAATACCAAACTCTTTCATCATCAGTTTTTCGAGGAAAGAAGGTGTGACCACTTTAGAAAAATACCCTCAAAACTCCCACCAAATCTAAAACTAAGTATGAGACCCTTCAAATTGATCTATGGATCAAGGTTATAGAATTCGAGGAATTCTGGTATGAAATTCAGAATTTCGATCAAGAAGTTTTGGAGATACTGATTCAAGAAATACTCCTTGTATTCAAAAGAAAATCAAACTGAAAACTTGCATAGAAATGGGATGTGATGTGAATAGATGTGATGAGATGTGATGTGAATAGATGTGATGAGATGCGATGTGAATCAGATAGATGTGAATGAATGGATGAATGGGATATGATGAGAATCGGGATGTGAATGAATGAGATGTGATGACATGTAAATCAGATAGATGTGAAGAATGGATGTGAATGTGTATGTGAAGAATGGATGTGAATATGTATGTGAAGAATGGATATGGATGTGTATGTGAAGAATGGATGTGGATGTGTATGTGAAATGGATGTGAATGTGTATGTGAAAATGGATGTGAATGTGTATGTGAAGAATGGATGTGAATGTGTATGTAAAAATGGATATGAATGTGTATGTGGAGAATGGATATGAATGTGTATGTGGAAAATGGATGTGGATGTGTATGTGAAAATGGATGTGAATGTGTATGTGAAGAATAAATATGGATGTGTATGTGAAAATGGATGTGAATGTGTATGTGAAGAATGGATATAGATGTGTATGTGAAAATGGATGTGCATGTGTATGTGAAGAATGGATGTGGATGTGTATATAATGAAAATGGATGTGAATGTGTATGTGAAGAATGGATGTGAATGTGTATGTGAAAATGGATGTGTGAATATGTATGAGAAGAATGGATATGGATGTGTATGTGAATAATGGATGTGAATGTGTATGTGAAGAATGTGAAGAAAGGATGTGGATGAGTATGTAAAAGAATGGATGTGGATGTATGTAAAAGAATGGATGTGGATGTGTGTATGAAAGAATGTGATGTGATGTGACATGAATATATGTGGATGTGAAGTGATAGATATGAATGTATGGATAGATGTGGGTAGTTGTACATGTGAACGATTGGATGGATGTGGATGAATGAGATGAGATGTGTGTGAATGAGATATGATGTGGATAGAAGTGATGTGATATAATGTGGATAGAATGTATGTGATGGGATGGATATGAGAATGAATGTGATGGATATGAATGAATGAATGTGATGGATATGAATGAATGTGATGTGATGGATGTAAATGGATGTGATGTAAATGAATGTGATGGACGTGAATAGATGTGATGTGATGTGAATCGGGATGTGAGTGAATGAGATGTGATGTAAATTGGGATAGATGTGAATGGATGAGATATGTATGTGAATGTGAATAGATGTGATGTGATGTGATGTGAATTGGGATGTGAGTGAATAAGATGTGATGTAAATTGGGATAGATGTGAATGGATGATATGTGATGTGAATGAATATGATGTGATGAGATGTGGATATGGGTAGATGCAAGTGAATGAAGTGGATGAGATATGATGTGATGAGATGTGGATATGGGTAGATGCAAGTGGATGAGATATGATGCGGATAAATGAGTAAAGATGTGATGAGATGGAAAATGATGTGATGAGAATGGGAATACATATGAAATAAATGAGGATTGATGTGGAACAATGTGGAAAGACGAGAGTTTGTTATAGAAACTGTATTTATGACCTGTTTTTAAATGACTATTTTATGTCAAGAATGCTAGGGAAGCATTTTGATCATCTTGTGAATGAGGTCGTGGAGACCTAACTAATAAAGTTGCAACAGCTATGAGGGAGAGTCAATAGAGGACGTCTCGTATAGCAAGGTCGATCGAGGTCTTGACTAGCCTCGGTTGGATTTAAATGGTGAGCTTCTAGTACGGTGGATGAAGGACCAAGGAAGCGGCCTATGAGTGAAACGCTAGGTGACCTGCGAAGGATCCTAGAGGGAGCTGACCATACGGTGCTCGGGCTCTGGTCACCAAAGATATCCACACGTGCGTCATGGAAGATATTGGAAGAAGGAGTAAGAGTTGTTTTCTGAATTCGGGCATGAATCTAGTTGATTGACTTTGCTGGTCCTCAACGGATGAGTCCATGGCTCTTTTATATGGATCTGTTAGTTGATCTTGTTGATCTTCAATGGGGATTCCATTTTTATTTTTATAAGTGAATATATTACTGGGTACTATGAGCTAGGAACTATCGAAAAGGCCCCTGAGTGGACAGGTGGTGAGCGTTTTGGTTTTGCCAATGATGCCATAGGTACACGATGAAGGAAAAATTGGAAATTAGGATTCAATCGGATACTTTGGAGGATTATGATCAGTGATACTATAGTTTCATTAAAAGATTGTTTTAAAGACAACTGAATCTGTGAAAAAGGCAATTTCATATTGGGTGTGTAAGTGGTGTGACTAGTTTTAAGTTTGCATGAATATCTGGCTAGGGGGCCTGGGAACTCTTTTCCGTGGTACCCAGGACAAAACCTAACCAAATTCTTAAATGGATCCCATCACTACAGTGGTTGGCTAACCCATGGGACTTGATGGGGTTAGGGGCTGCTGGACTGATGGATCCCTAAAATGAGACTCAATTCTGTTATGGTACGATAGATAAAGTAAACCCCGGAAAAACATTGTTCTATGGAAAAGAATCAATGGCTATGCCTCTCAATGAGGAAAAAAGTGTTGGTCTCTATGATCCAAGTGCAAATCTTTTCCTTGATCTGACTATGGGACTTACGGGTTTAGTCAGATCAGTTCAGTTAGTTAAGGCTCTTGGCTACATTAGAGTAAAAATATCCTGGTGAGGGAAGTTTTTTCGAGTTTATGGAAGAATAGAGGGATTAGAATCTTGTCCGGATATACGTGGGCGAGGCCTCGAGTGAGGGACCCTGCCCCGTACAAGAAGTGCTACTTCCACTGCTAGCACCCCTAAATTCGTTGCACGGAGGGGACAGGGATCTTTCAGTAAAAATATAGGAATTTTGACACCTCAGGAGGGGGAGAGAGGCTCATGAAGGAGGCGCTAAAAGCTCATCATTACTCTAATTTTTTAATTTAAAAAATGAGATATTTCCTCTCTCCTCTCACCTCTTTCAAACTAGATCAGAAAAGTGGGCCTAACTGGTCCAAAACTTGTCCAAAATGGATCAAACTGAAGCTGGAAGCCTCTAGATTCTGGTTGGACTTAGTTGGTGGCCTCCCTCACCTATAAATAGATCACCAATCCTTTGTATTTTCATATTCGAGTAACTCTATGCTAGTGTAATTTTTAGTTTAGTGTATTTTCATTATCTCTCTACCTTGCCTCTCCATTGTGAAGCTTTGGAGCTTCACTAATCCTCTTCTTCTCTTGGAGATTACCCTCTTCTTCTTGGTGGCCAAGCTTCTTCTTGTGGGCTTCACTTCTCTCTGAAGAATCAAGCCAAAAACCAAGGGTAAGCCTAAAACAATGGTGTTTTACTCTCTTCTTCAATAGTAATCTTCTTCCCAACCCCTCTAATGCTTGGGAAGTATTTTAATCCATGGTTTTTTCTTAAAACCATGCTTTTATTGATTTATATTGTTTAAATGGATTAATGTTAATCTTTTATGCTTAAATGTAATATTTTTGATTTGTAAATCTCTCTTTATGTAAGAATACTCATCTTTATGGATTAATCCTTCTTGGAAGGATAGATCTTAGTCCTAGTCTCATTTTCTTACCCAAAAACTATAGGCCTAACAAGCTAGAGATGGAGATTAAACTTTTTTATGATTTTTAATCTAATTAAAATAAGGATTAATTCATTTAAGCTTGTTTTATGTTAAGAAAATTCATATTTATTCATTTTAAGTTGAAAGAGAGTTTATGCATAGAATAAATTTTATTCTAGAAGTGTAATTTTAAGCATTCTCATTTCATAGAAAATGCGGGGGAACTATGGTAGAATTTTTATCATCATTAGAAAATAAATTTTATGCATAAATAATTTTTATATTAAAAGTGGAATTTTGGGTATTATCATTTCATAGAAAATATGGGGAAGCTATGGAAAAAATTATATCATTACAGAATGAATTTATGCATAATAAATTTCATGTTAAAAGTGGAGTTTTGAGCATTATTCATTTACTAGAAAAAAAAAGAAGGTTATGCACAAGTTCTCTAGATTCATTTAATTTATGAGAATTAAGGAAATAATTAGGAATATAATTCATTTAGATAAAAATGGATTAGTAGATGTGCACAAATATTTTATGCTAAAAGAGGGATTTCCATGATATCTTATTTTGGAAAAATAGAGAAAGGAAGGTGAAAATATTCATAGGGGTGCATTGAGAAAACATAGATTAATTTTTAATCAGAAAGAGGAAAAATGGGTATAGTTGATTTTGTAAATCCCATGAGGTTGTATGCATAAATCTTTTATTCCAAAAGAAGAATATTGAGCATATTTTATTTTGAGAAATTTGAGAAAAGAATGTGAAAATATTCATAGGAATGTATCGAGAAAACAGGAGAACTAAGTGAAAATGTTGCAACAGCTGACGAAGAGTCAAAGAAGGACGTCTTGCATGGCAAGGTCGGCTGAGGTCTTGACTAACCTCGATTCGATTAAAATGGTGAGCTTCCGGTACGGTGGATGAGGGACCAAGGAAGCGGCCTATGAGTGAAGTGCTAGGTGACCTATGAAGGAGCCTAGAGTGTGCCAACCATACGGTGCTCAGGCTCTGGGTCACCTAGGATACCCACGTGTGCGACGAGGAAGAAAAATGAGTTGGAGCTGTTTTCTAAATACGGGCATGGATCTGGTTAATTGGCCTTGCTGGTCTTCAACGGATGAGTTCATGGCTCTTTTACATGGATATTGTTATTGATCTAGCTTATACGAAGAGTTCATATGGATTTTATGTGATTATACTCCTAAGTACTATGGGCTAGGAACTATTGAAAAGGCCCCTGAGTGAGCAGGTGGTGAGCGTTCTGGTTGCCGATGATGTCATAGAGGTACGTTGTGAAAGGAATGACTAAAATTGGATTTTTTGGTTGGAAAGTGAAAAAGTTGGAAATTGGATCTGGAAATGGAATACTGAGGATTAGGATGGAAACACTGGTTTTATTGCAATACTATTTTGGGAAGGCAATTTCATATTGGGTGCGTAAGTGGTGTGTCTATTTAATTTTTGCATGAGAGCCGGCTAGGGGGCCTAGGAACTCTTTTCCCTTGTACTTGGGACAAAACATAACAAAAGTTTTATAATGGATCCTATCAATACAGTGGTTGGGCGGTTGGCTAACCTATGGAATTAGGCTGGATCGATGGATTCCTATAGTAAAATTCAATTCTGTTCAAGTTACAATAGTTGAAGTAAGTCACAGGATAATCCTTGTTCTATGGAAAAGAATTAACAGCGGCTGTGCCTCTTTGATGGGAAAACAAGCATTGGTATCTAGCGCAAGTTCCTCCTTTGATTCGACCATGTGATCCATGGGTTCGGTCGAATACAAAGGATAGTTAATTCCCTTGACTACGTTAGAAGATTTTTCTTGGAGGAATCACCTATGCTTTCTGAGCAAGGAAAGTTTTTTCAGGTTGGAAGAACCAAGGGATTAGTCTCTTGTCCGAACATTTGTGGACGAGGCCCCGACGAGTGGGAAGCTCTGCCCTGCGCAAGAGGTTACTACTTCTGCTACTGCCAGCACCCCAGAGTTCGATGCGCAAAGAGGGCAGGGATCTCACAACTGGTATTAGAGAAAATTGGTTGAAGATGATAAACCAAGAAGCAAGAAATGTCAAAAATTTATGAGTTACCAGTAAAAGATTGTAATTGTGTGTTAAAACTTGTACAAATTCATATTCAGAATGGAAATTCATAAATTGGGAATTGGGTTTTTAGATGGAAGTACCGCAATTGTATGAAATCCCCGACTTACTTGAGGCCTAGATATGATGGCATTTGCGTTATAACACCAAGGGCCGTGAAAACCCGTATATACCATGGGTATAACTATAGCTCTTTACTGACAATATATACAAGTGAATCTAAGACCTTGTAGTTATGAGCAAAAATAATATCCTAGATGATGATTTCGAATGCTGGTTGATACTAGATTTTAGAATTCTAGTTAAAAATTGATGAATTAAATTGGATTCTGATTGAAAGATGAATTTTGGTTGAGAATTGATGAATTGAATTGGATTCTAATTGAAAGATGATGATTTTTAAATTTTGGTTGAAAGTAGATAAGTTGAATAAAGTCATGATGACGATGAATGGAGAGAAATTTCAGTGATGATGTTAGTAACTTGGAAGATGATCAAGACTTTCAGCAGATCACTATAAGATTAGTGGATCGTGCTGACAGAATTGTTCGCAGGTTGCAATAGTGAACCTAGTTATGGAATAGCAAATTGAGAACCTGTATAATTGAAATTCCCATGGGGGAATGTTTAGATGTTAATTGGAAATTACTGGTCTAATGGACCATTATTATGCTAGTGTAATTTTCAGTTTAGTGTATTTCCATTATCTCTCTACCTTGCCTCTCCATTGTGAAGCTTTGGAGCTTTACTAATCCTCTTCTTCTCTTGGAGATTACCCTCTTCTTATTGGTGGCCAAGCTTCTTCTTGTGGACTTCACTTCTATCAAGCCAAAAACCAAGGGTAAGCCTGAAACAATGGTGTTTTACTCTCTTCTTCAATAGTAATCTTCTTCCCAACCCCTCTAATGCTTGGGAAGCATTTTAATCCATGGTTTTTTCTTAAAACCATGCTTTTATTGATTTATATTGTTTAAATGGATTAATGTTAATCTTCTATGCTTAAATGTAATGTTTTTGATTTGTAAATCTCTCTTTATGTAAGAATACTCATCTTTATGGATTATTCTTTCTTGGAAGGATAGATCTTAGTCCTAATCTCATTTTTTAACCCAAAAACTCTAGGCCTAACAAGCTAGAGATGGAGATTAAGCTTTTTTATGATTTTTAATCTAATTAAAGTGAGGATTAATTCATTTAAGCTTGTTTTATATTAAGAAAATTCATATTTATTCATTTTAATTTGAAAGAGAGTTTATGCATAGAATAAATTTTATTCTAAAAGTGTAATTTTAAGCATTCTCATTTCATAGAAAATGCGGGGAAACTATGGTAGAATTTTTATCATTAGAAAATAAATTTTATGCATAAATAATTTTTATATTAAAAGTGGAATTTTGGGTATTATCATTTCATAGAAAATGTGGGGAAGCTATGGAGAAAATTATATCATTAGAGAATGAATTTATGCATAATAAATTTTATGTTAAAAGTGGAGTTTTGAGCATTATTCATTTACTAGAAAAATAAAGAAGGTTATGCACAAATTCTCTAGAATCATTTAATTTATGAGAATTAAGAAAATAATTAGAAATTTAATTCATTTAGATAAAAATGGATTAGTAGGTGTGAACAAATATTTTATGCTAAAAGAGGGATTTCCATGATATTTTATTTTGGGAAAATAGAGAAAGGAAGGTGAAAATATTCATAGGGGTGTATTGAGAAAACATAGATTAATGTTTAATCAGAAAGAGGAAAAATGGGTATAATTGATTTTGTAAATCCCATGAGGCCGTATGCATAAATCTTTTATTCAAAAAGAAGAATATTGAGCATATTTTATTTTGAGAAATTTGAGAAAAGAATGTGAAAATATACATAGGAATGCATCGAGAAAACATGGATAATTCTTAATTAGAAAAAGGAATTTTGAACACATTTGATTTTTAGAATTTTGAAGTATACATCTAGATTCTCAAAAAAATAGAATCTTGGGGTACATTCTGAATGAAAAAAGGATTTCCCAGAAAAAGATCAGAAACATGCTTAGGGAATGAATAAAATTACTTAGCTAAATTATTCCTAGATTCCCTGGGAAAGGAATCTAGAATCATTGAGAGGATCGAGGATCCAAAAGTGAACAAAAATTTAGATTTAATGGAATTGAGTCGAGAAAAAGTTGCCTTTAACTAAGCCTAGTATTTGGCGGAGACTTAGAAAGTTCTGTCAGTATAGAAAGTAGAGTAACTATACTTTTAACCTGGTTAATTATGGAACAAGGATTCTGATAAGTAGATCAAGGAAAGTTGATAATCGAACGTGATTCGCTCAAAGCAAAAAGAGACTATCCTATTTGTGGAAATTGGATTGATGTGGGAGTAATGTGGAGTTTTGTGGGGTGATGTGTAGCGATGTAAGGAATGAAGTGGAGTGATGTGTGGAAGGATGTGGAATGTGTAGATTGATGTGGGTTGATGTGGATTGATGTAAGGAATGATGTGAAGTGATGTGGATTGATGGAAAATGATGTGGAGCGATGTGGAGTGATGTGGTGCAATGTGGAAATGATGTGTGGATGATGTGAATAAATGTGGAAACGATGTGGGATGATGTGAATGAATGTGGAAATGATGTGGGATGATATGAATGGATGTGAATTGATGTGGGATGATGTGAATAGATGTGAATTGATGTGGGATGATGTGAATGTATGTGGAATGATGTGAATGGATGTGAATTGATGTGGGATGATGTGAATGGATGAGAATGGATATGGGATGATATGAATGGATGTGGGATGGTGTGAATGGATGTGAAATAATGCGATGTGAATTGATGTAGAAGAATGTGGAATGATGAGAATTGACGTGGAATGATGTGGAAAGATGGGAATTTTGTTGAAAACTATATTTGCTTGAAACCTATTTTTTAAGGATTGTTTTACGTCAAGAATGCTGGGGAAAGCATTTTGACTATCTTGTGGAATGAGGTCGTGGAGACCTAAGTGAAAATGTTGCACAGCTGACAGAGAGTCAAAGAAGGACGTCTCACGTGGCAAGGTTGGCTAAGGTATTGACCAACCTCGGTTTGATGAAAATGGTGAGCTTCCGGTACAGTGGATGAGGGACCAAGGAAGTGGCCTATGAGTGAAGCGCTATGTGACCTGTGAAGGAGCCTAGAAGGTGCTAACCATACAATGCTCGGGCTCTGGGTCACCCAGGATACCCACGCATGCGATGAGGAAGAAAAATGAGTTGGAGCTGTTTTCTGAACACGGGCATGGATCTGGTTGATTGGCCTTGCTGGTCTTCAACGGATGAGTTCATGGCTCTTTAACATGGATGTTGTTGATTAATCTAGCTGCTGATATACAGAGAGTCCATATGGATTTTATGTGATTATACTCCTAGGTACTATGGGCTAAGAAATTTTGAAAAGGCCCCTGAGTGAGCAGGTGGTGAGCGTTCTAGTTGCCGATGATGCCATAGGTACGCTAAGGAAGGAATGACTGAAATTGGATTTTTTGGTTGGAAAGTGGAAAAGTTGGAAATTGGATCTGGAAATGGAATACTGAGGATTAGGATGGAAACACTATGGTTCATTGCAATACTATTTTGGGAAATAGTTGAGTCTAAGAAAAGGCAATTTAATATTGGGTGCGTAAGTGGTGTGTCTATTTAATTTTTGCATGAGAACCAGCTAGGGGGCCTGGGAACTCTTTTCCCTGGTACCCGGGACAAAACATAACCAAATTTTTATAATGGATCCTATCAATACAGTGGTTGGGCGGTTGGCTAGCCCATGGGATTGGATGGGCTGGATCAATGGATTCCTATAATAAAATTCAATTCTGTTCAAGTTACGATAGTTAAAGTAAGTCACAGGATAATTCTTGTTCTATGGAAAAGAATCAACGGCTGTGCCTCTTTGAAGGGGAAAAAAGCGTTGGTCTCTATGAACCAAGTGCAAGTTCATCCTTTGATTCGACCATGTGACCCGTGGGTTCGGTCAGAATACAAAGGTTAGTTAATGCCCTTGACTACGTTAGAAGAGTTTTCCTGGAGGAATCACCTATGCTTTCTGGTCGAGGGAAGTTTTTTCGGGATTTCTTTTGGAAGAACCGAGGGATTAGTCTCTTGTCCGAACACTCATGGGCGAGGCCCCGAGTGGGAAGCTCTGCCTTACGCAAGAGGTTGCTACTTCCGCTACCAGCACCCCATAGTTTGATGCGCAGAGAGGGCAGGGATCTCACAAAGTGGGAGCCCCATGCAAAATAGTTTTACCCAAACCTGAGTCCCATTGACCCCCCACATCAAGATGTTAGAAGCTCAAAGATTCTACGAAGGAAACCCTTCTATTTGGGATCCAAACAAGAAATACCCTTGTAGTGCAATGTTTGTCTAATTGCTGTCTTAGTAGTTTCTATCCCTTAGGTTAATTTTGTTAGGGGAACGGAAACTTCATGTGCACATGGAGTTTGTTTAACTTAGCCTTACGGAATCGTGTCATTGGGTATTTCCTTTGAGTCATAATGCAACTCCCCGATATGAGTACACTAGCTCATCCATCACATCATCACTCCATTGTGACAGAAGAATGCTCCTTTGCTTAGGGAGTTAAGGAAGAGTTTCCCTTAGAGGAGGCAAGAAGGAGGAGGTAGCCTTTGTAGTGGTTCTTCCTCACAAAGGGTGGATAGGGAAGAAGCTAATGAAAGAGGAAAACCTACAATCAAACCTATCTAGCATGCATCCATCAACAAGTAAGAAAGTAATCCATCAACAAGCATGCATCCATCAACAAGAAAAAGTAGAGAAGTTAAGAGATCATACGTATGCTATTATGCAAGGGAATGAATGTGCATTTATTATTACTAAAATTGACTTATATACAACTGACTAGTGTTCATCACACTATGCCTACCGAACCTTAAAAATGGTTTGACCACTATTACTAGTCTTAAGCAAGTATAACATACAACCCTTTCTAATGGTGATCCGACTCGCGTCCTCACCTCACCCTGGTCAATGGTGAAGCTACTACCAAGTTAAAGAGGTGTGATGGTCCAAGATATGCCGTGAAGTTGGCATGCATGTTTAAGTACTAGATTTGTGATCAATCTGTAAATCAAGATGAAGGGTATATTGATGATAGACTTTGGGTAGCCTTGGTGGCAGTAGGCAGCTTGTTAAGGTGACATGAAAGGTATAAGCAATGTAGAAGCTCTTCTCATGTGAGGCCTTCTTCTGTTATAATAGAAGTGGCCCGTGCATAGAAACAGCCCATGCCTTCTTTTTGTGAGTGGTAGAATGGGTGCCATGATCACCACCATTGAATGATTTATGTAGGTAGATGATGGTTTGGAACTTCAAGGTTGAAATGCTTTAGGATGTGATCAAAAGGATTCCACATTGTGTCTCTAGCCTTGAAGTTTAGCCTTGAAGTTCATCACATCCCTTGATCTTTTGCACATACATTTGGTGGAATCTTGACCCTCTACGGAATTTTCTGATTCCTTGTGACCCATGAAAATACTACTGAGTCCACAAGTTCCCAACAACGAGCAGGATCTTTCTTGTTGCACATCCAATATTTATTCCAACAATCGGTGTAAACTTCGACATCACTTGCATTCTACCTTTTACACACCAGTGCCCAATATTGTATTAAGACTTTCTTGTAGTTCTCAGACTCACCTATTCACATCAATATTTCTTTGAGCTACACCTAGCCAAATTGGATAGATTGGCTCTACCGACCAGACAAGGACAAAGTCCCCCTTTTTAACATCAATCATAGGTTGAAATGCTTCCTTAGGTCTCTTGCTTAGAGGACCACAATAGTGACCATCAAATTCTTCTAGACCTAAGAAGTGATCATCATCATTTTCATTGACATCAATTATGTCCTCTCCACGTGTTTGTGGCCAGAACCTTTCATATTGACCACCATCCTAGACATTTGGTTTGCCTAGCTCCTCAATCATGTTTTTCCAGCACTCAATCACCGGATTGATATACTTACTGAAAGGTGCATCTAGTCCTTGCACTTCGGTCCACCTTTGCCAATATTTTATTTAATCTTTGATGCCCTTTATCACTTCCAAGGGATCTTTGATGTACTCAAACATTGAAACCATACATGGATCTTTAATGTACTCAAACATTGAAACCATACATGGATCTCCAATTGGCAATATTAGGTTCCCCTCATTATCCTTCTTCCATAGTTCAATGCCACCTTCTTTTGGCAACCATTCAATGGATTTTGGATGTACCTTATACTGCATCACTGGTACTTTATCTTGCATATAGAATCTAAATTGAAGTGGCCTTGAGTGTCCCACTAATCCATCCTGGCCATCCAATAAGTATCCATCAATGTATCCCTTGACGTCTGGAACTTGTGTCATCATCAGGAATGGTGTTGGAGCTGAGATTTGGCATTGCTTAAAAATATTCATCAAATGTGGGAATGTGAATGTTTGACTGATCCTCAACTTCTCAGAAAACCTACTGAACATTGCATCAATATCTTCATTTGTATGGCCAACCATTAAAAAGCCCAATTGGACCATCTTGAATACCCCTCTAGAAACCAACAATGAAAGATATGCAAACAAATACCAATTCTTGTTCTCTGATGCACAATTATCTAACTGCAACATCAAGTTTTTTGGCAACCTCCTGAAATCATTTCCTGGTTCAGCAAACCACCATTGTGATGCAGAAACCACTTCCAAATCATGTAGAGACACCACATTGCTGGAGGCTTCATGGTGATCGAGTGCCTTTCTAGAATTCAATGCATTCAATAATGTGCTATTGGACCTTGGCATTCCATCATATGCAAGGTCTCTATATTCATGCTTTTCATATCTTTCCAAGTTTCTAAAACACAAGGAAAGTGACCTAATTGTGAAATTAGGGTCTGATGGCCATAGGCAAATAGCAAAGTGTCCATAACTTCCCTATCCATGCTCATGAGTTATCATGCCTGTCACAATGACACAAGTAATTGTGTTGCCTTATCTGTCTCCTTGGAGTGCGCCTTCAATCTTGGAATGGCTATCTTCTTTTGATCCATCTTGTCATGAATTATGCACAAATATTTCTGAGGATTTAATTGTGAGCTCAAGCACCATGCATGATACAAATTTCTACAACTTAGTTGTTGTAACATGTGGGGCTTTTGTTGTTGCATTAGCCTATTTCGTTCTTCTTGGCACTTAGTGGCACCCAATCGATCTTTGATGCCACTACATATAGTGCATTTTGAGAACTCACTTGTCTTGTATAGGCTTACATGTTTGAACTCTGTATTCCAAATCCTACCAAATGTGGACGTCTACATCTCTTTTTGATTTAGTTGCTTCAATGTCATATTTACTTCATTCAAAATGGCCACTTACTTATAAACATTAGGTATCACAAGTTGCATCTCCCTTGAGCCATCTGTTAATGTCCTGCTCTTGTGGGGCATCTGCTCAGCATTGTTTTGCACAAAATCTCGTATTATTGCCTTACCTAACTCAGTATGATCCCATGCTTTTATCATAATTCCTTTGTTTCCATGCATAGATCTATGCATGCCATTCTCAAATTGACCCTTGTATCAATAATATGATGTAGTTGGAATTCTGTGCATCTCATACCATGCCCTGCTACATATCTCGACACCATTAAATGTGAAGATGTATGGCCTTGTTCCCACCACTGCATCCACACGACATGCTATGTCCATGGATTCATACACATAATCTATGCGAGCCTGCAAGCTACGCCCCCAATAATCTCTTCGCAAGGCCAACAATGCATTGCGATTTGCTAATTGGCAGCATTTGTTTCCACAGCAGTCAATGGTAGACACTTGCGCCACTGCCTCTAGCGTTGTTCTTTTAGGAGCTCCTGTAGTTGTGTACTCCTTGGCTTGCCTCTTCACCATACAATACCTTCTCTTTTTAGCTAGGAACTTATCACCATTGCATGCAAATTGGCTATCCATTCCTTGCTCATCTTGCATAACAACATGTACGAGTGGTGATCTATCTTCGAAAGTTAGTCGTTTTATAGGCCACCTCACGAGATTAACACTATCCACTGATTGGAGCACTGCGGAATTGTCCTGGCTTGCTTGGTCAACTACCACATAGCAGTACCATTTTCTCTGGCAAACTATCACGGGATGAAATTTCATCTCGTGGCACTAATTTCATCTGGTTATTTTCATCCACGCTTTCTTGAAGTTCATCTTGGGCATGCCCCTAAGCTTTCCAAGCAATTTTTATGCCACTTGACAATACTGCCAATTGCCTCACCTATGGTGCATGCATCCAATGTAGGAAATGGTAGTCTGATGCCATAATTGATGCAATTTTCTATAGAGACCAACACATTGCCATCCCCAAATACCTCACCATGACATACATCGTTTACATCAATTGCATGTACCCTCCCCAGTAGCCACCATGTCACCATTTATGACGATCATCTTTACCCACTCACCCCACGATAGAATTGAAGGGCCATGTCTCCTGTCAACAAACATGCATATGTTAACATACTTATGGATTGGAGTCCCTTTTCTCATTTAAATGATGATTCAAACATATGATTAGTGGCCAACGTATGTCATAAAACCAATATTTAGAGAGAAGAAGACTCGGTCACATGCCAAAAACTTGGAGATTCTAAAATTTTGAGGGACAGACACATCACTCCTCCTTCCAAGCAACTTTACTTTTAGTCTCATGACCTATACTTGTACTCGTCACTTTGTCATAGGCACACTTTTAGTGAAGACCTCCTCTAACCAAAGTTTGGAAATACTAGTAAGATTTGGTCACATGACCAAATCATAGAGAGGATATGGCATCAGTCTCATTCCACTAATGCTTGTAAATAACGATAAGTTTTGGTCACAAAACCAAATATCCAAGACCACATTGAAATGGTGACTTCATAAGATGTTTGCACGAGTATTTTTTACTCTCTAAGTAAACACATACACTCTATATCATCCCGTATAAACCTCCTCTTTAAAGCAGTGTAATCTAACCAAAATTTGGAGATACTAGTAAGATTTGGTCACATGACCAAATCATAGAGAGGATATGGCATCAGTCTCATTCCACTAATGCTTGTAAATAACGATAAGTTTTGGTCACAAAACCAAATATCCAAGACCACAGTGAAATGGTGACTTCATAAGATTTTGCACGAGTATTTTTTACTCTCTAAGTAAACACACACACTCTATATCATCCCATATTAACCTCCTCTTTAAAGCAGTGTAATCTAACCAAAGTTTGAAAATACTAGGAAGATTTGGTCACATGACCAAATCATAGAGAGGATATGGCATCAGTCTCATTCCACTAATGCTTATAAATAACGATAAGTTTTGGTCACAAAACCAAATATCCAAGACCACAATGAAATGGTGACTTCATAAGATGTTTGCACGAGTATTTTTTACTCTCTAAGTAAACACATACACTCTATATCATCCCATATTAACCTCCTCTTTAAAGCAGTGTAATCTAACCAAAGTTTGGAAATACTAGTAAGATTTGGTCACATGACCAAATCATAGAGAGGGTATGGCATCAATCTCATACCACTAATGCTTGTAAATAACGATAAGTTTTGGTCACAAAACCAAATATCTAAGACCACAGTGAAATGGTGACTTCATAAGATGTTTGCACGAGTATTTTTTACTCTCTAAGTAAACACATACACTCTATATCATACCATATTAACCTCCTCTTTAAAGCAGTGTGATCTAACCAAAGTTTGGAAATACTAGTAAGATTTCGTCACATAACCAAATCATAGAGAGGATATGGAATCAGTCTCGTTATTGAGCCTTGCAGGCTAGCCGCAATGTAGCCTTCATAAGATTTTGTCACAAGACAAAATGTTGGATACTTTGAACAAATATTTTGGAGATAGCCTCTCAATTATATGGGACTTATAGATTTGGTCACGTGACCAAATCTGCAAGAAATTTGAGATCAAATATACGAGGGATGAAAATTTTTAGAAAATTACCAAATCTTTGGAGCCAAGCCATTAAGACTATGTAGACCTATGTAAATATATTTATATTATGTGGGTGTTTGTAGGTATACACACGTGTGTGTGTGTGTGTATACCTACAAACACACGTGTGTGTGTGTGTGTGTGTGTGTGTGTGTGTGTGTGTGTGTGTGATAGAGACACATATACATAAGCACATACATACGTATATACTTACATACACACATAATATATGTAGCTAATTGATACAAGATTTGGTCATGCGACCAATTCTTGTCAATCTAATGGAACTTACCACATGTACACATCAGATAGCTACATGATAACATAAGAATACTCAAGAAATCTTCACGAGGTTGCCACTAACATCTTATGGGACTTATAGATTTGATCATGCAACCAAAACATTGGAGAAGAATGATCCCAAATGTAGGGGATCTAAAGATTTCATCAAGTGACCAATATTTATATATTTATATAACAATTTGGATGAGACAAATACATAATATAAATGTGTGTGGGATATATATATATATATATATATATATATATATATATATATATATATATATATATATATATATATATATATATATATATATATCGACGAGACCGATATATATGTGTGTGTGTGTGTGTGTGTGTAAGATGGATGATAACAATACTTAAATCATTTAAATTTTGAACGAGTCGAATATAAATTTGAATTGGATAGGCCATCTTGTGTTCATTATTGTGCTTTAAAATTAAATAATTAATTAGTGTGATTTTATTATCTCTTAATCATGGAATTAATAATAAGCTTTGAGCCTCCATAGATCCTCAAAATTATAAGCCACATTTTCAATGGCACACTCAACTCGTTAGTGTATGTGGAATGGCTGAGATGAGCTTCATAGACATGATCGAGATCATGGTGGAATTATATGTGGATTAATCTGGTAGGGGGGGTGTAGGAGGTTGTAATGGAAAGGGTCCAAAAGCATAAAAGCTTAAGCTTTAGTAATACGACCGTGTGGCATAATCCCATTATTTCAACATCAAGTTTACTAACCCATTATTTTAGCACCCAAAAAGTGTTTTTTTAAGCATGACTACATGGTTCTATAACCATATCCTTATCAGTGTGTGAACACCCTCTAGAAAATCAAACCTTTTTATTCCTCTTAATTGAAATGACAAAGCCTGTGTTTGTAGCTTTAGTAATACTAATAAGCTATAAGCTTTAGTAATACTAAAGCTTAGTATTACTAAAGAAAGCCAAAGCTTTGGCTCTTTTAACCCTACCCACAAACGACGAAACGCAATGGGGCATGAAACGCGAGTACATAGCTGGGCAAGAAGCACACCGCAGCCAGCAAGAAGTAGCCTAGGATAGGAGCACGCACGTTCAGGGACCACGAGACTGGAAGGAGCGGGCTGAGGCGACCTGTGGAGTCGATTTGAAGACTAGTGGGAGGCGATTTAAGGAAGCAAATCAAGATCCAATTTATCTCTCTCTCTCAAAGAGGCAAAGAAAGTTGGATTTGGGCAAGGCTAGCCACTTTTCTTTCTCTGTATCTCTGTTTAATTAATTTTTAATTAATCTCAAGAGCAAAAATTAATCTCTCTCTCTCCCAAACATAAGCTCTCAATTAATTAATTGATTTAATCATCTAATCTTTCTCAATCACTCCTTTCTTTCTCTCTCTCACACACACACACCCACACACATCTTTCTTTATCTATCTCACACACACTTATTATTAATTACACTAAATAATATCATTAATCAAATAAGAAAGTATTTACTGAATGAGTTGAATTGCTTTACACTGCCTTCGAAACTTGATTATGGTACAAATTGCATGAAACAAGCAACTCAAGGGAGCCAATTTTCAAAATTTAAATTTGAGCAGGAACAATTTAAATTTGGGCGGGAAATATGAAAATTGATGTGAACTATATTTAGCGAGAAAATTTAATATTTGAAATTGTGTTTAGTGCTTATGTCCCAAGATTTGGTCACGTGACCAAACCTTGGACAATTCAAACTATATATATTTATATTTATATTTATATATGCATTCATATTTATAATTAAATATGTATATATTTATATATAATTATAATTATATAATTATATATATCTATAATTTAAAAAAATATTTTTTAATTATGAATATATATAATTATGAATATATTTATAATTTTATATAACTATAATTATATTTAATTATATTTAAATTTTTAATTATAAATATGAATGCATATATATATATATTCATATTTTTATTTATATGTACATATATATGACCAAACTATTTGTCCATATGACTATGCTATCCCCAAATATTTAGTCATCTGACCTAACCTTGGATAATTCAAAATATATTCATATATATAAATATAAATATAAACCTTGGACAATATATTCATATATACAAACCTTGGACAATTATTCTCATTAGCACACTTGTAAGATTCAGTCACCTGACCAAATGTTTTAAAGCACATAGAATTGGTTTCATTACTGGCCCTAGAAGTCTCAAGACTAATTATAGGAGAGCTATGAGATTACTAGGAATTCCTAAACCTTGGAGTCTTGAAATCCTATTTGGACATATACATGCGGCTATTATGTGGAACACCAAGTTTTGGTCACATGACCATATCTAAGTGCTCTACAAGATTTGATCATGTGACCTAAACATATTTGGACATATATAAGAGCTCTCCTAGTTTTGATCAAATGACCAAATGTTTGAGAGCACTTAAAATAAGACCAAATTAGTAGATGAGGCTATTATGTGAAACACCATGTTTTGGTCACATGACCATAACTATGAGGGTATTACGTGGAACACCAAGTTTTGTCACAAGACTATATCTATGTGCTCTACAATATTTGGTCATGTGAACAAAACATATATGGACATATACATGAGCTATACTATTATAGAGCACTGAGAAGAAGATTTGGTCATGTGACGTAAACAAATTTTGACATATACATGAGCACTTCTATTAGAGAGCACTAAGAAGAAGATTCGGTCATGATTTTGTAGCTCCCCCAAGTACTTCTGAAGTTGAAACTATAGGTGGATCGAGCTTATCAGCCATGTCATCCAAACCTTCAAGCACCACATCCTCTAGTAACAACATGAGCTTATTGGCCATGTCACCAAAACCTCCAAGCGTCACATCCTCTAGTAACAATAAGAGCTTCAGAGCCAGGTTTCCTACATCCTAAAAGAGGGCTAGAAACTTGGCCATACCCAACAAACTGCTTTAAGCTACCCATGAGAAGAGTTCCATGGTCAAGCCAAACTCAAGAAAGCCACACATGAAATCCATCGATTTCAACATGAGCTTCTAGTAGCCAAAGCCATCCAAGAGGAGCTCACCAACACACATAAGCAGGAACACACATGAGCATGCCCTCTACCTTTAATACCAAGCCCTTGAGACCGCCTAAGATTGCAGCAGGGCACATCAAGCCAAAAAGACAAACTCCTAGACGAAGAGCTCAAGCAAGTGAAAGCCAAAAAGGGCCAAGCGGTCTGTGGAGCTTACCAATTTGACAAGGAGTGTGATGTTGCCCTTCCCACAACACATGAAACCACCAAAACCTTCATAGATTTTTGGGAGGAGTACAACCTCATAGTGAGCAAAGCAGCCACTAGGGAAGTAGCCTACTAAGATCTCCTTCTCTATAAAGAAACCCTAATAGTCGAGGCACATGTGGAAATTCATCACATGCAGACCCTTGGCTTGGATGATACGCCATTGGAAGCACATGACCAAAGGAAGATAGACATGCTTTTTTGATGGGGCTATATACCTTAACACATTGCAAACCAAGTGTGCATGTGTGCGAATGTGTAAATGTATGTACGCTTTCATGGGCTGATGTTGTGAACGAGTGTATGTGCATGGTACAAATAGGGATGCGTATGCAGGTGTGCGAGTGTATATGCATACACATGAATGTGTAAATGCACGAGTGCACGTGCGAGTGTATATGGTGTGCACAGAATGTACGTGTAAAAAATGTGTGGGGAGGGTTTTCAGAGAAGAGGTTCATACATGATCCTCATAGGGCCTTACATGAGAGACACAAGGCTCGTTCACTATTGGGAAACTAATTATATTTTTATATGCAAAGGTACCCAGTCCCCTTAAAGATAAAATTGAAAATAGGGAAGACTCGTCCCATGGGTCGAAGAATTCTTGCCAATGAGTTTGACACAACCGTTGAGATCGCTTCAATCATTATTTGATATTTGTATAGCTTATAAAACAAGATGTTGGATAGTGAAGATGAGAGGACCAAGAATGGAGCTGTATAGCTTATAACAACTGTTGAGACCCTCTTGGAGCCTGTTGACTATGAGGATCGAGTTCATGTTCTTGCTACCATGGACACTCTTCCACAGAAGCTTGGGACAAGGTTTGCATGATTGGATAGTGTCAAAATTACATCCATGTTCGTGCTCGATGCATTCAAGATAGAACTAGCAGCAAAATACACTCGCCTTGAGTTTAATCTGCCCCAAAAGACTAGGGAGCTACATGGCCCACCTTGGTTGACACTGGAGCTAGCGACAACATGTTGTCGTGGAGACGTGTACTCCTTATTCCACCCAATCCTTGCACAATCTACAGTAACCATTATTGGCAAAAAAGGACCATGCCACTCAAGCTTCCCTTTGAAATGGTTACCGTACCATTGGTGGATGAGGGTACCTCGATCTTATCAACATCCCAAGCCTCATTCTCCACTTTCAAAGAATGAGCTACCACCTTAAGTCGTGCTCCATGCATTCAAGATAGAACTAGCAGCAAAATCCACTCGCCTTGAGCTTAATTTGCCCCAAAATACCAGGTAGCTACGTGGCCCACCTTGGTTCACACCGGAGCTAATGACGTGTTGTCTTGGGAGACGTGTATCTCCTTATTCCACCCAATCCTCGCACAATTTGTAGCAAAATCATTATTGGCAAAAAAGGACCATGTCACTTGTGCTTCCCTTTGAAATGGTTACCGTACCATTGGTGGATGAGGGTACCTCGAACTTATCAACATCCCAAGCCTCGTTCTCCACTTTCAAAGAATGAGCTACCACCTTAGGTCACCCCTAACCCTCAACACTCCTCTCACCTTGCCATATCGACTAACCCGCTACTTACGAGCTACCACCTCAGGTCACCCCTAACCCTCCACTTATGAGCTACAACCTCGAGTCACCCCTTACCCTCAACACTCCTCTCACCTTGCCATGTCAACTAGCCCTTTACTTAATGAGCTACCACCTCAGGTCACCCTCTAATTATGAGCTACCTTCTTAAGTCACTCCTCTTACCTTGCCATGTCAACTAGCCCTTTACACCTTGCCATGTCAACTAGCCCTTTACTTAATGAGCTACCACCTCAGGTCACCCTCCAATTATGAGCTACCTTCTTAAGTCACTCCTCTTACCTCACCGCATCAACTACTCTACCCCCTCAAACCATTATGAAGTCCTAAAACCTCTCCAGTGAAGATAAACACCACCTCCCAAACCTCAACCTCAACAACCCTTCAAGGAGGTCACCAAAAAAGAATGCGTACCCAAGCATACCCTGGCTAGCCAAGGAAAGTATGATGCCCGTGATGCGAGGACCTAGTAGCTAAAGCATACCTTGCCTAGCCAAGGAAGTATGATGTCCATTATGCGAGGACCAGACAACTACTATTTGGCTCAAAGCCTATCCACCATGAGTGGAGATTTGCTAAGCAAAAACCCTAAGTAGCAGAGTTTTACCCGAACCCTGAGCCCGATTAGCTCCCCATTAACAAACTGCTAGAAGTACGAAGGGAACCCATCTATGTGGGTCCCAAAAACGTTATCGTTCGTGCGACCTAGAAAGCCAAAAAGATCCAGATTTTGGTCTTAGTACCGAGTACCACATAAAAAATCTACGCTCTATTGGATCCTGATAAAATTGCTAGAAGCACAAAGATTTTACAAAGGAAACCTCCATATTTGGGTGCTAAAATCAAAGAAACCCATGCTCCAGACCCTCATAATGCACCCTCTTGAATATCAAATCTAAATGGGTGTGGAGACCCAAAACCATGCCTCTGTGATGCCAACTCCAAAGCTTAAGCAGGAATGGAGAGTAGTGGCTTCCACCTTGACTCTTGTGTTGACACCACCTTTAAAAAAGTAGAAAGGGCCCGTGGACTCTAAGCAACAAGAGGCGACACCTTGCTTATGAGCGGTGGCCATACCCATCCTTGTTTCAATCAAAGAAGAGCTCTTGTGGATGCCAAACCTCAAAGATAACCATGCACACACTTATGTGGCACCACCTACCAACCCCTGGGCTTAAAAAGATCACCAACGATCCCACAACAACTATGTGCGCCATGCTGCCCGCAACACCAACTCACAAGCTCGAACTGGAAAGACAACTCAATTAAGCATAAGCCAGCCATGTTTGCATTCAAGATTTTGTTGTGGATGGGAAAATGATTCCCCCACCCTTGCTTGCTTAGAGCGCATGTATTTTAAGCCTTGAAGCTTCGCCCATGTGTACATATGTAACATAACCCCATACTTAAGTGTATAGTTATGACCTTCACACTGGGAATGATTAAGAAACAACTAAAAAACATGCATGTGCATCTAGTGACATGTACATGCACATAAATAAAAAACCAAAAGCATATTAAGAATCATTAAGAAACAACTAAAAAACATGCATGTACACCCACTGCACATGTACTTGCACACATATATTCACACATTGGTGCGTGCACACACCCTATGCATGCACCCATACTTACACCTACACATGCACCCCACACTCAAATGCGTGTGCATATAACCTTACATTTGTATGTGCACACCCCTTGCTTGCACCCATATTTACACTTGCACGTGCACCCCACACCCAAGTACACATCTATTCACCCGTCGCACATGCATAATCACCTACATGTGCACATGCTACATCCATCAACATGCTTGCAAATGCATCTGCAAAATAACACACGCACTTGTGCACACACATTTTTGCACCACAAATGTATGTGAGAAGCTTAGCCCGAATGTCTTAATCTTAGCATATAAAAATATAATTAGTTTCCCAATAGTGAACGAGCCTTGTGTCTCTCATGTAAGGCCCTATGAGGATCATGTATGAACCTCTTCTCTGAAAATCCATCACCACAAATGTACGTTAGAAGCTTAGCCCGAATGTCTTAATCTTAGCATCTTGCAAAGGTTTAATTGTGTTCCTATCGGCAAGCTTGACCACGAAGCTTATGCCTATGAGTGGCAAACTTGGTGATTATGTTGACACCAACACCACCATCCAGGATTATAGAGACCATCATTCCTTTATAAACAATAGGTAACATGGTGTTCATTTCATCATTTTCAAAGTAGTGTCCCAGCTTGTTCATGGGCACTTTTGGCTATCCTTTTATCTTGGGAATAAAAGGAGAGTACTCTCATTGTGAAGGAGAGCACTCACTATGGTACATCTTATCCTTCTCCTCTTTAGGTTCAGGTTCAAATGTTTCAAATAAGTCCTTCCAAAGTTGAGAGTTTCCTTGAAAGAACATATCAAGACTTCTTGTCCTTGGACTTCCAAGGAGAAGAAGGCTACGAGGCCTACTATGTCCCTCATGCAATATTTTTGCTCACTTAGCTCGTATACTCACTCAATGGTGGGCTTGGACCTGTTAATGTGTAGGGGATATATACTGATCCTTCCCAAAGGAGGTTGTGCCTCTAATGGGGTCAAAATTAAATCATCACCTATCACATCAAAGAAAATATTATGGTGACTATGATGACCCATGTAAGGTAAACTTTCACCTCCCCCCACTGAGTCCTCCCTCACTGTGTCTTGCAATGTGGAACCCTCTAGAATTGGCTCTTTTAACGGCCTCTTAAGAATGATTACACTTTCAGTCAAGGCCTTTAGCATGCTCTGAGGTTCCATGATTGGCTCTATGATTAGATCTAAGATGGGGTCATGGATCAAATGAGGTAGGGTTAGGGGTTTACACTTAACCACGTGCTCGAGTACTAGCTCTAGTACAGCATGCACCTTCCTTACATGACCCCATCTTTGATCCATGATTAGATCTAAGATGGGGTCATGGATCAAATGAGGTAGGGTTAGGGGTTTACACTTAACCACGTGCTCGAGTACTAGCTCTAGTACAGCATGCACCTTCCTTACATGACCTTCCTTACATGTTGTAGTAGTTCACCACTTGCTTAAGTTGGCTGTAGTTCAGGCTACACCTTCCTTACAAGCTCTTGATCTTTTTTCATTCACTCTTTCTTTAACATGGGGTTGGGATACTCTTTGAGTTTCTTTAGAAGGGTTTTATAATTAATGGGTTTCTTCTCTTTGGGAAGAGTTGGTTTAAACATGAGACCACTTGTTGCCTCTGTGAGGAAGCAGCATCAAAGCTATCATCCAAACCAGTTTCGATGCTCGTGATGTCATTGCCCTCGTTGATAAATCGATGATGTGTTGCATTTTTGCATGCTCTTCAAGGTCTTCTTCTTCTTCTAGACCTCTAGTTCTGGTTCACCAGCCTTTTAAGGGGCTTGCACCACTTGCTCTTGGGCTGCTAGCTTCAAGGTTGAAGCTTAAGTTTTCTACTTCTTTGTTGCCTTGGATATTTTCTTGGCAATTACCTTGACATGGTTTGGAGCCTTGCAATAGCATTAAGGAGGACTATATGAGTAAGTCCACCTTGTACATTAGCAAGTTAAGTCGTTGATCTGGCTGTGACACTCCTATCATTGGGGTAATCATCACCATGCTGGGACAACCCTTCTCGCACTTTGTTGCACCATAGCTTTGAACAAGGAGGCATAGTCAATGTGAGTGGGGACTATTTTGATATCTGTATAAATCATATTACTCATATGACTCATATCTCTCCTATTTTAGACTCTTTTAATCTACTATGGTAGTCACCGAGATTGTTATAATGGTGCGGTTTAAGAAGGAATCGATTGAGGTGGTAACATTGAAGGTGGGTATGGTGTTGGTGTGGCCTCATACACACCTCTTGATAAGGGGTTTTTGATAACATGCACTAGATTATGTGTCAATTGAGGAGCATTTGGGGCTATGGTATCGAGAGCATGGGTTGTGGTACCAAAGTCCACCCTACCAAATTTTTTGTACCAACAATGAGATGTATCATGGTTCTCATGGCATTGCCAATGAGCATATATTATTGATGTCACCATAATTATCTAGGTCTTAGCAATGGACACTCCATGCTTGTATGGTTTTGGTGGCAAATTACACACCGGTAAATTACACAAACAAACCATATTTCTTTGTGGAAATAAGTGTGGATATCTATCTTAATAAGGAACTGGCTAGTCTATTTGGTTGTGAGGTAAGCTTCTGCCAACTTTTCCATGTACATATCCTTGATTAGGACTCTTGCTCATGCTAGTTGACAAATTTTGCCAATTCACCCATTCTCATATCCTTGACTAGGACTCTTTGGTCTTGGTTGGGCTTCTCTTGGTTTAGGCGGATGGCTTCTACATCCATGTCTTGCAAATTTCCTGCTAGGTTTATTGTTGCACATGATAACACTCAGATGTAGATGTAGCGTGTCTACACATGTAGATGTAGTGTCTAGACATGTAGAGACAATCATAAAGCTTCTTTCTCTTAAAACCAACCCTGAAGAAATGATCAATGTGAATGATAAGTCATCTAGGCTTTACCAAGGACTACATCTCATATGGAAATACTTGGTTCTAGCAATTTAATCCTGCATTGTCTCTCCTTCCTCTTGTTTGAGGTTGTAAATTTGTGCAATGGTGGGGCTCCACAATCACACAATAATTGTGTCTCAAGACCTCATAGCTTCAAGTGGGTTTAGAGGCCTAAACCACTGGCATGCTTCGCCTTCAAGACCTCATAGCTTCAAGTGGGTTTAGAGGCCTAAACCACTGGCATGCTTCGCTTTCAAGACCTTATAGCTTCAAGTGGGTTCAGAGCCCTAAACCATTGACATGCTTTGCCTTCAAGGTAAAGTCCAAATGAGTAGATCTTAGTGGGATCATTAATCCTTCCCATGGCTTTGTAAACTTGATCGAACTTCTCTAGGTCCTAAATAGAATCTCCAGTTCCATCAAATCCCATCATCATTCTTGAGATATAGATTCGATTTGTTTTGACCAACTATTAGTCTTTAGGAATGATGTTCATTGGTTGTGCAAACACTATGCTTGTCCCTGATGGTATATCAAAAGAGACATATCCCAATTGCCATAGCTGTGGTTATTAGGCTACTTCGCTATGATCAACTTGGGACAAACCCCAACTCAAGATTGACACCAAACATTGACGCAAACACTATGCTTGTCCCTGATGGTATATCAAAAGAGACATATCCCAATTGCCATAGCTCTGGTTATTGGGCTACTTCGCTATGATCAACTTGGGACAAACCCCAACTCAAGATTGACACCAAACATTGACGCATTTGACATGGTTTGACCACTTCTTATGGGAGAGAACCTTGATGTTCATGTCCCTGCTCCCCCATTTCTCCATTGGAGCTTCGTCCAAAGGTAGGGCAGTTTAATTGTTGTATGCACATATAATGTGTTATGTGCACATTATATGTGCATATAACATTAATGTCCTTTTTCACAAAATTTATGGCGTTGTTTATTAAGCTAATTGGGGCTCAAAGGACTGGGGCAAATCTTGTTTCAAGGGGTTTTATTGTTTCTCACGTCTCATGATTTTGTGGACTCACATCTCACATCTCATGTTTAGTGGGACGACTTGCGATTTTTTATATATGAAATAGGTCCACCAATTTTTATTATTTTTTTCGAATAGGCATGCTTGGGCACACTTTCTAAGTAGTGAGTGTCTCAGTCAAGCAATAAGTATACTTAATGCTTTAAGGATAGTTATGAGAGCATTAAGATACTTAATATTATAATTATTACGAAGGATAATAAATTTTATTGGCCACAGTTTCCAAGTAGTGAGTGTCTTAGTCAAGATTGAGCAATAAGTATACTTAATTCTCTAAGGATAGTTATAATAGCATTAAGATACTTAACATTATAATTGTTATGAAGAACAATAATTTTTCTTGGGAATTTATGGTGGTGTTATAGATTGTATGACAAGAAAATCTTATTAAGACATGGGTAGGTGTGTCCCTACGAGTCTTAAGGTAGGTTTAATTGGTCGGTGTTATAGATTGTGTGACAAGAAAATCTTGTTAGGACATGGGTAGGTATGTTCTTACAAGACTTTAAGGCAAGTTTAATTGGCTGGTATAATATTAATTCACCTACCCTTTGGCTCACACTCATGTCCTAATTGACTCACACTCATGTCTTAATTGACTCATGTCCTAATTTACTCATGTCTCACGTTTGTTACAATTCACACTCAATCTATTATAGCTCATGCTTACGTCTGTTATAGCTCACACTTAGGTCTTTTTTGCATGTGGCTGTGAACTCACATCTCCTAAACTTGAGAGGTGGTTTGGTTGGTTTAGTTTTTTGACCTTTTTTTTAACTTAATGGGGGATGATTAAGATTCCTAGTCCTAATTATGACAATTATGCAAGTGATGAAGTGTTTTTTGTTTGATTTTGGTTGATTTTGCATGTTTCTAAGGATGGACAATAATGTTAGATGAATGAAGTTTCAGATACAATAGATGGTTGTAAGGTCCAAACACATGCGCTCTTATGAGAGCTAATTTAAAATTGCTAAGCTAGGGATGGTATGCTAGAAGACATGTCAATAAATAGTGGAGGTAAATAATTAGTGTATGGATTGGCTAGCTAATTAGATTAATACTTTGGTAGGACTCGTGGACCGAGACCAAGAGATGAAACATTAGTGTGTGAGGATGAGGAATTTGAAGGATAGCAACACACATGGTGTCATGCAGAAACACGATACCACTTGCAAGTAGTAAGTGTGGCAGCTAGTATGAGGCAAGCTACCGAAAGGCGAGAGCCTTAGGTCACCTTAAAGGCTAAAAACTATGTGTATGCACAAGGGACTAAAAAAGATACATATAATGTGTGAACAAACTAGGTTGGAACATTTTCTTTATGCCACTGGGGACTAAAAAGATACGTGTAGTGTGTGAACAAACTAGGGTGGAACATTTTCCTTATGCCATGCCAGTGTTCCTTTACATCCTTTGCAAGGGCAATTCTTTGTGCATAGAAGATTCTTTTATTGGTCTTGTTCATGCATGAGTGTCCACATTATAGTTCAAGCATGGAAAGTGCTTTGATTTCTTACTTAGGGCTTGACACTAAAGCACAACTATCTAAATAGCCTTCATAGATCATGGTGGAGGCCTCCATGATCACACTGTGTGGACTATAGTATCAGCCAATGCTGAAAGTTATTAGGAGCTTTCTACCGTGGTGTATCTTCCATGCCCATTAACAAGGCCAGATTTAGCCCCACAACTCGAGCATAAGATGCCCTAAGAGTAATTCCACGTACCCTATGTATGGTATAATATTGGAATATGATATTGTCATTATAGGCACATGGGATATTTGGCAGTGTGCCATTCCTTCATCTAGCTTAAACAAGCCATAATCAAGTGTTCTTGTCTGAATATTGAGCATTCATGTTGATCAACATGTTATCCTAATAGTGGACATGAACTCGCTAAGGGTGGAATAAATATACATATAACTTGGTGAGATTTTCACCTTCAATTTAGTGAGATTGAGTAATAAATATACATATAACTTGGTCAAAGTAGCAAACTTTGCACTATGTTCAAGGTGGGCTGCTTTTCTAAGAATTCATTGGTATTGAAATTGGAGCATGTCTAAAGTTCAAACACATGCATGGAAGTGTGGAAACGTGTGAAGGGCACTCACTACCTGTTTAAAGAAACGTAACGGTGCCCGCCCACCGTGGGGAGAGGCAATAAAGACGTTAGCCCATTGCGAGGGACACACATCATTTCTGTGCTGCAAGTTTGCAACCCGAAACCAGTGCGTGTGATTGGGTGAGACGAGAGGAGGGCCCAGGGGGCTGCCACCCACCACCACGCTTTCCTCGTCTCTATCAAGCTCAAGCGTTCCCCTCCTCCAACCATCAGTGTGCATGTGTGGGCTCCCCATGCTATCCTCCCACACTCATAATTAGGGCTTGGTGCAGGTCCTAAGCAGCGTGTATTTTTGTTGTCTACCGAGAGAGAGAGAGAGAGAGAGAGAGAGAGAGAGAGAGACTCGAGAGGCCCCTGATTTATCAGTGTCGAGTGATCGTTGCCTGATTTATCAGAGTTAGCTCTAATGAACGGTCGTTGCCTTGCTTCACACCCTCCATGGGTACCCGCCAGCACGAACTGATCTCATGGAGACCGGAGCCCTTTACCCTGCGAAGAAGCAGGACGAAGAGCTGGAACGATGCCCCTTGTGTTTGCATATCTATGCACCACACAACACATGGTCATGGACATATCAGTATTTGCGAACGGAAGGTTCTCTTACTGGCTGTCAGCCGCTCTTACGATATTGGCTTAGCTGGAAACCTGGTCTGTAGGCGCCTCAACTTGTGCCGGCCCTGCCATACTGGCAATGGTGATTTTCGAGCGTCCACTGACTCAGAAATCAATGGTAGCATCGACAGAAACAATGGTGCCTTCGAGACTGCACTACCACATGGAGGGGACAAGGCCATTACAAGCCATCCACAGGAAAATCTATCTTTTCAATATGAGAAGCTGATACAGGTTCTGAAGAGCATCCGATCCTTTCTGCCAGGTGGCAGCTGGTGGAAAATGCATGGTGCCATCCAAGATGAACAACAGCAAATCTCCTTCTTGTCTGCAATGAAGCGCCTTTGGCTTCTGATCGCCCCTGATAGATTCGTCATCGGCATTGCATTCGTTGCGCTTGTGGTAGCAGCCGTAAGTACCCTTCTCCGTGCAGCTCAGCTGCCAGTCATAATTGCCTTGCACTATGCATTCGTATGAATCCAATGCTAGCCTTACAGCTGATCTACTATCATGTGAGACCATTGATCTAAATGTGACAATTCTCATCATCACAGTGGGTCATAACATTTTAATGTGAGCATTATAGGCAAATATTCGAATGTTCACAAATTATAGCTTATGAAAGCGCTTATTGCACAGCATTGGAGTTGTCCTCAATCTAGTGTGCTAGTCTTGTGGCTTGTATGACACCCTTTGTGCAATGTCTCCAATGCCAGCTCACCATGTAGTATAGGCCAAAGAAATAAATTGTGGTGGCTTGACCAGAGGCATCTCCTATACCTTCAGTAGTGCTGTGCATGATGTCTCATCCCTTTTGATTCGTGATATGTTGCAGGTGCAGGGAACTGGGGATTGTCCTATTGAGCATTAGGTTTACCATGGTCAGTCACATGGCTTGAGGATCAGACTTTAGGCAATGCAACAGGTGCCGCTCGATTGATTTAATCAAGAGTTAACCTATTGTCTTGATCTGTCATAGTGCAATGCCTAAAGTGCCTCATACCACTTGTAGGCTGGTAGTAAATGAGAAACGAGCAAATAAGGATGGGGTATCGAACCCCATATTTTGATGTATCCCATGACCAACTCCTTGTAGCTCCAATCTTGCAAAGCAAGGATCACATGGCTCCATGTGTAAATTCCCTGGTGTCCCATACCACCAGTACACACCCATCGGATGTAAGCATGGATTAGTCTCAAGGCCTCGAGTCAAGGTTTGAGGAGCTCTCTCTCAAATTGACTCATAAAGTCACTTATATAGGCCTCCTATAAACCAGAAGCCAAATAAGGCACATGTCTCATAAGAGCTACTAACCCCCACTTAAGATGGCTAACCCCTAGGCTAAGGTTAAGCTGACGTGAATGTCTTAACTTGGACTAGCCTTGGGACGTAACATACTTCCCTCCCCCCTTGAGAACAATCGATGGCCTCAATAATGAATATGGGACGTGACTCTTCAGACTATGCATTTATACCCATGTAGCCTCGACTCGACTTAGACGATCCTATCCATTTGCTCAGAATAGACGGTATGCCGAGTTTGTCTAGTACTTTGATCCAGAACCGACTCGGGCTCCATAGCTAGTCATGTCATTGAGGTTAGGGATCTCCTCTATTGACACAATCTCATCACCTTCACCCAGACAGTCTTTTAAAAGACTTATGTGAAATAAAGGGTGAATCTTGATTTTAGGAGGTAGTGCTAACTGATAAGCCATATCACTAATCTTTTTTGTGATCTCGTAAGGAATAATATATCAAGAAGATAACGTGTAATGTATTACCAATCCTCACTTCGTAGAGTACTTTGGGACTTTAAGATAACACCACATGCTTTCTAGTAAACTCTAGGGTCCATCGTTGGTTAATGTAGTATCAAGCACGATCCTTGACTCCCGGTAGCCCTACGGCAACGAGTGGCTTGGGCTGATAATTGAACATAAGCATAAATGAATTAAAACTAGGAGATGCATGCTTACTACTGTGATAAGCAAGCTTTCCCACTCAGATCATCTCTTAGAGACATACGCCCACATCATATCAATAGTTCGTCCTCTCTGTCCGACCATCCGACTCGAGATGATCCGAAGATGACATGTGGAGAACACGCTTGAGTAGAATTGTGCTCCAAACACACTTGAGCAGAATTGTGCGGTGAATTTGGGATCTCGATCATTGACAATCTCCTTAGGTAGTTCATAGAGCTTATGCAAATGCTTCACGAAGAGCTAAGCCAACTTGTGACTCTTTCCCGACGACTTGGTAGGGATAAATCTAGCCATCTTCATTAAATTGTCAACTACAACTCAGATTGAATCATGGCTTCTACTAGTCCGGGGTAATCCAACTACAAATCCATCGAGACACTTTGCTACTTGTTCTTAGGAATTTGAAAATTATAATAACCCTCCATCTCTAAGCCTTTCAGCTGTATTAAGCGGACACTTGGTACACTTTCGCACACAATCCTCAACAAAGGATTTAATGCGCTGTCAATAAAAATGCTCGGCAACCAAGGCCAAGGTTCTATGTATACCCGGATGCCCCACACTAGGTGTGTCATGGCACTCATGTAATATCAAAGCTCGGTCGTCCATATCATTGGACACACAAACCTTTTCATCCTTGAATAGTAATCCACCTCTAATGGAGTACTTTTCCAATATCTTTCTCTCAACAACACTCATCGGAGTGTTCGGAGCACTCCGATCTCATGGGCTTCAACCAGCCTGGGGACCAATTGTGAGATTCGACCAAAATGGGAATCATGTTGGTAAAGCCCTTTGAGATATAGATAGAAGTTAGTCGTTATCTCAACAAAAGAGATAGCTTTAACCTTGGGGATCCTATTAAGGGCATAATCAACCCGATTGGTTGTCCACTTTCTGTAATGGATCTCAAAGTCGAACTCTTGCAACATCTGGCCTTTTGACCCGGTTGATCACAAATATACTTCAATGAGTGGTGATCCATCTAGACTACAAATCGAGACCCATACAAATAGTGTCTCCATATTTTCATTGCATGGATAACATCCAGAAGTTCCTTTTCTTGGGTAGGATCCAAATAGGACATCTAGTCTTAAAGTGTAACAAGCTCTACCATAACAACCCTAGCAGAGACCCATAGCACAATTCAACTGTCATACCAAATGGCATCCTACATTACAGTAGTCCACTTAATGCACAAACAAGTCCTAGTGCCATGTTCTTCCAGTACACAATATTCCAGCCACAAGATCTCCCTTGTCAAAAGATTGTTTTTCACACATAACCAATAGATACTCATGTCTACTTTAGGTCAAGTATGAAACTCCCCATTAATTTGTGCATGTCTCATGGCCTTGAACAACTTGAAGACTTCCAGCTACTTTTCACTCCACCAAATTGGAATAAAGTCAAGGTTAACAAAGGTCCATGCAATCCCATTAATAGAATCTTGAAGGACAATAGTTATAACATATTCCACCCTAACATGTCTATGGGTTACACCCCATCGAACAGGTGGAAAATCCACACGATTCCAAAGTCTTGGAATCAAAATAATCCCTTGGGATTCCATTCACCCTAGAGTATCAAACGGTCCAACTGTCAACTGGTCTGGACATTCAGTCTAAGATCGAGAAGTTCCAAACTTCCTCTCTCTCTCATGGACAATTTCGAGGGTGCCCCATGCATCAATATCATTTGGCCATCAGGAGAGAGCGCGATGAATCATAAAACTTGTCACCTTACGAGTGACATCCGAATGCTTAGGCAACCAAGAAGGTCTATCTTGTTGTCACTCATGGACTAGCACTAGTCTCCACAATTACCAGAGCTTAACTATGCGAAAGCAAAGAGTGTCCCAGACAAGAAACTTGTGCCTCAGAAGATCCTACGTGGGAATACTCTTGTGTCCCATACCACTAGAGCACACCCCACATAAAATCCTAGTAAAGCATAGGTGGAATGGCCAACTTTCCCTCCTACAACCCAATTTGAAGCAACCAAATTCCTCTCTAAACACCAAGGTCAAACCTTAAGTCAACCTTGAGGGTCAATCTAATCCATGCAAAGTCAAGGATGAAAGATACCACCATGTTCACACCCTCTGTGGCTTCCGTAGTCAGCTCTATTGGTTGTTAGTAAGCCACTTGGAAAGCTCGGCGTAGCCATCTTGGATTAAGACCATCACCACAAGATTGTCTAACTCAGCACCGTGTCCTGGGCTATGCTAATTTTTAACGAGAATGCCAGCCACATGCCACCTAGTGGCTATTTGGATAACATGAAGGGCTCATGGTAAAACTTGGTACGATCTCATCAGCGCGTTAAAAAGAACTATCCGCTCATGTGGAAATGTAAGAGCATGCAACAAATTAGATTCCATCACAGTTTGGCAAGGAACTTGAAAAATTAAAGATTATTAATTAGGGGTTTTACAAAAAGTACTTGAAAATAAGCATCATGACCGACTTAGGGTCATTGAAGTCAAGACTATTGACCATTCTTGGACCCACCAATGTGTGTGTGAATTCAGTCTTATATCCCACTTAGCAAAAACCTCTTGACACCACTTGACAACTAGATGGTCCATCGGTTAGCAAAGGCATGGAGCACCCAACAATCTTGGGCCTGACGCTATCCTTCCTCAGGGGATCTTGGATAACATGCTCTTGTTTATCTTCCGGCTCCCTGTTACATTGTGCTATCGTCAAGAACCAAGGTGCTGAATATTACTTATCAAAGTATAATCCTGTCTGTAAGCTTCCGCATGTTACAATGCATGTGCTCTCTGAGTAGGTGTCCTGCATACATGGGTAACATAACATCCCTTCTTGTATCTCCTTATCAAAGTATAATCCTGTCTGTAAGCTTCCGCATGTTACAATGCATGTGCTCTCTGAGTAGGTGTCCTGCATACATGGGTAACATAACATCCCTTCTTGTATCTCCTTGCTCATGACAAAACTCTAAAGCATGAGTATCGTGGGCTGCATATTGGTTACCTACATCACCTGCATAACGAGAAAATTTTAGGCCAGGTGCGGTCTCTTGTTGCATGCACGGAAGCCTTGCTGTACTTGATCCAGCCCTAAGCCTGCTGATTAGGAACATGCAATGAATAGATAGAGAGAGAGGAGAGAGATGAACTGTATTTTTAGTATATTACTATGGTACAAAAAGATGTAGTAATGCTGAAAAACTACTGTGGCCTTAAGAGGACTGAATTATGACTTCCTGGACTTGACAGTTGATTGACTGTGACCTGCCCCATGGTGGGGAGTAGATGACTATGACTGATGCTGGCCTAGCCTTTTATAGGCTCTCATAAAGTCCTGTACCTGGCTGACTGCTGTTGGTGGTGAGTTCCATCTGGTCCACGAATGATATAAAATGCTAAAACATGTCGGCCAGCCCTGATGATACCCATGTGTGAGCACTTGCTGTCGGCCAGCTTCCTGAGGCCTGATAATGGTGCTTGCTGCTTCTTCCCTGTCTGAGCCTACCCTAACACTGCTACCTACATCAGGGATATTAGATACGGTTGTGCATGTGACCCTCCTGCTAAACTTGATGATGACGCAGACTGAGTAATAGTAATTCATGCTATTCCTCGGACTCAGACCACAGAGCTTCCTAGGAACTGGGAAAATGCTATGAATTTGTTTGAATAGCTTCACTTTTTGCCCTAAAAGTCGCTCTGAAAATGTCACTTAGGGTGTTTTAACTAAGGGAAACGAAACCCACTAGACGAACAGCTACTAATATTTCCTCATTATATATTGATATTCATTCCGAACTCGAAACGCTAAAAATTGAAATAGCAAATAAAATCAATTCGCGTGTAAATCATACTTATATTCTGTTGCTCTTCTCTGTCTGTTCTCGATATTCATGGCAGTTTCTTGGCTGGCAGGCAAGCAAAAGGGCTAACTGCATTTCTGGACTCGTGCCCGGCGGGAGTGAAAAGAAAAGTTAGGTTAGGAGGTAGTGCACGCTCGCTGGTCCTGATATCGAAATTCTCGCATTCGTGCCGTGTGTGTCTGGTTTCAATGAATTCCGTATTATGGGTGTGCTTTCCTTTGGCTTTGCTTTGCTGCAAACCACCTCATAAATGCTATCATGCCAACTTGGGAAGTGTTGCCAAAAGATTGGTGTGTAGGGTTGCTAGCAACTGTTGATGCTGGAGTTGCATGGCTTCTTGATCGAGCTTATGTTGATACTCCAACGCTGCGCATTTTGCCTGGGGTCGGTCTTCGAACCTCCCTGCTTTTGGTTTCCTCTATTTGTTGTTCCTCAACAAGTTCCCATTGATGGAATAATCAGAGTCTTAGTGGTGTGACAGGTTATTGAGTCTTTTGGTGTGAACACTCTAGGTGTGAACTACCTCTTAGTAAGGGTCGGAAGATAAGGCCTTAGTACCTATATAACCTATATATACATTTTACATGGTGTGAGTACCTATATAACCTATATATACATTTTACATGGTGTGAGTATTAATCATCTAATACAATCATCTATATAAGGCCTTAGTACCTATATAACCTATATATACATTTTACATGGTGTGAGTATTAATCATCTAATACAATCACTGTGTGCATGTGCAATATCTCTCTCACTTTAGCTCTATTGCATCTCTCTCTCTCTCTCTCTCTCTCTCTCTCTCTCTCTCTCTCTAATCCTTGTGGATCACTCCATGGCTTGAGCTCCATCTCCGCTTAGCCTGGTGTACTGTGTGAAACCCCTATCCATCTTTCTCTCCTCCTCCTCTCTCTCTATATCTCTTGTACACGTGGTTGAATTTGTCACTGCACTCTGTCGGGCTTACAGTGGTATCAAAGCGAGGATTTCTCTTGAAGAAATCTTTTCTGGGGTGACAGAACCATGTCAAGAGTTGAGGGAGACCAAGGGCCTCAAGAAGGGAACGACTACGAAGCCAACCTAGAACATCAAGGAGGGATCCAAGGCCGCCTATTTGTCTCTCATAAGACCATGACATCAACAGAATACCTAGATTTTCAAAAATTTGGACAATATCTTTAGGATGAAGAGTTCCTAGCTTGGAGAACCAAGAAGGAACAAGACTACAGAAGAGCTCAAATGTTCAAGACTTTATCAAAGACCAGGCCACTGAAGTTGAAGGTGTGGAAGCTGCCAAAGCATACTTACGAGCTAAAGGGGTTACCATTGGAGAAGAACCCAAAGCTACCCAATCCATCACTCATGGAGGACAGAGAGAAGTTATCCCTAGACCCACTCTATCTGATGCAGCTTCCTCAAGCCTAGCAAAAGAGAAGAAGGCAAAGGAGCCTTCAACCGGCAAAGTGGGCTTCAAGCCGGGAGAGAAAAGCGTAAAGTTTGATACCTTTTATGGAAAGTGGGACACCCAGAAAGCCCTATCCTTCATCAAACAGTTTGACGCCGCCTTTTGATGAGGAGAGGACTTCTCCGAAAAGTCCAAACTCCGCATGGTCCGTATGCATTTGAAGGATGCCGCCTTGAATTTGTGGCTAAAAGTGGTACAAGATGGGACCGAGCCTACTTCATGGACCGATTTCAAAACCATGTTCAACAAGAGGTTCTTTCCGCAAACTTCGAGGCATATGTGCAGAAGGAATGGGATGAGGTAAAGCAAAAGGCCGGAGAAAGTGTGGCAACATATCTTAATAAATTTTTAGCCGTTTCATTGAAGTTTACCTTATATACTCCCATCCCATCATTGATGGAAATGCGTAAGTTTGTCAATGGATTGCAACCAAAGCTTATGCAAGCAGTTTATATGGCGGGACCTAAAACCTTGGAGGAAGCCCAAGACAAAGCCTTGCAAGCCGAAGCTCCATATATGCCTTGGATGGTGGGCAAATCAAAGAATGAGAATCGAGATTCGTCCCAAAAGAAGAGGTTCAAAGAAGGATCTCAAGCAAGGAATGAGCCACAAGAAAAGAAGAACAACAAGTATGAGGATAAATCCCCATTGTACCAAAGAAGTTATCCCGCAAGCGACTCGAGGAGTATGGCAAAGAAGGCAAATGTTTCCAATGTGGAAAGAAAGGACACATGGCTGCAAAATGTTCTGATAGACCAAACCAAGAAGCCAAACCACCCCAAAGTAATGCATTGCCAAAAGAACTCCAACATCAAGATGATACACCACCAGAGAAGAGGCAACTTTTCAAAGCTTGGGGCAAGCTGCAAAGTGGCAAGCCAACCCGTGCTTATCCATTGCGATAGTGGTGCTACCCACCACTACATCCATCCTTGAGTGGTTGAAGCCATGAACCTCCCTCTGGATAGGTTCAGAACTCTAATTACTGTAGGTGCTGCTTTTGAAGGAATGTTGGCTAAGGTGACTGCTATTTTGGGAAAGCTTCGCTTACAGATTGGAGACTATGTGGATCATGAGAACTTTGTTATTGGCAAAGTTGGACATTGTGATGTGATTGTGGATATGCCTTAGCATAAGAAGATAGACCCGACCATTGATTGGGCTGGAAACAAGATTAGGTTTTCTTTTAAGGGCAAGAATGTAACTTCTAATGTAGGAGTTGAGGGGAACTCCATCCCACTTATTAGTCATGTACAAGTTCCTAAAGCAATAAAGCAATCGATTTCTTCGTACTTGATATATGTAAGAGATCCTAAGGAATCTGAGAGTGATGAGTCACTCTCAACTCTTGATCATGAAAGGAAAGATTTCCTAAAGAAGTATGAAGATTGTTTTGCAGATACTGTTCCAAGAGAGGTACCTTCAAAGAGACCGAAAGATCGTCAGATTGACATCATGCCAGGAAGCTCACCTCCTAACAGACCGCCTTATCGAGTGAGTCAGGCTCAACAAGAGGAGATTATGAAGCAAGTAACCAAGCTTTTGGAAAAGGGTTTGATTCGACCTGGTTCATAAAGGATGGTTCTTGGTGTATGTTGATTATAGGGCTCTTAACAAGATCACTGTAAAGAACAAGTGTCCTATCCCTAGGATCGATGATATCCTAGATAGATTGGATGGAGCCACTATCATTAGCGGGATTGATTTGAAGAGTGGTTACCATCAAGTCAGGATTGTTCCAAAGGATATTCACAAGACCGCATTCAAGACAACCTTTGGACTATATAAGTATTTAGTGATGCCTTTTGGTCTTACCAATGCCCTGGCTACTTTCAACTGAATGATGGAAAGAATATTTCAAGCACATAGAAAGTTTGCAACTACTTTCTTTGATGACATTATTGTGCATTCAAAGAATGAAGAGGAGCATCAAAAGCACTGCCGAAGTTGTATGTGAATGGCAAGAAGAGTGAGTTCTTTTTGTCAGAGATTCACTACTTGGGTCATATAATGTCTAAGGAAGGGGTCAGGATGGACCTAGATAAGGTCAAGGCTATAATGGAATGGCCAGAGCTAGACTAGTGTGCATGCAGTTCGAAGTTCCCTTGGCTTATGGTCTTACTACAAGAAGTTTATCAAGTGCTTTGCTGTGGTAGCAAGTCCACTACATGATTTAACAAAGAAAGCCGTGGGATTTTGTGGGCCAAAGCTGAAAAAGAATCCTTTAAAGCATTAAAGTTTTATGCTAGCAAAGGACCAGTATTGATTATTCCATATTTATTGAAGCCATTTATGGTAGAGCATGATGCCTCAAGAGACTGCATTGGAGCAGTCTTGAACCAAGAGGGCCATGCCGTGGCCATGCTTCTGTCTAGTTTTAGTAGAAGGTGAGTATGCATTTATTATATCTAACCCATGTCACAGGTTATGAAGAACATGTACCGTCAAGAACAAGGACATTGGTCAAAGAAAGGCATAAAGATGTTGCCAGAGGAGCAAAAAGCACCACATATATGAGGAAAGACCAGATGCACAACAGGGATAATACTACGATCATATGGAATATTTGTATCCCACAGTTGAGGACAAGTGTGATATAAGAGGGAGGGAATGTAACTATTTGGTCCTCCAAGCTCTTTTCGAATGATGGAACTCATGCTCCGATAGTTGGACAGGTTGATGGACACATGGGAAGAGAGATCCTTAGGTTGGCATACGAAAAAACACCAGAAAGCAAAAAGTCAAACTAAGGTGACCAAAAGTTGAGGGTACCATTGGAAGGAGGACATCGAATTGGATCAAAAAGCTAAAAGAAAAAGCAGCTCTAGGGCCAAAAAGCAAGGCCCTGAAGTTGTAAAAGCATAAATGAAGAACTTTGGCTATTATCAAAATTTTATAAAACAAAAGCAAAGAGGCAAAGCAAAAGCAAGGCAAGGCAAAAGCATGGACCCTCCATGAAGTATATAAGAAGCTTGTACCCTCATGGTGGAGCATAGAAATTCTTGGAGCTTAACTCTGTGGAAAGCAAGACTAATCTTGAGTATCATCATTCCCACTCTACCTCCGTACGACACCCAGCTCTTTCATCTTCCGTCGGCAGTAGCGCCTACCTCCAGGTTGCTTTGCCTGAGGCCCAGATGGTGGCAGTTCGGGCAGAGCTGAGTTCCATGGAGGAGAGGAGGGTGGAGTACAGATATCGTGTTGGAACTTCCTTTTGAACACAGGCTGGAGAGAGGGTCACTTGCGATTTCTTTGAGATCACACGCTCACGTAGGCGGAGGGATGGTATCCCTGGATTGCGTGGCCAAGATGGATCTATTGTTTCTAATCCCCCTTAGGTTCGAGCCATTGCCACATTTTTTAAGGTCTTTTTGGAGCCCCTCTTTGTAGGTGATGGATGCGAGGGATCGGGTTTGGTGACACATGAAAGAGGTGGCCCCTTGGTCCTCGAACCTTCTTGATGACACCCTTTACCTTAGAGCAGCTGGTTGAGGATCTGCAGGTGCTCCCACGGGGCAAATGCCTTGGGGAGGATGGGCTTCCGGTCTCCTTATTTCTTTGTCATTGGGATCATGGAAGGCGGCGTCAAAGCCACTTTCAATGAGATTATGGCCATGGGCTCGATGCCAGAGAGGCTGACTGAGGGTTTGATCCAGTTGATTCCCAAGGAGGGTGGAGACAGATTGGAGATTCGGTAGTGGAGACCCATCACCCTCCTAGGGACCACCTACAAAATCCTAGCCAAAACCATTAGTCGGCGCCTTTAGCCTTTCCTCCCCGACTTGGCACGCAGACAGGGTTTGTTCAGGTTCAGAGTATTATGGCATCTTCACATTCTAGGAGGCGACTGCCTCTGCTTGTTTGAAGCATTGGGATTTGATAGTGCTTCTTCTTGATTTTGAGAAAGCCTACTACAAGGTGGACTTGGGATTTCTGGAGGGACTATGTGCCAGATGGGATTTTTGGTGGAGTGGGTTCACAGTCCTTTATAAAAAAAACAAAGTTTCTATGCAAGTAGGATTTTTCCCATTGAGTTTATTTTTCTCTCTCGAAAAGCTATTTCACAAGACAACATCTCTAGAGTGGTTTCACGAGGTCTTTCATTCAAACCCAAATTCGTAAAGATAGACATGTATCCCATGTCTCAATTGGTCCATACAATTCAAAGCGATCTTCTAACTTATTTCCAGATGATCCAGGTGGTCTCAAGGGGAAACTTCTCTACTTAAAATGGCCATCCCTTCTTCGTACTGAAGAAATGGGAACGGTCACAAGGTCGTTATCTTGATTTAAGACTCAAGAAACGGCAGGCGTCTTACCGACCCACTTTTCTAAAGCGACCAAGGTCTAATGTTTTTGGACTCTATTCAGCCTCTCACAGTCACGTGCTCATCTAGGGGGCCTAGGCTCTAAGGTGATAGATTCCCTCTTTCTCATTCAGCGCAATAGGGCTGCCCTTCCTTTTCTTGTTTGTAGCTGAGGCCATGAGCAGTTTCCTCTTTGCCCAAGAGACCGGTTTACAGGGGCTGTGCCTACCTGTCCGCTCATAGGAGGAGTTGCTTGACTCAGAGTTTGCCGATGTCACAGGAGCATACTTGTCAGGAGATGTGAGGAATCTCCAAAGATTCGCCTCATAGGAGTTGCTTGACTCAGAGTTTGCCGATGTCACAGGAGCATACTTGTCAGCATACTTGTCAGGAGATGTGAGGAATCTCCAAAGATTCGCTAACGGGATAGAGATCTTTTGCTGTGCATCTGGTGCACAAATCAACTGGCACAAGTCGTGTGGATTTTGGGTTGGCTCCATGTCCACCCCCTCTTGGAGGCCAGTTGAGAATTTGAGTGGATCTTGAGCAGCATTGTTGTTTGTTATCTTGGATGCCATGTTGGTATTGACATTTCCCCAGAGCAGCAGCTAGCCTTCTTCTTCTGAGCATTCGGAGGAAGTTTTTATACTGGAGTTCGGCCTGGCTTTCCTTAGCTGACCGAGTCATGGTGGCAAAACAAGTTCTTCTTGCCACCATGTGGTACATCACTTCTTGGTGGGCCTTCTCTGGGGCATGCATTGGTTAGGTTCAGCGATTGATCCACAACTTCCTCTGGGCTGGTAGAGATGGGAGGCCCACGCGGGCCAAGGTGGTGTGGAGAGTAATCATTCAGCCTTGCCATCAGGGGGCCCTTGGCATCATCGATCCCTCTATTTAGAGTTGAGCCCTGCCGGGCAGGTTGATTGTTTGTGGACTTCTTCCAGGTGGTAAACCTTGGAAGTAGTTTCTCTTTCAGCCTGCAGTGTTGCACAAAAAACCTTTTCTGAGTGGTCCTTGGCCCTAGAGTACGAGATGGATCTTCACAGAGATGTGGGCCTGTGGCTTTAGCTCAGCATTCGAGGACAGATTTGCAGCCAGCCTCCTTCGAGCTTCGGACCACCTCAGACTGGCCCTGCAGCAGTCCTCCCGAGCTTCAGCAGAGGAGTGCCTTTGACAGCCCTTGATATGTAACTCTCCGGTCCAGCTACCTGGTGGTCACATGCTGGCTGCCTGTCCTTTTGTGTTGTGGGGAGCTCTGAGCTCAGCATGGGCCCAACGTAGTCCCTTGGGGATCGGTTACTTTTTGTACAGCTTCCCCCGGAGGCCCAGGCGGTGAGGAGCCTCACTGGGATATAAGGCAGAACAGACTTAGCCTTGACATCGACTCCGGAGTGGCTTACCCTGATCCCGGATCTCTCTCCCCCCACCACCCCCCCCCCCCCCCCCCCCCCCCCCCCCCCCCCCCCCCCCCCCGTGACTGGGAGTGTTCACTAGACATGACATACCTTTGGCAGTGCATGGTATTGATGAGAGTTCAGCCTTACTCACGTATTCTATCAGACCTCACGGCAGGCTTGTCACAGCAGAGCCCCCTTTCGAGGATCTCAACAGATGCACTCTGAGAGTGTGGGTGATTGGTTTCCACAAGCATGGTTGGTACATCAACCCTCCACCGGCCAAGGTGGCCAGAGAGGGTTTTTGGCAGTTATGGTTATGGGAGGGCCGCCTGCTCACGTGCCTTTGGTGGGACCCATGAGAGTGGACATGGCAGGATCCTTTTGCTAGAGAGGATGCTCTCGGCACCCCCTTCTTTGCTTACTACATAGCATGGCTGAGTCATAGGTTTCAGATGCCTGAGATTGAGGGTGGGCACTGGCAGTCCAAGGGCCTCCCTTCTCAGTTCTTCCAAAGTTTTGGAAGAGGTTGTGGGACAGTTTTCAGCCGCGGAAGATTGCACTCTTTCTGTGTGGCGGTTAACTATGGACGAGAAGGAGTGGGTTAGCACTCATCGCCCATGTACCGAGGTCTGACCATCATAGCACGAGGCTACAACAATACAGTAACCCAATCAGCATCCTCATTTATATAGCTTTTTCCAATAAATTATTCACCCATAACTCACTTATGAATTATTTATAGGTCTTGACTCTTATAATCAGCTTGCATTCCTAATCCTTGGGTCCCCTAGCCCCTACATTACATCGGCTAATCCTACAGTTAGCATCAGGTACAATAACAGATGTAACCCTCTTGAATGATGTATTGGTGTTGTTAGTTTTACATGGTGATCATGTGCTGTGTAGATGGTGACTAATGCAAATAAGAAAGAGAGAACAATGGGAAGTGTACAGAGAGAAAGTATTGCACCACTCAATGATGATTAGGTTGATGTAAAGCATGCTTTTATAGCCTTAGAGGCTCATCTGAATGACATAACTGCTTATGTCAGGGAGGTATAATATCTAGATATATCCTAGCCACTCTAAGAGTGGGTTCACACCTACTCACCCTCAGACACGAGTGTTCATACACATACAACTCTGAATATCCAACAAACTCCCCTTCGGAGTGAAGGTGGAGATGCTTGAGATAACCTACATTAGCCATGCCGATTCGGGCTCTAACCGCAACATGTGATACAAAAGATCATAGTGTGCCAAGACCTGAAACTCTCCTGTCAAGCTTTGATATAAGAGCTTGACCACTCATGACTATGCCTACATTAGTTCCCTAAAGCAATCCCCCATGAACCTTAGTAGGGATATGTTGAAAACAAGGAGTCTTTAATAGAAAACAAGGTTCACAAGAATGAAAAACATACACAAAAGTATTTTATTTATCAGATTTTGGGGGACATCTTGGGCCAAGAACCCTTGACTCTCACACACAAAGAATAGCTCAGAAGGTCCAATCATAATCTTCCTTATTGAGAGAAAGATTATTTGTTGTTGTGAATGCTTTGTCTCTTGTTGTTGTGGATGCTTTTGCCGTGTCTTCATCTTCTTCTTCTTGGACAAGGTTGGCATGTGTCTTTTCTTGTTCTTTGGCCATCCTTTTAAAGCATCAATCCTCTATGTGTGCCGAGCTTCTTGTAGAAGTTGCACTTGGAGGTTTCCCCTTTTTCTTTCCTTTTTGTGAACATGGCATTTTTCGTTGGAATGTAGCTTTTTCTTGTTCTGTGAGGCGACTTTCTCATCTATAAGGACGGCTATCATTTCATCCTATGACATTTCTCAAGAAGGTACAATCAAGGTTTCGAAGTATTTTGAAACCCCTTCTATGCTCGATAGAAGTATCGATTTCATATCATCTTCATCAACGTTTGCCTTAAGGTTGGCAAGTTGCTGAAAGATTGACTCTAAATTGCTCAAGTGTTCTCCGAGGGTAGTACTTCCATTCCTTTTTAATTGAAAAACTTTTGCTTGAGAAATACCTTGGAGTTATTTATTTTGTTACCAAATAAATTCCAAGTTTTTCCCACACCTCCTTGGCTGATTTGTCAAAATCCACGTGGTGGATGAGACTATCTGCAAGGCCAAGATTAGAAAAGCCCCAAACTGTTGCTACTTCATAGGCCTTAATTTTGGCCTAATTTTGAAAAGCCCTAAATTTTGGTGAGGGTGGTAGAGACTTCAATTAGATTTCTACCTGATTCATGGAGAGCCCCAAATCTGTGATAAATGTATCATTGTGGTTTGATTCAGCTGGAGGCGATGACACACAAGCATAGCATGGCAAGACGGGATCGCAGGCAGGTGGACATGAGGTAGCGTCGGGCGGCGGTGGCAGAGATGATTCAGCGCCATCTGGCAGGGATGAAGTGAGTGCTGGCTGGTGGAGATGATGCAGTGCCAGCTGGCAAAGATGAAAGGAGTGCCGGCTGGTGGAGATGATGCAGCAGGGGTGGTGCCCTGCTGGAGAGCTGCACACGAGTGGCACGGGCTGAGTGAAGCCGAGACTGGCAGTGGGGGTGTGGCATCTGAAGTGCAGACACAGAGGGAGGTCGATGCCATGACTATGGTGTTAATGATCAGGGTTTTCTTTCAGCAGCACAGAGAATGGGGCTCTGATGTTTTGTTAGTTTTATATGGTGATCATGTGCTGTGTAGAAGGTGACTAATGTAGATAAGAAAGAGAGAACAATGGGAACTGTAGAGAGAGAAAGTAAAAGCTTCTCCAAGTACAATGCTTTTATAGCCTTATAGGCTCATCTGAATGACATCACTGCTTATGTCAGACAGGTATAATATCTAGATATTACACACACTTACCCACACACGTAAGTGATTGTTCACACATATACAACTCGGAATATCCAACAGGTGTCCCACACACTTATTAGACCCATTGGTTGGGTGGACGGGTACCTGTTTTGTCAAATGTCTAGGTCTAGCTGTCAAATGTCTAGGTCTAGGGTGCCCTAGTATGTGTAGAATCATCTGAAGAATGGAAACTAGCAATACTAAGAGGGGGGGATCATGGACGCTGAGGGGCCATGGCTGTCCACAGTCAATTGGCCAACCCATTTGGGTAGGCAGAGGGCCAAGGGAGGTGCCAAGGTCTGGAGGGCACGTGTGAAACACAATGCATGAATTTATTTGTTCATTCTTCTGTGTTAACACCTTTACAGTATGAGTAGTCTTACAATCTGCGTATAAAACTTCAAGGCACTTCACTCAAGCCTTATTAAGCACATGGGTTGGCTCACTATTTGATTTCAAGTCTTTCGGCTCTTATAACACTCGTGACTCAATTGAAGTCATTATTGAACAAAAAGGACAAAACAAGCACTTGGGTTTTCTAACTTGGTCTGTGTGTATTTGATGTGGGCCTTAAACCTTTAAGGCACACTTCTTGTGTATCATACAACGCTGTGGGTTGGCTTCTTATTTGATTTCAGGTCTTGCTTTGGCTACACACAATAGAAGTCACTGTTTAAAAACTGGAAAAACAAGCACTTAGGTTCTCTAACTTGGTCGGTACATGTCTCGCAGCTATCCGAAATTGCCATCCCACATTATGTTGCAGCTACCATTTTTTCTGCCCAAAATGGTTTGAGAGAAGAGTTTATTAGAAATGCTCGACTTCTTGCTGTTATGAGCTGTACCTTTGGACTATTCAGGTAATTACAAATCTCTTTGCGCACCCCCCCCCCCCCCCCCCACAAATCCTCCCTTCCCTCTTTTTCTTCCCCCCCCCCCCCCCCCCCCCCCCCCCGGGGAAGAATAATCCCCTTCCTCTTCTATTTTGCGCAAATTGCTAAAGTATGTGACACACGAGCCAGTTCAAAAGGTGTGTAATCTCATTATTTACACTTTTATTATATTACAGTGGGTTGCGGGGTGGATGTTTTGGTGTTGCAAATCAAATTCTGGTAAGACTCTGTTCTCTCAGCTAAGAGCTAGATTTGTCTTCTAAGTCGGTTATGCCAAGCTTGATGTAAAGAGATTCACCTTGACTATGTTCTTGTTGTCTTTTAACATGTGAAATCATGACATTTCCCTTCCAGGTGCAGCGAATGAGAGAGAGACTCTTTTTCACTATGCTAAGCCAGGCAGGTCTTTGCTCATCTTGTGTGCTAGTCCAAGAAAACATGTGGGCTTTTTTCCTTCTTATCGAGAGTTAGCCATTTGGCAGGACATTGCTTTTTTTGACACAGAGGCAGTAGGGATCCTCACTAGCAGGCTGGGGTCAGACTGTCAGCAAGTCTCGCGGATCATCAGCAATGATCTAAACATTATGCTTAGGAATGCTTTGCAGGTAATATTTGTTTTCAAGTCTAGGGATGGCATAGTATGTATTATATGTTATGCATAAGAAAAGCTGACTGGTTTTGAGGCTGTAGCAGACCTCATAGCCCTCCTTCGTATGGTCCTATGCTTATTATGCTTGTTATTTTTCAGGGATTAGGGTCTCTGCTGTATCTGATGACAATATCAATGCCATTGGCATTGTCCACGGTGACTATTTGCTCGATTATGTGGTGCATTATGACTTTATATGGGCGGTATGCCACTGTACTAGCTTGGACCCAAATCAACACGTTTCAAGCTTATTTAAAATATGGTTATTTGTAAAAGGCAGATTCAGCCAGTCACATTTGTTTCTTGCAGATATCAGAGGGTGGCTGCAAAGTCTGCTCAAGATTTAGTTGCTTCAGCCAATGAGGTTGCAATAGAAACAAACCTGTTTTTGATGTATGTTACTAGGAACTTCGTCGGGAAAACATAACCAGGGTTATCTATGCAACTATGGTATTTACTGTGGTTGATTTTATCAGGTTGCAGAGGAAAGTCTTTCCCTAGCAAGGGTAATCCGCACATTTGGAACTGAGAAACAAGAGATTTCAAGGTGAAGGTTGTTCTTTTTTTCTTTGTTTGTCAGCTTAGCTTATCCTGATTTGTTGTCCACTCTTGGGGTTCACCATCCCTTGAGCCTGCCACCACCTCAAATGATAGATCTTCGCTTAAAACATTACTGTCTCCAACTCACTTTCTTGTGCAACTGTTTGAAAGTGTTGCAATTAATGTGGCTCTAACCTGCAGCTGAGCACATGCTTTGCTGTGTGCAGGTATAGTAAGTGGTTAAAGCAACTGGTTGATATCAATCTCCGCCAAAATGTGGCCTATGGTTTTTGGACTTGGAGTTCTAATACTCTCTACAATGTAACTCAAGTAAGCATGCTATATCTCAGCTTTTGAGATGTATTAGGAAGTGAAAACAAGTATGCTAAGAATTGGTAACCATGCTATGTGTCTTTGCATAAGCACCCTGATATCCTTTTGTCTGTTGGGATGAACATTTATAGATGTTTTTCTTATGTCCAGGGCTGGTTTTGTAGGTAGTAGCATTGGTCATCGGGGGAAGTTACGTGTTGATGGGTAAAATCTCTGCCGAGCAGCTTACTAAGTTCGTCTTGTATTCTGAGTGGGTTGTACATTCGACTTGGTGGGTTGGAGATCATTGGGCTTCATTGATGCAGTCGATTGGTGCTACTGAGAAAGTCTTTGAGTTAATGGATTTGCTGCCATGTAAACAGCTCACTAGTCAAGGTACACCAAGCCAACATCCGATAAAGTCTCAAGTAGTCATCATTTAATTATAACTCATAATTGAGTGTTTAATTTCAAAGTTGTACCCTCTTTTTTACTGTTCTTATTTTTGTAAAATTAAGCCGGCTGGGAGAGCCCTTGATGGCCAGGCAGCTTTATATAGTTCCCCAAACATCAGAAATGGTCTTCATGCCTGCAAAATACTTGAAAGCGAACATGGATAACGTGCATATTCTCTTTTGGTGGAATCACCCAATTTGACGTGTGAGACACTGAAAGATTGCGAGGGCCCCCACCAAGGACTGGTGTATTAGCTTTATTCAATGATGAAAAAGACTTGACTTCTTGGAGATTCCTTGGCTGTAAATCTGCAGCCTGAAGATGACCTAGTTTTGACTTTCAAGTTCACCTTTCTTTGGTTCTCCCCTTGGCTGACTTGGCCCTTGGAGTTCTTCAGCACTTGCGAATAATGAGATGATTTGACCTTTGACAAGACTATGTTTATATAGGGCAAAAAACCGCTGGTTGGTGAGCATAAAAGGCTGTCGGCCTGTTCATACAGTCCGACAACCTGAATATTATCATAAAGGTTGGTGCCTTTCACATGTGGGCCATCAGGGCTGCTGCCTGCCTTGTGCTCATAGTAGCAACGAAACCCGTTTCAAATCATATGAAACCGACCGAAACTTTTACAAAACGTTTCAGAATATGAAACTCGTTTTTTATTCACCTAAAATTTTTAATTTTTAAGGCCCAAAAATCTTACATGCCAGTTTTTTACATACGCATTTCCGAAACGCATTTTTTCTTGTTGCTTGCTACTCGACTTGCACGTGCACGTCCTTTCTTACCTGCCGATGACTGGTCGACCATCTTGAGAAGGATGCTTCAGCCTTGGCCATCTCAACAAGGACGCTTGAGCCTTGGTCATGGCCTAATTACATATTTTCATGTATATTCTATATTGAAAAATATATATATATTTTGCATTTTTTGTATGAAACTTTTTTTGGACGTTTCAAAAAAATATGAAACTTCTGAAACCTTTTTGAAACCCGTTTCAAATCAGGTGTTTCTGAAATTCCTGGTAGCTATGCTTGCGCTTCTGCCCATAAGGCTGGCCGACCATGGCCTGGCTGCTCAGAAGTTGGGCCGACTGTGGCCTAAGCCTTTTAGAGGCTGGCCGACTGTGGTCCATGCCCTCCAAGGGCTGGCCGACTGGGCCTATGCCGAGGGGCTTGGGTGGGCCAAAGCCATGGCCCATGGGCTGTCCCAAAGTGGCCAAGTGTAGGGCAGCATGGGTTTACCAAGTGTAGGGCAGCATGGGTAAACCCATGCTGCCCTACACTTGGGCATGGTAAACCTATGCCCTATAAGGGCTGGCCAACTATGCCTAGGGCCGTGGGTGGGCCAAAGCTATGGGCCATGGGCTGTCCCAAAGTGCCCAAGTGTAGGGCAGCGTGGGTAAACCCATGCTGCCCTACACTTGGGCAAACTCATGCCCAAATGTAGTGAGCAAACCTATGAATGCAAAAAGCAGATAATGCCCAAGTGTAGGGCAGCATTTATTGATATCCTAGGCTGCAAGCCTATCAATGCCTGGAACACCCTGTCATCATTCTAAAGGGTGACTCACAATATGGACTGGCACTGCTCCATGTGCATACATGCATGCCTGACATAGTCACAGGGGACGGAAGGGACGAGTGCTTGGAATGGAGGGACGCCGAAACGGGACGGACCGGCGACGGGAACGGCAGGGGACGGACGGATGTCCCCTAAGAAGTGTCACTCACAGGGGACGGGGACGGGGACGCCGGTGGGGGACGGTTCTATGAGGGGACGGCAAGGAGCCGTTTGCGCGTTTTTCTACCGTTGCGCTCGCCGTTTACAGCCGTTGCAGTCGCCGTTTCCAGCCGTTGCAGTCGCCGCTTGGCCGTTTATGGCTTGGGCCTTGGCCTTGGGCCTTTGAGGCTTGGTCCTCTCTCTCTCTCTCTTTCCCTTGAGGCTTGCCTCTCTCTCTTGCCTATCTATATAAGAACAAGCCTCTACAAGGCTACAAGCACACACAACTTTCAAGCTTTCAAGCTTCTTCTTAGTTCTAGCTTCCAACTTCCAAGTTCCAAGCCTCTCACACAAGGCCCGTGGGTCGCCGCCCTACTATCTAGTCTCTCTCTCTCTCTCTCTCTCTCTCTCTCACCTCTCCCTCAAGCCTCTTGAGTCTTGAGTCTTCCAACTTCCAAGCCTCTAGGCTCTCGGCCTCTCTCTCTCTCTCTCTCTCTCTCTCTCTCATTCTTCAAGGCTCAAGAGTCAAGCCATCTTTCAACCATGGCATCCTCCTCATGTGCCGGGGCTTCCCGTAGAAGGACAATGGGATGGACATGGTGGGAGGAGGTTAACTACACCCCATCCGCTCACGGAGGCGGTTCTCGGCCATGGGTATGCAAGCTTTGCCCGTACCGGCGAACGGGTGGCACCGACAAAGTGCGAGCCCACCTCTTGCATGAGAGTGGGCATGAAGTGAGGTTTTGCACGAATGTCACGCCCGAGAAGAGACGGGAACTTCTTGACAAGCTTAGCGTCTATGAGGTGGTCGAAGCGACAAGAAGGACACCATGAGTAGCCGTGGATCCCGCGACGATGGGGAGAGGAACTCAAGCCTCTACAATGGAGTCATGTGGTGGATCGGGATCATGCACACCATCACCTTCACCATCAAGTCGGAATGTTACTCCATCCACGAAATTGGAACCCCAAGTTGAAGGAGGAGGTGGATATGGCGGTGGCCCGCTTCTTCTTCCACGACCACATTGCCTTTCAAGCGGCTAGGTAAGTGCAATCGATCATTGCCAATTCATCATTCATGTTTTCATCATCCTAGTCTCCTTCTCATTAGTAAATTACTTTCTTGAATAGGTCAGAATACTTCAAGGTCATGGTTAAGAAGATTAGGGAGTATGGCTCAACCTATACGCCCCCCTCATCTGAGAGCTTGCGCACTACATTGCTCGAGAAGGAGAAGCGCATTGTAGAGCAAGCGGCCGACAACACAAAGTGGCAATGGGAGAGGAACGGAGTCTCCCTCATTGTGGATGGATGGAGTGATACCCGCAAGAGGAGTATTCACGGCGTGGTTGCATATTCCCGCGGAGAGATGTACTTCATCTCATCTCATGATGCATCCGGCACTGGGAAGAGCGCGGATATGCTTGCGGCGGAGTGGGCTACCACCATGGAGATCGTTGGCCCCGAGCATGTAGTGGGCTTTGTTGCGGGTGGGGAGCCTTCCAATAGGGTGGCGGGAGCTATTCTCCAAGGTATGTATGGACACGTCACAGTGTCCTTTTGTATGGCTCATTGCCTAAACAACCTCCTCAAGGACATCGGGGCATTACCATGGATCAGCCCGCTCATTGAGGAGGCCAACACCATGGTCTCCTTTGTCCTCAACCACCAAAGACTTAGGCATGAGTTCAACAAGAGGTCCTGTCTCTCTCTCCTCAAATATTCTGACACCCGGTTTGCCTACAACTTTCTCATGTTGGGCCGGTTGAAGGATTGTAGCGGTGCTTTGAGGGGGCTTTTCCTTAGCGACGAGTTTGTCGCCATGCAAGAGTCCCATACAAACACTGGCCAAGAGTGTAGGCTACGGGCGGATGACGCCTCTTGGTGGGAGCGTGTGAAGACCACAGATGCTATGGTGAGGCCCATAGTCCACCTATTAAGGATTGTAGACGCTATGCAACCATGCATAGGCAAGGTCTACGAGGCCATGGATCGCATGATAGAGAAGTTGAAAGACTTCGTGCCTGACGAAGACAGATACGAGGAGATCCATGCCTTATGTTTAGGAAGGTGGAATTCCTACTACTCTCCATTGCATGCAGCAGCTTATGTGGTGGACCCAGAATTCCAAGGCAACAAGCAGGAGAGCGACCGGGAGGTGAGCGCTGGATGGAGGATCATCTTGGATCGTCTTGTGCCTGATGCATCGGTTAGGCGCAAGATCAGGGACCAGCTTTCAATGTACAGGTCATTTCATGGCTCCTATGGCTGTCATGATGCACAGGTTGACCGCTCCAAAGTTGGTGCTGCTCTATGGTGGGAGGACTTTGGTTCGGATGGACCGGAGCTGCAGCAGCTTGCCATCCGCATACTTAGCCAGGCCGTCAGCTCCTCTTGCTTGGAGCAACTTTGGAGTACCTACAGCCACATTGCCTCTAGGAAGAGGAACTGACTCGGGGTAGAGTGTGCCAATGACCTTGTCTTCGTCAGCGCGAACTTGCGAATGCTTTGCAAGAGCGTGACCAAGAAGGCAGATTCCTTCACCGAGTGGGAGATGAGTCAACAAGAAGAGCAACAAGAGGATGAGGTGCAGGAGCAGCATGGCAGTGAGGATGAAACTTAGGATGAGCTTGATGCTTCTTTGGCACAAGCTACCCATGACCATGAGGCGAGCACTTCACGTGGATGATCATTCATGGATCATGATTCATGGGCCTTACTACTTAGCTCTAGCCTCTAGTCTTCAGCACTTTTTTGTCATTGACTCATTTGAGTCCGTCCATGTATTCTGCCTCCTTAAGGCTTAGTCCTGACTCATTTTGTATCTACTTAATTATTAATATGACTCAAAAGTTTACCATTTTAGTGTAAATTTGTGCTCATTTTGATGTACTTCCAAAGTAGAATAAGTGTAGAGTAGGAAAAAAAAAAGTATTTATTGAGTGCCGTTCCCTACTTATGGCCATCCCCCGTCCCGTCTCCGTCCCCCGTCCCTTGTGACTATGATGCCTGACCAAGACAATGTACAGAATTGTACACGTGACCCTGGACGCTTAGAGTGGAACCCTGGCTGACTTGTCCCGGACTAGGGCTCAAAAGGGACTGGTTACCACTCCAGGTCTTGTACCTGCTGTATAGATATGTCCACGTGGCATCCAAGTGCGAGATGCACGTGACAGTTTAAAGGCCAGGAAGATGTCTGCTTAGTGGAAATCTTGCGTTATTGCTTGAATTGCTACTTCTCAATTGGGAAACATGACCAGAACCCAATGATTTGGAAGCAGTACATGAATGCAAAGCAGATGTTGAAGACGAGATTGGAGTACCCCTAGAGAGCGTAAGTGTTCCCTCCCTCCTTCAGAAACCTAGGAAACCCACGAGTCTTCATTTCACAACGAGGGACTATTGGGAACTGATTGAAAGTATGAGAGGCATTGAAGTTGAATAAGAAAAAGAACAAAAAAGAAAAGCAAGAAGCGAAACTTGAAAAGTGAAAATCCAAAATCTAAAAGCATCTCATGGGTCAGAGCACAGGAGTGGCTACTAACCTTTGGAATCTGAGCTCTATAGCTCTCTAAAGGAGCTTTCATGTCTGTACAATCATGCAATATGAAAAGTGAAAATTTTAAAATCTAAAAGCATCTCATGGGTCAGAGCACAGGAGCGGCTACTAACCTTTCGAATCTGAGCTCTATAGCTCTCTAAAGGAGCTTTCATGTCTGTACAATCATGCAATATGAAGTGGTTAATGCATGCTTCATTGACATCCCCTGTTGTAATTGGAATAGCTGTGCTTGTGCTGATTGCTCTGTCGCTCTTCACAAAACTCATTTTGATGTGTCTCTTGGATCAAGGATCTTTTTGGTTTCCTGGAAAGAGATCTTTCTATCAGTTACCAAGAAAAACAGCCATAATGGGGCTAAGTACAAACTCGGCTCCACATGGGGAAGTGAGAGTCAAGAAACATAAAAAGGGGAGAGCATGCTGTTCTCCTCTGGATCAAGGGCCTTGCATTGATGTATGCTTTACAATCAGACATGCAGACCTATATGCACACATGAGTACATGGATATGTTCCCGTTTGCACATGTATGCAGGCTTGAATCTACATAAGTAGTTATGTGCGTGCCTACATAGAAAGAAATGAGAAACACAGACACACGCCAACATGTAAAATGATTCTCTGACCAACATTTCTGATGTGTTGCAGGTTTGCGATTGCCTGACTTCAAAGGAAACATACAGTTTGAGGATGT